>NC_091980.1:153442832-153802832 GCF_044704955.1 Pristiophorus japonicus | reverse complement strand
CCAATTCATATACTTTAGTAATTTTAAAGCTTGGAATTCGTGTTCCAGTATTTGACACAGTGCACCCCACAGCAGGGACCGTGTTGCAATTTATGGCTGCTGTAAGGTTTTCTATTTAACTACAAATACTCCTGACCCTTAATTTTGCTCGACTGACCAACCATGGTGCTTGGTTTTGCTTCCCTGTGAACACTGTCGAAGGAAATAGTTTAGTATTTTATATTTAAAAAAAAAAAACCCAAATCTGATTCATGTGTTCCTCCTAGTTTGCATAACATCCAAATTTGATATGAAATTAGTTCTCATGTAGATTTTATTTGTGCATGAAATGCAAAAAGTGAGTATGCAGGTACAGCAAGTAATCAGGAAGGCAAATGGAATGTTGGCCTTTATTGAAAGGGGGATGGAGTATAAAAGCAGAGAAGTCCTGCTACAGCTGTACAGGGTATTGGTGAGGTCACACCTGGAGTACTGCGTACAGTTTTGGTCTCAGTATTTAAGGAAGGATATATTGGCATCGGAGGCTGTTCAGAGAAGGTTCACTAGGTTGATTCCGGAGATGAGGGGGTTGATTTATGAGGATAGGTTGGGCCTATACACATTGGAGTTCAGAAGAATGAGAGGTGATCTTATTGAAACTTATAAGATAATGAGGGGGCTCGAAGATGTGGATGCAGAGGAGAAATTTCCACTCGTGGGGGAAACTAAACTAAGGGACATAGTCTCAGAATAAGGGGTCGCCCATTTAAAACTGAGATGAGGGCTGTAAATCTATGGAATTCTCTGCCCCAGAGAGCTGTGGAGGCTGGGACATTGAATAAATGTAAGACAGATTTTTGAGCGATAAGGGAGTAAGGGGTTATGGGGAGCGGGCAGGGAAGTGGAGCTGAGCCATGATCAGATCAGCCATAATTTTATTGAATGACGGAGCAGGCTCAAGGGGCCAAATGACCTACTCCTGCTCCTAGTTTTTAATGTTATATTCTAATGCAGTTGGGTTTCTCTGGCAAGCTGCACATTTTAGCAGAATTTTAATCTGCCATCACCACCACCGCCAATTTCCGTAACATCGCTCAACGGCACCCCCTGCCTCATCTGCTGCTGAAACCCTCATCCATGCCTTTTTTTAACCTCGACTTGACTATTCCACATTCTACCCTACGTAAACTTGAGGTCATCCAAAACTCTGGAGCCCCTCCCTAAACCCCTCTGCCTCTCTTTCCTCCTTTTAGACACTCCTTAAAACCTACCTCTTTGACCAAGCTTTTGGCCATCTCCCGAATATCTCATGTGGTTGGGTGTGAAATTATGTTTGATAATGCTCCTGTGAAGTGCCTTGGGATGTTTTACTGCGTTAAAGCCACCATATAAATACGTTGTTGTTAGTTTTATACTTGAGGTACTATGGGAGTGAGGTTGAGAATCAGTACCTCGGGGAAATCATTGTGGGAGGCTAAAAAATACTGTCCCATTGGTTAATGTTCTGTGCTGAGATAGGTAAAAATAGATAGCAATTTGCAGGCAAATGTTGCTTATAGTTTGAGTTCATTTCTTGCTTTGGGCACTGAGGTGTGGCCTCGGAATTGCTATCTGATTGCCACTTGAATACCAGTTAACCAGAAATATTCTCGGCATGCCCCACTCAACTATTAGACGAGTTGCATATTGAATATTTTTGGTGTTTATTGCAGAGTGGATAGTATTTCAGTGAGCTGGTATGATGTGGAGCCTCCACATCAGTGCGATCGGGTGGGTGCTGGTGTTGTGATTCACAGGTTGGTTACAGTAGCATTGTTTGGCTAACGCCCACATAATGTACTTTGCAGCAAGACTCGCTAGATAGTGATCGGGTCCAGGGACACCACTGCTTTCCCCTGCCACACTTCTCAGGGCACTGAGGCCAAACGTAGCCACCCAGCTGCTTCTCTGGCTGGGGTCAGTTAACTTGTTGCAGCTTTGGAATAAGCCACTCTCATACCTTCTAGTCAAAGGGAATGCTGCTGAAGTGGTGACTAATGCTTTGAACTTCACCCCATATTAGGCTGTCTAAGTCTATGCATTCTGACACACAATTTTCAGCTGCTTTTTTTTAGTGGAGAAAATGGATCAGAGATGCTCCCTTGACCTCATTTTTGCAAGTTGCCTGAAATTCTTCAATTCTGAATTGGGAATTATGTATATTGTCGTTGTGGCCATGGACTGTTTGAAGGCCACGCTGTTTATTCCGTTGTGTTTTTGGGTTAGCGATAGCTTAAAACTTCCCTGCATTTGTCCTTCAAAGAAATTCAGTTAGAAGCAAAGACTATCTACAAATTAGTTACTGGATTCTGAAGGCTGCTCAGGCTATAGAATTTCAAACATTGGTTTGTGTTGCATGTAAAACTCTGCACTTTGAGCTTTAGGCACAAGAAAAGACTATGGGCCCAAGTTTCCACACGATAAAAAATAGGCGCCCCTCAGAGCTGGGCGCCCGTTTTTCGCGCCTAAAACGGCGCCTAAAAAAACCTCGCGATTCTGGAACGTTCTGCAGCTCCTTGTCTGCCTGGCACGGTGCCCGGGGGGGGCGGAGCCTACACTCGCGCCAATTTTGTAAGTGGGAGGGAGTGGGTACTATTTAAATTAGTTTTTTTCCTGCCGGCAATGCTGCGTGTGCGCGTTGGAGCGTTCGCGCATGCTCAGTGTGAAAAAAACATTGGCACTCGGCCATTTTTGTAGTTCTTTGTAGCTGTTTAATTTTTGAAATTTTTTTTTTAATAAAAGCACATTGCCATCAGCACTTGTAGCCTTCTCACTGTCTCCTTCCCCCCACCCCGCCACGGGAAGAACGCCCCCCCCCCCCCCCCCTGCGCGCGGGAAGAACGGGCGCCTCCTCTCCCCTCCTACCCCCCCCCTCCCCTCCGCGGGAAAGAACGGGCGCCTCAGGCTGACTGCAGCATTCTCCGTGCCTGAAGCACTTTCACACAGGTAGGAAGATGGTTTATTTAATCTTTTCTTTGCTTATAAATGTTTAATCAGGTTGGATTTATTTGTATAATATCTGTATAAGTATAAAAAAGGATTTATTGTCGAATTTAATGAGTTTCCTTCCCCCCCCCCACCTCGTTCTGGACGCCTAATTTGTAACCTGCGCCTGATTTTTTAATGTGTAGAACAGGTTTTTTCAGTTCTACAAAAATCTTCACTTGCTCCATTCTACTTTAGTTTGGAGTACGTTTTCACTGTGGAAACTTTCAAATCAGGTGTCAGTGGCCGGACACGCCCCCTTTTGAAGAAAAAATTCTGTTCTAAAGTAGAACTGTTCTACCTGACTAGAACTGCAGAAAAAAAAATGTGGAGAATTACGATTTCTAAGATAGTCCGTTCTCCACCAGTTGCTCCTTAAAAAAAAAAAAAAAAAAAAAAAAAAAAAAAAAAATCAGGCGCACATCATGTGGAAACTTGGACCCTATGAAAGTAAACTAGCGCAAAATATAAAAACAGATAGCAAGAGTTTCTGTAGGTATATAAAAAGGAAAAGTGGCTAAAGTAACTGTTGGTCCCTTAGAGGACGAGACCGGGGAATTAGTAATGGGGGACATGGAGATGGCAGAAACTCTGAACAAATATTTTGTATCAGTCTTTACGGTAGAGGACACTCAAAATATCCCAACGTGGATAGTCAAGGGGCTATGGGGGGGAGGAACTTAACACAATCATTAAGGAGGTGGTACTCAGTAAGATAATGGGGCTAAAGGCAGATAAATCCCCTGGACCTGATGGCTTGCATCCTAGGGTCTTAAGAGAAGTAGCGGCAGGGATTGTGGATGCATTGGTTGTAATTTACCAAAATTTCCTGGATTCTGGGGAGGTACCAGTAGATTGGAAAACTGCAAATGTAACGCCCCTATTTAAAAAAGGAGGCAGACAAAAAGCAAGAAAGTATAGACCAGTTAGTCTAACATCTGTGGTTGGGAAAATGTTGGAGTCCATTTATTAAAGCAGCAGTAGCAGGACATTTGGAAAAGCAAAATTCGGTCAGGCAGAGTCAGCATGGATTTATGAAGGGGAAGTCATGTTTGACACATTTGCTGGAGTTTTTTGAGGATGTAACTAACAGGGTGGATCAAGGGGAACCAGTGGATTTGGACTTCCAGAAGACATTTGACAAGCTGCCACATAAAAGGTTACGGCACAAGGGGTTGGGGGTAATATATTAGCATGGATGGAGGAGTGGCTAACTAACAGAGAACAGAGAGTCGGGATAAATGGTTCATTCTCTGGTTGGCAACCAGTAACTAGTGGGGTGCTGCAGGGATCAGTGCTGGACCCCAACTATTTACAATCTATATTAACGACTTGGAAGAAGGGACTAAGTGTAACATAGCCAAGTTTGCTGATGATACAAAGATGGGAGGAAAAGCAATGTGTGAAGAGGGGACACAAAATCTGCAGAAGGGCATAGACAGGCTAAGTGAGTGGGCAAAAATTTGGCAGATGGAGTATAATGTTGGAAAGTGTGAAGTCATGCACTTTGGCAGATAAAAATCAAAGAGCAAGTTATTATTTAAATGGAGAAAGATTGCAAAGTGCTGCAGTACAATGGGACCTGGGGGTACTTGTGCATGAAACAAAAGGTTAGTTTGCAGGTATAGCAAGTGATCAGGAAGGCCAATAGTATCTTGGCCTTTATTGCAAAGGGGATGGAGTATAAAAGCAGTGAAGTCTTGCTACAACTATCTAAGGTATTGGTGAGGCCACACCTGGAATACTGCGTGCAGTTTTGGTTTCCATATTTACGAAAGGATATACTTGCTTTGGAGACAGTTCAGAGAAGATTCACTCAGTTGATTTCGGAGATGAGGGGGTTGACTTATGAGGAAAGGTTGAGTAGGTTAGGCCTCTACTCATTGGCATTCAGAAGAATGAGAGGTGATCTTATCAAAATGTATAAGATTATGAGGGGGCTTGACAAGGTGGATGCAGAGAGGATGTTTCCACTGATGGGGGAGATTAGAACTAAGGGGCATGATCTTAGAATAAGGGGTCGCCCACTTAAAACTGATGAGAAATTTCTTCTGAGGGTTGTAAATTTGTGGAATTTGCTGCCTCAGAGCTGTGGAAGCTGGTACATTGTCTATTTCTGTCTTAAATTTATTCAGTTTCTTAACCGATAAGGGGTTATGGGGAGCGGGCGGGGAAGTGGACCTCAGTCCGTGATCGGATCAGCCATGATCTTATTAAATGGCGGAGCAGGTTAGAGGGGCCATATGACCGACTCCTGCTCCTATTTCTTATGTTAAGTCACGACCTGCTGGTTTCTCTCCAACTCCCCTCATGGCCCCCTCTGAGATCATCTTGTCCATGAGACCCACCTCCTGCTCCCTCAACCTTATTTCCGACAAAACCACTTGTCTTTCCTTCCCGGTCCCCATGTTTGCTGATGCTATTAACAGTTCCCTCTCCTCTGGTACTGTCCCCCTCCCTTCATAATCACCCCCTCTTCAAAAAACCCAGCCTTGATCCCTCTGTCCTTGCAATGTACCGGCCCATCTCCAACCTCCCTTTCCTCAAGTTCTTGAACATGTTGTCGTCTCCCAGATCTGTGCCCATCTGTCCTACAACTACATGTTTGAACTTCTCCAATCAGGTTTCTGCCCCTCCCACAGCACTGAGGCGGTCCTTATCAAAGTCATAAATTACTTCCTATGTGACAAAATCCATGACGAGGCCTTGGACAACGTGGACCATTTTCCATATCTCAGGAGCCTACTATCGGCAAGGGCAGACATCAACAACGAGGTCCTATACCACCTCCAGTGTGCCAGCACAGCCTTCGGTCTCCTGAGGAAGAGTGTTTGAAGACCAGGACCTCAAATCTGGCACCAGGGCTGTAGTGATATCAGCCCTCTTATGTGGCTTCGAGACATGGACCATATATAGACACCTTAAAAGCACTGGAGAAGTACCACCTGCGATGCCTCCGCAAGATCCTGCAAATCCACTGGGAGGATAGATGCACCAACGTCCGTGTTCTCTATCAGCCCAGCATTGAAGCACTGACTATACTCGACTAGCTCTGTTGGGCGGGCCACATCGTCCGCATGCCCAACTCGAAACTCCCAAAGCAAGCGCTCTACTCGGAGTTCCTACATGGCAAGCGATCCCCCGGTGGGCAGAAAAAACGATTCAAGGACACCCTCAAAGCTTCCTTGATAAAGTGCAACATCCCGACTGACATCTGGGAGTCCCTGGCCCAAGACCGCCCGAAGTGGAGGAAGAGCATCCTCCAGGAGGGCGCTGAGCACTTCGAATCTCGCTGCAGAGAGATGCAGAAAACAAGCGCAGGCAGCAGAAGGAGCATGCAGCAAACCAGACTCCCCACCCACCCTTTCCTTCAACCACTATCTGTCTCACCTGTGACAGAGACTGTAATTCTCATATTGGACTGTACAGTCACCTGAGAACTCACTTTGAGTGGCAGCAAGTCTTCCTTGATTTTGAGGGACTGCTTATGATGATGTACTATCCCTCCTTATCCTTCTCGATCTGTCTGCAGCCTTTGACGTGGTTGACCAGACCACGTCAAATGCCTTGCCTCTCTCTGTCATCCAGCTGGGTGGGACTGCACTCGCCTGGTTCCAGTCCTATCTATCCAATTGTAGCCAGAGAATCGCCTACAATGGCTTCTCTTCCCCCTCTGCTCCAGTACCTCTGGTGTCCCCCAAGGATCTATCCTTAGCCCCTTCCTATTTCTCATCTACATGCTGCCCCTCAGCAACATCATCTGAAAACAAAACTTCAGATCCCACGTGTATGCTGACAGCTCTACCTCATCAACACCTCTCTTGACGCCTCCATTATCTCTAATTTGTTAATTCGGCTTGTCAGACGTCCAGTACTGGATGAGCAGAAATTTCCTCCAACTAAATATTGGGAAGACTGAAGCAATCGTCTTTAGTCCCTGCCACAAACTCTCTTCTCTGGCCACTAACTGTTCTCTGCCAACTGACTCCATCCTGTGTCCTGTCCTTTGCCTGTGGCTGAACAAGTCCGGTCGCAAACTTGCCATCCTATTCGAACCTTGAAATTTGCTTCCAATTCCATTTCCGTTCTATCACCAAGAACATCTACTTCCACCTCTAACATCGCCTGTCTCTGCCCCTGCCTCAGCTCATCTGCTGCTGAAACCCTCATCCATGCCTTTGATACCTCTAGACTCAACTATTGTAATGCTCTTCTGGCCGGCCTCTGACCTTGCACTCTCCGTAAACTTCAGCTTATCCAAAACTCTGTTACTTGTATCCTAACTCGCACCAAGTCCTGTTCACCCATCATCCCTGTGCTCGCTGACCTACATTGGCTCCTGGTCTGGCAACACCTCAATTTTTAAAATCCCTCCACTGCCTTGCCACTCCCTATCTCTCTAACCTTCTCCAGCCCTGCCCCTCTAAAAGATCGCTGTGCTCCTCCAACTCTACGTTAATGCTGCTACATAAATGTAAGTTGTTGTGGTGCCGCAAACTTTGTTCAGTTGTAAGAAATTGCTCCAACAGCTGTAGAAGAGCTGTTGATGGCTCTTGAACTGAGAGGTTAGCCTTAATTAGTTTTATTATTGTATCTGATTTTGTAATCAGTTGAATCACTAGATCTGTGCAATATTTTCAATGTATCTGTAGTAAATACCCTGAGCTGAGCTTCCATTTTTACATCCTGTCCATTTCTAAGACCGCCTACTTCCACATCTGTAGCATCGTCCTTCTCCATCCTTGCCTCAGTCCATTTGCTGCCGAAACCCTGACCCATGGCTTTATCACCTCCAAACTCGACTATTGCACTGCTCTGTTGGCTGGCCTCCCCTCCATAAATTTCAGCTCATCCAAAGCTCTGCTGCCTGTATCCTAATCCGCACCAACTCGCACTCAGCCATTGCCCCTGTCCTCGCCAATGACATTGACTATTGGTCCCCCTACGCCTCCAATTTAAAGTTCTCATCCTCGTGTTCAGATCCCATCATAATCTCAGCCCTCCCTATCTATCTAATCTCTTCCAACCCTACACACATGACAAACTGTTACTACAACTTTGGATTCTTGGGATTCCCCCCTCCCTTCTCTCCTCCATTGGCGGCCATTCCTTTAGCCCTCTAGGCCATAAGCTCTGGAATTCCCTCTCTAAACCGCTCCACGTCCCTCTCCTTTAAGACACACCTCTTCGATCAAGCTTTTCATCACGCCTCTTAATGTCTTTCTTTGGCTCAGTGTCAATTAATATCTGAGGTTGTTGTAAATGTGAGTGAAGCACAACAGTGTTACATTCAGTAAAAGTACCACAATTGAAATAATTGTTAATCCCCATGTTATGTTCTATTAATGTCATTCGTGTCAGCTGTAGCTCAGTGGACAGCACACTTGCCTCTGAATCAGAAGGTTGTGGGTTCAAGACACACTCAAAGGGACTGTCGGAGGTGCCGTCCTTCAGATGAGACGTTAAACCGAGGCCCCGCCTGCCCCCTCAGGTGGGCATAAAAGATCCCATGGCACTGTTTCAAAGAAGAGCAGGGGAGTTATCCCCGGTGTCCTGGCCAATATTTATCCCTCAATCAACATAACAAAAACAGATTATCTGGTCATCATCACATTGTGCTTTGTGGGAGCTTGCTGTGCGCAAATTGGCTGATGCTTTTCCCACATTACAACAGTGACTACACTCCAAAAGTACTTCATTGGCTGTAAAGCTCTTTGAGACGTCCGGTGATCGCGAAAGGCACTATATAAATGCAAGACTTTTTATAGGGCAGAAAACACCGACCATTTTAGAATCATAAAAGGCATGGCTTCTTTATGGAAATTGTCTGTCGAATGAGAATTGAAATAATTGTTAATCCCCATGTTATGTTCTATTAATGTCATTAGTGTCAGCTGTAGCTCAGTGGACAGCACACTTGCCTCTGAATCAGAAGGTTGTGGGTTCAAGACACACACAAAGGGACTTGAGCACATAAATCTAGGCTGACACACAGTACAGTGCCAAGGGAGCATGCCATCTTTAAGAATTCTAGGTTCATGTAAATGGTGGAGGTTGGAAAATTCCAGAACTAATAAGTTTAAAAGGATTATCATGAAACCTTTTGACGTCACACAGCAATTTGGCAGTTCCAAACAGGCTGATGTTTCTTTTGCTTTTGTTTTTTTCCCATTGTCCAGTATCAACACTACCAACTTAATGCAACTAATTTCAGCTAAAGTTCCAGCATTTAGACTGGTACCTGGGATTAAGTTGGGAGTTTTTTAGTTTGCCATGTAAGCAAGGCATCAGTTGTCTAGTTGGTCCACTTAATTCGTGTTTTTGTTGAACTAGAAAGATTGCTCCAGCTATACTTTCTTAGTGGAAAGGAGGGAGGCAGAAGCAGCATGTTCTTGTCATATTCTGGAGGAGAGTACTGTAGTGGATCAAAGGTGCATTCTAGATATGTTTGGCCTGTATTTACTATACTTTGGCATCTTTATGTATATGTAACTGTTGTACAATGCATCAGTGTCCCACGGTTAGAGAACTGAGTGAGAAACCAAACATTGAGATGCTTCATTTCATTTACACAGGGATAGTGGTTTGCTATTTTTATATAACTTCAGATTAAATTTAGGAAATTATTTTAATGGACAGCCCTCCAGAGCAGTTTCCTAGGAAGCATATGGCTTCCAAAGATAGCCCTTTCCGAGTTTTACTGAGTCTCTGGAACAGTCACTGTGCATTGAAGCAAGTACATTTATTTTAGACCTGAACCCAAATTCTAAGCCAGATACTAATCCAAGTCAAGGTTTGAATGGTTTAGAAAGCTGGTACAGTAATGTTCCACTCTACATACGTAACAGTAAAATGCCGTGGATGCTGGAAATCTGAAATTGCAACAAAATGCTGGAAACACCCAGCTGACTGGGCAGCAGCTGTAGAGAGAAACAGAGTTAAACTTTATCATTCTATTTACTGAAAGTGCTACAGACATAGAGGCTGAGGAGCAGTCTTTTTAACCCATGTGCCAGTCAATCTACTATGATGGTGCACATAAGAACATAAGAAATAGGAGCAAGAATAAGCCTTATGGCCACTCGAGCCTGCTCCGCCATTTAATATGATCATGGCTGATCCGATCATGGACTCGGGTCCACTTTCCTGCCCGCTCCCCATAACCCCTTATTCCTTTATCGGTTAAAAAACTGTCTATTTCTGTCTTAAATTTATCCAATGTCCCAGCTTCCACAGCTCTCTGAGGCAGCGAATTCCACAGATTTACAACCCTGAAGAAATTCCTCCTCGTCTCAGTTTTAAATGGGCAGTCCCTTATTCTAAGATCATGCCCTCTAGTTCTAGTCTCCCCCATCAGTGGAAACATCTTCTCTGCATCCACCCCATCAAGTCCTCTCATAATCTTAAATGCTTTGATAAGATCACCCCTCATTCTTCTGAATTCCAATGAGTAGATGCCCAACCTCCTCAGCCTATTCTCATAAGTCAACCCCCTCATCTCCGGAATTAACCGAGTGAACCTTCTCTAAACTGCCTCCAGAGCAAGTATATCCTTTCGTAAATATAGAAACCAATACTGGACACAGTATTCGAGGTGTGGCCTCACCCTGAACAACTGTAGCAAGACTTCCCTGCTTTTATACTCCATCCCCTTTGCAATAAAGGCCAAGATACCATTGGCCTTCCTGATCACTTGCTGTACCTGCATACTAACCTTTTGTGTTTCATGCATAAGTACCCCCAGGTCCTGCTGTACTGCAGCACTTTGTAATCTTTCTCCATTTAAATAATAATTTGCTCTTTGATTTTTATCTGCCAAAGTGCATGACCTCACACTTTCCAACATTATAATCCATCTGCCAAATTTTTGCCCACTCACTTAGCCTGTCTATGTCCTTTTGCAGATTTTTTGTCCTCCTCACTCATTGCTTTTCCTCTCATCTTTATATCGTCAGCAAACTTGGCTGTGTTCCACTCAGTTCCCCCTTCCAAGTCGTTAATATAGACTGTAAATAGTTGGGGTCCCAGCACTGATCCCTGCGACACCCCAATGGTTGCTGATTGCCAACTAGAGAATGAACTATTTATCCCGACTCTGTTTTCTGTTAATTAGCCAATCCTCTCTCCGTGCTAATATATTACCCCCAACCCCGTGAACTTTTATCTTGTGCAGTAACCTTTTATATGGCACCTTGTCAAATGCCTTCTGGAAGTCCAAATACACCACATCCACTGGTCCCCCTTATCCACCCTGTTCGTTACATCCTCAAAGAATTCTAGCAAATTCATGGGTAGTGACATGACTGATCAGGAAAATGGTTTAGGAGAGGTTGGGACAAACCTATTCAGTGAAAAAGGGAAGAACTGGAGAAAATCCTGATTTCTGAAGGAGGAAAGTAGGGTGGAAGAAAAGTTCATGGTGAAGCTACTGATTTTACCAAGGGGTGCAAACAATGAACATTTAAATTATTAATTTCCATGAGAGGAGGGGTAGGTTGGCAGAGAATGAAAGGGCAGCACCTGTCTGTCTGAAAGTCTGAGCCAGACTGATCCAATTCAAGAGTTCTGTGAATTTAAACTGGGGAAAAGTGCTGATTATAAAATGTGTTTGAGCTGCTGAGGTGATATATATTTTAATACAGGTTGAATCTCTCTCAACATAAGGACATAACATAAGAATTAGGAACAGGAGTAGGCCATCTCACCCCTCGAGCCTGCTCCGCCATTCAACAAGATCATGGCTGATCTGGCCGTGGACTCAGCTCCACTTACCCGCCCGCTCCCCGTAACCCTTAATTCCCTTATTGGTTTAAAAATCTATCTATCTGTGATTTGAATACATTCAATGAGCTAGCCTCAACTGCTTCCCTGGGCAGAGAATTCCACAGATTCACAACCCTCTGGGAGAAGAAATTCCTTCTCAACTCGGTTTTAAATTGGCTCCCCCGTATTTTGAGGCTGTGCCCCCTAGTTCTAGTCTCCCTGACCAGTGGAAACAATCTCTCTGCCTCTATCTTGTCTATGCCTTTCATTATTTTAAATGTTTCTATAAGATCACTCCTCATCTTTCTGAACTCCCAACGTGTAAAGACCCAGTCTACTCGATCTATCATCATAAGGTAACCCCCTCACCTCCGGAATCAGCCTAGTGAATCGTCTCTGTACCCCCTCCAAAGCTAGTATATCCTTCCTTAAGTAAGGTGACCAAAACTGCACGCAGTACTCCAGATGCGGCCTCAACAATACCCTGTACAGTTGCAGCAGGACCTCCCTGCTTTTGTACTCCATCCCTCTCGCAATGAAGGCCAACATTCCATTCGCCTTCCTGATTACCTGCAAACTAACTTTTTGGGATCCATGCACAAGGACCCCCAGGTCCCTCTGCACCGCAGCATGTTGTAATTTCTCCCCATTCAAATAATATTCCCTTTTACTGTTTTTTTTTCCCAAGGTGGATGACCTCACATTTTCCGACATTGCCAAACCTTAGCCCATTCGCTTAACCTATTTAAATCTCTTTGCAGCCTCTCTGTCCTCAACACAACCTGCTTTCTCACTAATCTTTGTGTCATCTGAAAATTTTGTTACACTACACTCTGTCCCCTCTTCCAGGTCATCTATGTATATTGTAAACAGTTGTGGTCCCAGCATCGATCCCTGTGGCACACCACTCACCACCGATTTCCAACCCGAAAAGGACCGATTTATCCCGACTCTCTGCTTTCTGTTCGCCAGCCAATTCTCTATCCATGCTAATACATTTCCTCTGACTCCGCGTACCTTTATCTTCTGCAGTAACCTTTTGTGTGGCACTTATCGAGTGCCTTTTGGAAATCTAAATACACCACATCCATCGGTTCTGGAAACATCCATGGCTCAGCATTAGTTGGACCAGAGGGAGAGCAGGGTTTATTATTTTTTTTTTTTAAAAGCACCAAACCACAACCGAAGCACATTAATGAATAAATGTGGCTGGGAGATTTCTACACGGGCCTCGTTTTCTCTCCGAGTTTCGCAGCCTGTGAGTTTGAAATGCAATCTGAGTTTTCCAGTCTGAAGTTATGTGTGCTATTTCAGTGAGTGTTGCAGTGTGTTATCTGTGTAATCTGAGTGTGCAAAGTGCTGGCTGGGGGCTGTACCGGGGTCTGTAACTTTAAACGGTGTTTCAGAAAGAGGGCTCAGTTGTTTGCCACGGTGTGCGTGCGGCGATTGGCTGGGAGTGGCAGTCAGTGAGTGTGTGCGGCAATTGGCTGGAGCGGCAGTCTGTCAGTCAGTGAGTATGTGGGCGTGTGCTGAGGGAGCCGCTCGCAGGCTGCCAGCACGCAAACACACACAGGAGCCTGGCCACTCAACGGGTGCCGGTTAGGCTAGGCGAGACCTCCCGTGGTTTGGGAAATTCTCTGTTTTGGCACCGGTCAGGTTCCGACCACAGGACGAGAGGTCCAACCTGTGTTTAAAAAAAATATAGTTTTTTGCACTAGCGGGTACAGAGGAGATTTACGAGGATGTTGTCTGGACTGGAGAATTTTAGCTATGAGGAAGGATTGGATAGGCTGGGTTTGTTTTCTTTGGAACAGAGGAGACTGAGGGCAGATCTTTATTGAGGTGTATAACATTATGAAGGGCCTAGATAGTGGATAGGCAGGACCTATTTCCTTTAGCAGATGGGTGAACAACCAGGGGGCGTAGATTTAAAGTAATTGGTAGAGGTTTAGAGGGGATTTGAGGGGAAACTTTTTCACCCAGAGGGTGGTGGGGGTCTTGAACTCTCTGCCTGAAAGGGTGGTAGAGGCAGAAAGCCTCACCACATTTAAAAAGTACTTGGATGTGCACTTGAAGTGCCGTAACCTGCAGGGCTACGGACCAAGAGCTGGAAAGTGGGATTAGGCTCTTTGTTGGCCGCGCGGACACGATGGACCTAAATGGTCGTCCTTTCGTGCTGTAAATGTCTATGATTCTATGACACTGGTGGACTTTAGGAAACAGGATAACGCAGCTGCTGCAGCAATGAGCTAGCATCTCATGAAATGAATGTTTATTTACAATCTTGCTGTTATCAAGAAAGTCTGATGGGGAAATTATTACAGGAAGCAAGTGTCAGTAATTGCAGGAAATGTGTTGTGTGCATGAGACGTAATGGGCGAAATGAATTGCTGTGCAGCACCTCACTGGCCAGAGACTGCAACGGCATGCAGACTCAAAGCAGCTCTTTTAAACTATGTATCTGAACTTTAGAGACTCTCATTAATTGGAAAATCCCCCCCCCCCCCCTCAAAATGACAGGCATCCAAGGAAAAACATTTAAAATGAGAAATTGTTCACGGAGTTTCTTGGGTGTTTTTAATGACAGTCAGGACGGACATACGTTGGGATGTCTGCTGGGCATTTTTTGATTGTTGTCGGATTCCCTTTATCCTTGTATCCTATTTTCAAGTCAGCTTTTCAACAGATACATGACTTAATATGCACTTTAATCTTGAAAATCATACAGGGACAAATTTATCAGTGAATTGTATATATTGTCTCATATCTACCTCAGTAGAATTCAATGCAATGGATTCCTAAAATGATTAGCCCAAACCCCCACTATTAGGGGGAGTTACAAAAAGCTTGGCCAAAGAAATAGGTTTTAAAGAGATCACCTGTACAGCTCTTTATACAGAAAATTACTTAATATTTTAAAACATTTGAAAACTTTCTGCTTGGTCTTGTGATTAAGCTATTGAATTCTGTTTTGCACATTGGCATGTGACTGCTTTTTATTTTGCAGACCTGCAGATTTGCATGTGATTTTCCCAAATTTACCATCAAATGGCACTGCTTGTGGTGCTAAAATTTAACTGCATTAACTCTCTCATACTGCTCTAGATTTGAGTGGTTCCGATTTTATGCTCGAGACTGTCTCGGCTTGAGTGCCATGGAGACCCAGTAAAAGACACTGGCTTCTTCCCACATCCTTAGAGGCACAGTGGTGCCATTTTGTTCTGCTTCATA
This sequence comes from Pristiophorus japonicus, assembly GCF_044704955.1. Lineage (NCBI taxonomy): Eukaryota > Metazoa > Chordata > Chondrichthyes > Pristiophoridae > Pristiophorus > Pristiophorus japonicus. Next base: position 153,787,835 of record NC_091980.1, on the reverse strand, counting down.
ATCTGTGTTTTTATTCCTAATCTCCAAGTCTGACCCAAGACTGAGAGATCCACAGCCAGAAGCTTGAAGTCACAAATGTGCAGTTGCTTTAAAAATGTGATTCCAACTGTGCAGTTGCTGCTCGTGCCTGGAATTCATCAACAATGCAATGGGAGACATTTCAGAGACTTATTCCATAAAGGACCTGTTTCCAGTGGAATCAGTTCTGCACTATAAACATGGAATAGGTTCTTCTCTCAACGCTGCTGCTGGTTAGCAAAGTTCAATATGTTGTCATTGGAAGTTCTCCAATCCGTTGGGTCGAAAGGGTTCTATAACATTTTAACAACAGTGCTACCTCTCACTGGCACAAGATTTTTAATAATGTGGATTGGTCTAATTAGAAGGGGAAGAGTCGGTCTAAATAACTTCTGTCATCATACACTGTCATCTTAATTCCTGTGCCAAAAAATCATTAATGTTTTCAACATTAGCTGTATTTGTAGTCTCTGACTAATTTAATTCCATTAATTTTTTTGTCCTGTGAACCTCCAATCAATAAGAACTGGGTAGATAGTGTTTTAGGAATAAGATTAAGCCATTCAGCCTCGAGCCTGTTCCGCCATTCAATTAGCTCACAGCTAATCTGTATCTTAACCCCATCTACCCACCTTGGTTCTGTAACCCTTAATATCTTGCCTAACAAAAATCTATCGATCTGCATTTTGAAATTTTCAGTTGACGACCCTCAGCCTTTTTTTGTGTGGGGGGGGGGGGTGGTAGAAACATAGAAAATAGGTGCAGGAGTAGACCATTCGGCTCTTCGAGCCTGCACCACCATTCAATAAGATCATGGCTGATCATTCCCTCAGTACCCCTTTCCTGCTTTCTCTCCATACCCCTTGATCCCCTTAGCCGTAAGGGCCATATCTAACTCTCTCTTGAATATATCCAATGAACCGCCTTCAACAACTCTCTGCGGCAGGGAATTCCACAGGTTAACAACTCTCCGAGTGAAGAAGTTTTTCCTTAACTCAGTCCTAAATGGCCTACCCCTTATCCTAAGACTGTCCCTGGTTCTGGATTTCCCCAACATCGGGAACATTCTACCCACATCTAACCTGTCCCGTCCCATCAGAATCTTGTGTTTCCATGAGATCCCCTCTTATCCTTCTAAACTCCAATTTATAAAGGCCCAGTTGATCCAGTCTCTCCTCATATGTCAATCCAGCCATCCCTGGAATCAGTCTGGTGAACCTTCGCTGCATTCCCTCAATAGCAAGAACGTCCTTCCTCAGATTAGGAGACCAAAACTGAACACAATAATCCAAGTGAGGCCTCACCAAGGCCCTGTACAACTGCAGTAAGACCTCCCTGCTCCTATACTCAACTCCCCTAGCTATGAAGGCCAACATAGCATTTGCTGCCTTCACCGCCTGCTGTACCTGTATGCCAACTTTCAATGACTGATGAACCATGACACCCAGGTCTCGTTGCACCTCCCCTTTTCCTAATCTGCCGCCTTTCAGATAATCTATCTTCGTGTTTTTGCCCCCAAAGTGGATAACTTCACATTTATCCACATTGTACTGCATCTGCCATGCACTTGCCCACTCATCTAACCTGTCGAAGTCACCCTGCAGCCTCTTAGCGTCCCCTTCACAGCTCTCACCGCCAACCAGTTTAGTGTCATCTGCAAATTTGGAGATATTGCACTCAATTCCTTCATCCAAATCACTGATGTATATTATAAAGAGCTGGGGTCCCCCCACTAGTCACTGCCTGCCATTCTGAAAAGGGCCCGTTTATCCTGACTCTCTGCTTCCTGTCTGCCAACCAGTTCTCTATCCACGTCAGTATATTACCCCCAATACCATGTGCTTTGATTTTGCACACCAATCTCTTGTGTGGGACCTTGTCAAAAGCCTTTTGAAAGTTCAAATACACCACATCCAGTGGTTCTCCCTTGTCCGCTCTACTAGTTACATCCTCAAAAAATGCCAGAAGACATGATTTCCCTTTCATAAATCCATGCTGACTTGGACTGATCCTGTCACTGCTTTCCAAATGCGCTGCTATTTCATCTTTAATAATTGATTCCAACATTTTCCCCACTACTGATGTCAGGCTAACTGGTCTATAATTACCTGCTTTCTCTCTCCCTCCCTTTTTAAAAAGTGGTGTTACATTAGCTACCCTCCAGTCCATAGGAACTGATCCAGAGTTGATAGACTGTTGGAAAATGATCACCAATGCATACACTATTTCTAGGGCCACTTCCTTAAGTACTCTGGGATGCAGACTACCAGGCCCCGGGGATTTATCGGCCTTCAATCCCATCAATTTCCCGAACACAATTTCCCGTCTAATAAGGATATCCTTCAGTTCTTCCTTTTCATTAAACCCTCAGTCCTTTATGTGTCTTCCTTCGTGAAGATAGAACCGAAGTATTGGAGACAGAACCGAAGTATTGGTAAGGGGGAAAGAGTTCTAGATTTCTACTACCCTTTGTGTGAAGAAGTGCTTTCTGACCTCAACCTTTTTCGGCCTGGCTCTAATTTTAAGGTTATGTCCCCTTGTTCTGAACTCCCCCGCCACAGGAAATAGTTTCTCTCCATCTGCCCTATCAAATCCTATAATCATTAAACATCTCAATTGGATCGCCCCTTAATCCTCTACATTCAAGGAATACAAGCATAGTCTATGCAACCTGCCCTCATAATTTATCCCCAGTATTCTGGTCAATCTATGCTGTACCCCCTCCAAGGTTAATGTATCCTTTCTGAGGTGTGGTGTGCACAGAACTGAACGCAGTATCCAGATGGGCTCTGTACATCTGTAACATAGCTTCCACCCCTTTGTATTCCAGCCATCAAGATAAAGGCCAACTTTCCATTAGCCTTTTTCATTATTATTTGTACATGTCCACTAGCTTTCAATGACTTGGACCCCTAAATCTCTGCTCATCAACAGTTATTAATTTAGAAAATTATCTTGGGTCCAAAGTGGATCATCTCACACTTTCCCACCATGGATGCCATCTGCCACAGTTTTACCCACTTAATCTATCAATTTCTCTTTGCATCTTTCTGCTCCCGTCCTCCTAACCAATTTCCTATCTGATCCAATAGGTTGCCTCCGATTCCATTCTTTTCAGCAGTCCCTCAGAGTTGAGGATGACTTAATTCCATGCAGTTTCATTTTTAAGTCTCTTAAGTGGAACCTTGTCGAATGCCTTCTGGAAATCCTTAGAAATAACATCCACAGATGTTCTCTTAACTATCACGTTCGTTACCTCCTCAAAAGATTCAACTCTGTTCGTTAGACATGACTTACCCTTTACAAATCCATGCTGGCTCTCGATCAACTCATATTTGTCCAAGTGCTCAAGAATTCTGTCCCTAATAACAGTTACTAGTAACTTCCCCACACTGACGTTAGACTAATAGACCTATCATTTCCTTGTTTATTTCTCTTGCCCTTCTTAAATAGTGAGTGACATTGACAAATCGAGAGAGCTTTGGAAGATCATGACAAACATATCCACAATCTCCTCACCACCTTTGAATATCCAAGGATGGAAACCATTGGCCCCTGGAGATTTGTCTACCTTTAATAACATTAGTTTCTCATCACCATTTCTTAACTTGTATTTAACCTAGTTAGTTTCTCCCCATGATTTATTTTTAGTTTTCCTTGTCTCTGGTATTTTAACCTTATCCTCTACTGGGAAGACTAATACAAAGTGGCTGTTAGTAAGTCTTCCCTATCTTGATTTACAATTATAATATCGCCTGTGTCTGTCATTACAGGGCCCATTACTCTTACCCACCTTCTTTCTCAATATATTTGTAAAAGTGTTTCTTTGATATCCCTTGCAAGTTTTTTCTCACATTTGCTCAAGTACCAATTGAACAAGTACTTTGGTTCGGTATTCACGAAGGAGGACACGAACAACCTTCCGGTTATAAAAGGGGTCGGGGGGTCTAGTAAGGAGGAGGAACTGAGGGAAATCCTTATTAGCCGGGAAATTGTGTTGGGGAAATTGATGGGATTGAAGGCCGATAAATCCCCAGGGCCTGATGGACTGCATCCCAGAGTACTTAAGGAGGTGGCCTTGGAAATAGTGGATGCGTTGACAGTCATTTTCCAACATTCCATTGACTCTGGATCAGTTCCTATGGAGTGGAGGGTAGCCAATGTAACCCCACTTTTTAAAAAAGGAGGGAGAGAGAAAACAGGGAATTATAGACCGGTCAGCCTGACATCGGTAGTGGGTAAAATGATGGAATCAATTATTAAGGATGTCATAGCAGTGCATTTGGAAAGAGGTGACATGATAGGTCCAAGTCAGCATGGATTTGTGAAAGGGAAATCATGCTTGACAAATCTTCTGGAATTTTTTGAGGATGTTTCCAGTAGAGTGGATAAGGGAGAACCAGTTGATGTGGTATATTTGGACTTTCAGAAGGCGCTCGACAAGGACCCACACAAGAGATTGATGTGCAAAGTTAGAGCACATGGGATTGGGGGTAGTGTACTGACATGGATTGAGAACTGGTTGTCAGACAGGAAGCAAAGAGTAGGAGTAAATGGGTACTTTTCAGAATGGCAGGCAGTGACTAGTGGGGTACCGCAAGGTTCTGTGCTGGGGCCCCAGCTGTTTACACTGTACATTAATGATTTAGATGAGGGGATTAAATGTAGTATCTCCAAATTTGCGGATGACACTAAGTTGGGTGGCAGTGTGAGCTGCGAGGAGGATGCTGTGAGGCTGCAGAGCGACTTGGATAGGTTAGGTGAGTGGGCAAATGCATGGCAGATGAAGTATAATGTGGATAAATGTGAGGTTATCCACTTTGGTGGTAAAAACAGAGAGACAGACTATTATCTGAATGGTGACAGATTAGGAAAAGGGGAGGTGCAAAGAGACCTGGGTGTCATGGTACGTCAGTCATTGAAGGTTGGCATGCAGGTGCAGCAGGCGGTTAAGAAAGCAAATGGCATGTTGGCCTTCATAGCAAGGGGATTTGAGTACAGGGGCAGGGAGGTGTTGCTACAGTTGTACAGGGCATTGGTGAGGCCACACCTGGAGTATTGTGTACAGTTTTGGTCTCCTAACCTGAGGAAGGACATTCTTGCTATTGTGGGAGTGCAGCGAAGGTTCACCAGACTGATTCCCGGGATGGCGGGACTGACCTATCAAGAAAGACTGGATCAACTGGGCTTGTATTCACTGGAGTTCAGAAGAATGAGAGGGGACCTCCTAGAAACATATAAAATTCTGACGGGGTTAGACAGGTTAGATGCAGGAAGAATGTTCCCAATGTTGGGGAAGTCCAGAACCAGGGGTCACAGTCTAAGGATAAGGGGTAAGCCATTTAGGACCGAGATGCGGAGGAACTTCTTCACCCAGAGAGTGGTGAACCTGTGGAATTCTCTACCACAGAAAGTTGTTGAGGCCAATTCACTAAATATATTCAAAAAGGAGTTAGATGAGGTCCTTACTGCTAGGGGGATCAAGGGGTATGGCGAGAAAGCAGGAATGGGGTACTGAAGTTGAATGTTCAGCCATGAACTCATTGAATGGCGGTGCAGGCTAGAAGGGCCGAATGGCCTACTCCTGCACCTATTTTCTATGTTTCTATGTTTCTATTCTCTTTTTGTAGCTCTTCTCACATTATCTGTATCACTTTGCTGTTCTTTATAATCGCTCCCAGTCTGTGGGATCTCCACTGTTCACCCACTTTTCTATAAGTTTTGTCTCCTTCCCTTGAGCCTTTCTGACCATTTGATCTAAATTAACTTATGGAGTTGGGAGAGTGAAAGGACAACATCGAGGGCTACTTGAGCCACCACCAGAAAAAGAAACTTTGGAGCTCAATCAAAAGTGGATCAGAAACCAGACATGGTACTGCCGTGGGTAATTTGAAGAGATATCAGTGATAGATTGGACTCGCTGAGTAATGCTGCGCTGGATGATTGTGTGATAGTTCTTTCAGAAGATTGGTAACCAAGTAGAGCTGCAGAAAGTGTCCCTTTGGGGCACTGTTACAGCCAATGGGAATCTTGGGATTCCTTATTACGTGTTGACCTGTAGCTAATTTCAATTGCATAGAAATATACAGAAATTACAACACGTCACACCATTTGGCCCAACCAGTCGGTGTCTGTGTTTACCCACCACATGAGCAAATAGTCCTGGTCACATTACCCACCTTGTTCCCAGGTCCATTTATTCCCTTTTCTTTCATTCACATATCCAATCTCATCTAGAATGTTGAAGTGGTTTCTCCCTCAACCACTAACACTGAAAGTGAATCCCACAGCCTCACAACTCTGTGTGGAAGTTCCTCCTGCCCACAGTTGTAAATGTCTTCAATTTAATCTTGTATCTGTGGCCCCTCTACTGGAAACAGTCTGCTTCTACCATAGAAACATAGAAAATAGGTACAGGAGTAGGCCATTCAGCCCTTCCAGCCTGCACTGCCATTCAATGAGTTCATGGCTGAACATGCAACTTCAGTACCCCCTTCCTGCTTTCTCGCCATACCCCTTGATCCCCTGAGTAGTAAGGACTTCATCTAACTCCCTTTTGAATATATTTAGTGAATTGGCCTCAACTACTTTCTGTGGTAGAGAATTCCACAGGTTCACCACTCTCTGGGTGAAGAAGTTTCTCCTCATCTCGGTCCTAAATGGCTTACCCCTTATCCTTAGACTGTGACCCCTGGTTCTGGACTTCCCCAACATTGGGAACATTCTTTCTGCATCTAACCTGTCCAAACCCGTGAGAATTTTAAATGTTTCTATGAGGTCCACTCTCATTCTTCTGAACTCCAGTGAATACAAGCCCAGTTGATCCATTCTTTCTTGATAGGTCAGTTCCACCATCCCGGGAATCAGTCTGGTGAATCTTCGCTGCACTCCCTCAATAGCAAGAATGTGTTTCCTCAAGTTAGGAGACCGAAACTGTACACAATACTCCAGGTGTGGCCTCACCAATGCCCTGTACAACTGTAGCAACACCTCCCTGCCCCTGTACTCAAATCCCCTCGCTATGAAGGCCAACATGCCATTTGCTTTCTTAACCGCCTGCTGTACCTGCATGCCAACCTTCAATGACTGATGTACCATGACACCCAGGTCTTGTTGCACCTCCCCTTTTCCTAATCTGTCACCATTCAGATAATAATTAACTTTCTATTAACTTCCACCCTTTTTGATAATTTTAATCACTTGTATTGCTCCGTAGTCTGCATTATTCTAACGAGAAATTATTTTTTCAAGTCTGTCTTGGGTATTTGTATTTCCTCATACCAGGCAGCATCCTCCCTAAAGCCTCAGTATCCTTCCTATAGTATGGAGCCCGATGCTGCACACACTACTCAAGCTGAGGTTTAAGGTTTTTATATAGGCTCATACTTGCTGTTTGGCTTTTATATCATTGCATCCAGTCCCAGAAAGACCTGGACAGCATTGAGGCTTGGGCTGATAAGTGGAAAGTAACATTTGCGCCACACAAGTGCCAGACAATGTACATCTCCAACCAGAGAGAGTCTAACCACCCCTCCCTTGACATTCAACAGCATAACCATCGCCGAATCCCCCACCATCAACATTCTGGGGTCACCATTGACCAGAAACTTAACTGGACCAGCCACATAAATACTGTGGCAACAAGAACAGGTCAGAGGTTGGGTGTCCTCCAGACTCGAGCCTTTCCACCATCTACAAGGCACTAAGTCAGGAGTGTGATGGAATGCTCTCCACTTGCCTGAACGAGTGCAGCTCCAACAACGCTCAAGAAGCTCGACACCATCCAGGACAAAGCAGCCCGCTTGATCGTCAACCCATCCATCACCTTAAACATTCACTCCTTCCACCACCAGCATATCGTGGCTGCAGTGTGTACTGCACCAATTCGCCAAGGCTTCTTGGGTAGCACCTCCCAAACTCGCGACCTGTACCACCTAGAACAGGGATGGGCAATTATTTGGGCTGGAGGACCACTTAATAAGTTTTGCGGATCAGTTGAGGGCCGCCCACCAATGTTCCCCCTTAGGTGCGTGGCTGCAGGATTGTGCAACAATCACGCGGTCCCTCGCAGGCTGCTCCTGCCACTGGAAGAGATACTGCGCATGTGCGGCTACAGAGTGGCTGGGCGTGCAGTAAATTTAAAGGGACCGCGTGCGAGAAAAAAGTTAGAGGGAGCATTGCATAAAGATAAACATTGCATAACCGTAAATTCAGATAGTCGTCAGATGCTGTCATACATACACATGTATTTGATACTGCTTAGAAATGAATCTCAGATAAAAGTTGAAAATATTGTGGCATCTTCTGGTCTATGTAAATCAGTGCTGTGAAGCAGAACTGTACTCTCCAGAGCCTGTGTCTGCAACAATTTTCCACCTCTGTCATCCTTATGACCTTCTGCACAGATTACTAATGCTGTCCCAATTGGTGCCAGATGGGAACTCCCCTGCCATCGTACTCTGGGTACCGGGAGAGGAAAGATGCAGTGCCGGTCACTTTCTTTGGTAAAAGATTCGTGGAGATGAGCAGTCATGACTCCACTCTAAAATAGATAGGGAGTATTCTAGTTTGCCGTGCATTCTGGGTATGGATGTCCACCATTTAAGATCAGGCCAGGAAGAATCGCTTTTGCGAATTATGAATTTGAAAGACGTGTTACTATGTGTTTTCCTTGGCTGCAGTTTGGGTCTCTGTCTGACCCATGAGAAGTAAAAGTGGATAGACTAATGTACAGCTCGAGCTCCGGTTCACGTTCTATTTCTGTCCCATCCAGCAGGACTCGGCGGGCTGGATATGACCCGCGGGCTGTATTTTGCCCACCACTGACCTAGAAGGACAAGGGCAGCAGGCACGTGGGAACACCATCACCTCCAAGTTCCCCTCCAAGTTACACACCATCCTGACTTGGAAATATATCGCCGTTCCTTCATCGTCACTAAGTCAAAATCCTGGAAAACCCTCCCTAACAGCTCTGGGAGTACCTTCACCACAAGGACTGCAGCGGTTCAAGAGGCAGCGTCTCGAAGGAAATTAGGGATGGACAATAAATGCTGGCCTTGCCAGCAGCGCTCACATCCCAGGAACAAATATTTTAAAAAAAAACATACCTTTATGATAACTAGAATTCAGTTAGCTTTTTTCTTTTACAACCATATCAATCGTAGGTGGTGCTTTTAATGTCCTGTAAACGGGTACCTCTAAATGCCCCTGTCTTCCACACCACTGAGCCTACTATCATTCACACTAATTACTGCTTTTACTAACATTGAATTCCATCTGTCACTTTAGCCCATTCCCCCATCTTATCAATATCCTTTTGCAGCTTCCTTTGGTCTTTGAAATAATTAACTATGCCTCCTATTTTAATATAATTTGCAAGTTTCAATACCACTCCCACTAGGCCTGTGTCAACATTAGAATTAGAAGTTTTCAAAGTTGTGCAGGGTACTATTTTTTTTTTAAATCAAGTCTCTGCTGTGTTCAGTAGTAGTGTCAGAGGGGAGCTGTTTTCTTGCTGATGTGTTGTGTGGCAGTATCTCTGGTCTAATTAACGTTTTTCTGATACTGTTAGATACCTACTGGAACAGGACTTCCCAGGGATGAGGATTGGACCTGAACCAACAACAGATTCCTTCATTGCTGTGATGCATGGAGCAGAGGAAGGGATCATTCCTGGAAATGCACTTGTAGTCGATCCCAAAAAACCCTTCCGAAAACTGAATTCCTTTGGAAATGCTTTCTTAAACAGGTATGTGTGACCCTTGCATGTTAAGTTTTTATTTTAATGTGATTCTAAAGTTATAGTGCTGCACAATTAATAAGATAACAACATGCTTTTTCCACAGTTAAGACAATATTGTGTTGTAGGTTAAAGAAACTGTGTTTTTTTCTCCTGGGATCAGTGTTATAGTCCAGCATAGCTTCCTCCTTGCTAGTTGTAAGACTCTAGTGTGAAATGAGCTTGAGCAGTCTTAACCCAATTAGTAGCTACCTGTTTATTGCATTAAGCCACCCACAATCTACCACGCTATTACAACCTCTTGTGTACATGGCCACTGAGGACAAATAGTATGTGATGACCCTGAATTGAACATAAGAACATAACATAAGAAATAGTAGCAGGAGTTGGTCATTTGGCCCCTCGAGCCTGCTCCACCATTCAATAAGATCATGACTGATCTGATCCTGGCCTCAACTCTACTTCCCCGCCCGCTCCCCATAACCCTTGACACTGTTATCATAAAAAAATCTGTCCATCTCCACCTTCAAATATATTCAAAGGCCCAGCCTCCACAGCTCTCTGGGGCAGAGAATTCCAAAGATTCACGACCCTCTGGGAGAAGAAATTCTTCCTAATTTCTGTTTTAAATGGGTGACCCCTTATTCTGAAACTAATCCCCCATGAGGTGAAATATCCTCTTTGCATCTACCCTGTCAAGCCCCCTCAGAATTTTATGTTTCAGTAAGATCACCTCTCATTCATCTAAACTCCAATGAGTATAGGCCCAACCTGCTCAACCTTTCTTCATATGATAACCCATTCATATAAGAGAGGGGATCTCATAGAAACGCATAAAATTCTGACGGGATTGGGCAGGTTAGATGCAGGAAAAATGTTCCTGATGTTGGGGAAGTCCAGAACCAGGGGTCACAGTCTAAGGATAAGGGGTAAGCCATTTAGGATCGAGATGAGGAGAAACTTCTTCACCCAGAGAGTGGTGAATCTGTGGAATTCTCTACCACAGAAAGTTATTGAGTCCAGTTGGTTGGATATATTCAAAAGAGAGTTAGATGTGGCCCTTACGGCTAAAGGGATCGGGGGTATGGGGAGAAGGCAGGAGGCCGTGATCATATTGAATGGTGGTGCAGGCTCGAAGGGCCGATTGGCCTGCTCCTGCACCTATTTTCTATGTTTCATCTCCGGAATCAACCTAATGAACCTTCTCTGATCTGTCTCCAATGCAAATATATCTTTCCTTTTAAATAAGAGACCAAAACTGTACTCAGTACTCCAGGTGTGGTCTTACCAATGCCCTGTACAGTTGGAGCAGGACTTCTCTGCTTTTATACACTCTTCCCCCTTGCAATAAAGGCCAACATTCCATTTGCCTTCCTGATTACTTGCTGTACCTGCATGCTAACCTTTTAATGGTTTATGTACAAGAACCCTCAGGTCCCTCTGTACTACAGCATTTTGTAATCGCTCCCCATTTAAATAATTTTGTTTTTAATTTTTCCTACCAAAGTGGATAACCTCACATTTTCCCACATAGTCCATCTGCCAAATTTTTGCCCACTCAGAGCCTATCTATATCCCTTTGTAGATTCTTTGCGTCCTCCTCGCAACTTGGCAGGTAATCTGGTTGGATGAGTTAAAAGGAACACATAACAAAGAAATATTCCACCAGTTCATTTTTCCCCATTTTCTCCCTCTTTCTTAAAAACATGGACTCTTGCTGGGGTACAGTTCCACTGTTGTCAGCAGTTATCTCTGGATTTTGCCCAAGTGGTTGTCCTCACATGATGAGCCTAAACAGCAAAGGCCAGCAGTCTATTGAAGTGTGGAGGGTATCATGCCTGCCTCCTGCCCTCACCAGACTTGTGTGCTAGCAGAAGTCATCAAATAGCCATCCGGAATGGGGGTCACTGGATTTCTCCCCCTGCCCCCTCACCCCACCCCTCTCTAGGCCAAGGGCATAGAAAGTAGAAACCCATCAAGATCCACCTGGCCTGGCTGAGACTAATTCAGCACAGATTAGGGTTGGAACCTGGGATCCTCTCTCCTGTGCAGCACAATATGATGCTAGGTGTTGGACTATTGCTTGACTTACTGTCCATTCTCAAACTGACTGGACTGCTGTGTGACTTGAGCAGTTGGGATTTGTGAGCAATGTGGGATGAATAATCAGAATCCTCCATCCCGAGACATATAATAAGAAAAAAAAACATTTGTATTCACTTGAAGTGACCAGGCAGTTATAAAAACAACTGTGGTATTTGAATGGCTTCTGCTTTTATGGGTTAAATCCCCAATATATTAAATGATGTAGTGTACATCCACACAGATCAAAGCTGAATTCTCAAGGGAATTCCGAGCTTTTATGCTTCTGTGCAATACCTAACAGTTTGCATTTGATGAGGATGACTCAGCATATGCGACTGCATTGTGTTGGGCTTGTCATTTCTCAACGTGGAAAGTTTCCAAGCCAAATTAAGCTGTTTGCTATAGGAGAAGGGAAATTGAGCACTGTCATCTGATCCCTTGTGTAACCTCTTGCATATGCATCGCTAAGGGATATTGGGGAGGAAGTTGGTCTCTACAATGAGACCTGAAAAAAGGGTGAAATACAAAATAACATCAATTTATTTTTAATATTCTGAGCACAGCTGTAAAGTCCTCACCATGGTATTTGGTGCTAGCTGGGTGAGGTTCCTTTTTCATACAATTAAAAAAAAAAAGCTGAGTTAGGATTAGAAGACCTAAGCATTTAAAATTATTTTCAGAAACCTTCCTTATTTTGTTCCTGTTTCCCTTTCTGAACAAAATAACTGCAATGTTCTGCTGCTTGAATGTTTGCAGCTAGGATTAATGATAGAGGGAAATAAGATTTAGTCCAATCGTTATGATTTTTATTTTTTGTCAGAAATCCATTGGGGTAGAGGGAGAAGTGCTGTCATTACATTTTTCTACTTCCCTTACTCTACATTTTTTTTTTTTTTTTTTACAGCATCCTATCTTAAATTAGTCTCATAGGCGAGTCCCATTGCCATGTAATCTCGAGTGTGTTGACTGTCCCTGATACGTATGCAACCCTTCACTGACATTCAAACTTGTAAATCGCTATCACTAGGGGGGTAGTGCTGGATAGGCTAATGGGACTCAAGGTAGACAAGTCCCCTGGTCCGGATGAAATGCACCCCAGGGTATTAAGAGATGGTGGAAGTTATAGCAGATGCATTTGTTATAATCTACCAAAATTCTCTGGACTCTGGGGAGGTACCATCGGATTGGTAACGCCTCTGTTTAAAAAAAAGGGGGCAGACAAAAGGCAGGTAACTTTCGGCCAGTTAGTTTAACATCTGTAGTGGGGAAAATGCTTAAAGCTATCATTAAGGAAGAAATAGCGGGACATCTAGATAGGAATAGTGCAATCAAGCAGACGCAACATGGCTTCATGAAGGGAAATCATGTTTAACTAATTTACTGGAATTCTTTGAGGATATAACGAGCATGGTGGATAGAGGTGTACCGATGGATGTGGTGTATTTAGATTTCCAAAAGGCATTCGATAAGGTGCCACACAAGATTACTGCAGAAGATAAAGGTACGTGGAGTCAGAGGAAATGTATTAGCATGGCTGGCTAACAGAAAGCAGAGAGTCGGGATAAATGGGTCTTTTTCGGGTTGGAAATCGGTGGTTAGTGGTGTGCCACAGGGATCGATGCTGGGACCACAACTGGTTACAATATACATAGATGACCTGGAAGAGGGAACAGAGTGTGGTGTAACAAAATTTGCAGATGACACAAAGATTAGTGGGAAAGTGGGTTGTGTAGAGGACACAGGCTGCAAAGAGATTTAGATAGGTCAAGCAAATGGGCTAAGGTTTGGCAGATGGAATATAATGTCGGAAAATGTGAGGTCATCCACCTTGGGGGGGCGGGGGAGGGGGAAAACAGTAAAAGGGAATATTTATTTAAATGGGGAGAAATTACAACATGCTGCGGTGCAGAGGGACCTCGGGGTCCTTGTGTATGAAACTCTTTTTGGAGTTTATCTGCAAAAACAAAAGACATTAAACCGTGCCACCCTACCTGGGTGACACACCAGACATTTACAAGGCCCTTTTTTTTCCCCCTTTTTTTTTTGTTTTTCTTTTTTTTTTGTTTTTTTTTGGGCACTAAAATCACAATTTTTCCCCAGTGCCCCCTATAAAAGGGAAGGGGGACACTAAAAGCACCGGCAATTAAAACAAATTAAACTTTAAAACGTAAAATCAAATTAAAATTTGGTTGCCGGGCGTGATGATGCACTCCAGTCCCTCCGGTGCCCACCTCTCGCGGAAGGCCGCGAGCGTACCGGTGGACACCGCGTGCTCCATCTCCAAGGACACCCTGGACCGGATGTAAGAGCGGAAGAGAGGCAGGCAGTCAGGTTGAACGACCCCCTCGACCGCCCGCTGCCTGGACCGGCTGATGGCACCCTTGGCCGTGCCCAGGAGCAGTCCTACGAGGAGGCCTTCGGACCTACCCGCTCCCCTCCGCACAGGGTGCCCAAAGATCAGGAGTGTGGGACTGAAGTGCAGCCAGAATTTCAGGAGCAGCCCCTTCAAATAATGGAACAGGGGCTGCAACCTCGTGCACTCAATAAAAACATGGAACACGGACTCTTCCAGACCACAGAAATTGCAGGCGGCCTGGGAGTCCGTGAACGAATCCCAAAAAGTTAGTTTGCAGGTGCAGCAGGTAATCAGGAAGGCGAATGGAATGTTGGCCTTCATTGTGAGAGGGATGGAGTACAAAAGCAGGGAGGTCCTGCTGCAACTGTACAGGGTATTGGTGAGGCCGCACCTGGAGTACTGCATGCAGTTTTGGTCACCTTACTTAAGGAAGGATATACTGGCTTTGGAGGGGGTACAGAGACGATTCACTAGGCTGATTCCGGAGATGAGGGGGTTACCTTATGATGATAGATTGAGTAGACTGGGTCTTTACTCGTTGGCATTCAGAAGGATGAGGGGTGATCTTAGAGAAACATTTAAAATCATGAAAGGGATAGACAAGATAGAGGCAGAGAGGTTGTTTCCACTGGTGGGGGAGACTAGAACTAGGGGGCACAGCCTCAAAATACGGGGGAGCCAATTTAAAACCGAGTTGAGAAGGAAGTTCTTCTCCCAAAGGGTTGTGAATCTGTGGAATTCTCCGCCCAAGGAAGCAGTTGAGGCTAGCTCATTGAATGTATTCAAATCACAGATAGATAGATTTTTAACCAATAAGGGAATTAAGGGTTATGGGGAGCGGGCGGGTAAGTGGAGCTGAGTCCATGGCCAGATCAGTCATGATCTTGTTGAATGGCGGAGCAGGCTCGAGGGGCTAGATGGCCTACTCCTGTTCCTAATTCTTATGTTATGTTTGTATGTCATTTGCACAAGAAATGATGCTCTCCAGCTTTTCAAAAGAAAAACAAATATTTGTAATCTCTGTATGAAGCTGCATTTTTAGAATTAATATTTTGTGATTTGTATTTCTCACCACAATAATCTGACCTATTTCTTCAAATCCAAGCCAATGCTTTGATTTGAACAATTAAATTTAGATAGCTCTGAGACTAACGGGCTTCCTGGATTTACACCGCTGGCAATTCAGAAAGGAACTATCAGTCATCACATAACTAATCTCTTGGCATTGTTTTTCTGTTTGAGTTGTGTTGGTTTATCTCACAAACCTGTAACCTTAAACAAATACCTGTACCTCAAACCATTGCATTGATTTAGGGTCATGCGGTGACATTTAACTGCAGCTGAGTTTTAAACTCCTGATGCATTGTGATTGGATTTAAAGGGGCAAGCAACCAAGCCAAAAATAGACAAAATACTTCATTTTTGTCAAAGCATCTGTAAAGTCCTTGCTCTACAGCATGAAACCACAGGAGGCACATTCTGGGAACAAGGTCACTCTGTGACCTTAACTCTTTATTCACAGGACTCCAAGTGATGACCCTGCGTGGGACCTCCCTTTTTATACCTGTGTGATCAAATAAGGAGTGTCTCCCACAAGTTCACCCCTTGTGGTCAAGGTGTGCATCTAGGTTGAGTGTATACAGTAATATAGTGGTGTTACATTGAGGTTACATACATGACAGCATCTTTCACACTTACTGATTGGTTTTGAGCAGGGAGGGTATAACAGTTGGGTGGCCAAAAGCCGTGACTAATTTCTCCATCTTGGTTGGATGCGAATTGTTTAGGAGCACACGGCATGTTAATATAATATAGCCTGAATTAAAGTCAGCAAGTTTCCACTTTTAACTTCCTTTCAATTTTCCTTCCTCCGTTCCCCCTGACACCGCTGACTTGCTGGAATACGGTTTCATGGGTCGTCTTCGACATCCATTAGCTCGTACAAGTAGGCATTCTTCATGAATGAGTCTGAGCAGTGTGTGTGGACAGGCTATTTGACTGTGGGGCGCATCACAGTTGAACCTGTTCTGGGTATGTTCTTTTCCAGCAGCAGTTGCTGGATAGCAGTCAGCTGCAGGAACTTGGATATTCCTCCCTCCCCCTTAGCCCAAGGGTGCTGAGGCCAGTTTTGGCACCCCATCTGAGATTGGCTAATTCAGCACAGACTACTGACTGAACCTAGGACAGTCTTGTTTGCATAGCTTAGTACAGGCAGTTATTTATTCACTGAGTCATTGGAAAGCTCCCAAAATGTGTTGGTGCTGATTACTGAAAGGTTATGGTATCTCTAATGTAATCTCCTGGTCCTTCCATTTCTGTAACCTTGTATATCATGATTAGATTTAGCTGCAGACAACTGAATTGTGGACATATTTCTCAACATATTCCCCCTATGGTTGCTGAGGATGTTTGTGGTACAGGTACAGGAATCTTCCCTGGTACTAATGTGTGCTGCAGCTGTTCTTCATAAAATACAGGTTGAACTGCTCTCATCCCTGTGCCGGATAAGGGATTTTGCCGGGCGAGGGGAGGTCTCGTTAAATTGGATGGTACAGGTAATGAACAAGGGGATATCTGGGCGGGCTGGGATTGCGACAGAGAGATCAGACCGGGGTGTGTGGTGGATCGTGGGGTCAGGCCAGCGATTGCGGGAGTTGACAGCGAGGAAGGACTTCAATTTGTTCATGTCGGAGCGGCTAGGAATGATGATGGACGAAGGGTGGTCACAGATAAGGGAGGTTCAACATGTGTTGTTTGTGTATTTAAACTTCTGGTTTCATTGAAATAGATTGGCTGTTTGGGGTCTCCAGGTTTAAGGAGTGCTCCATCTGGTAGTGTGCAAGCTGTTTGTTCCCATGTGCAGGGCCTCCCTGATGCCATGTTCCTTCCTTTTGCAGGTTCATGTGTGCTCAGCTCCCAAACAAAGTGCTGGACAGCATTACTGTTATTGACACACCTGGAATCCTCTCTGGGGAGAAGCAACGCATGAGCAGAGGTGAGCATGCTCCTTTTAAAAGGAGGCTGGGTGGCTATAAGACATCGCTCTTCTGAATTACGCACAGGAAAAGCTGCGTGTTTCCTCCTGAGCGGTTATATTTTATTGACTGTGGCTTTGACAGTCATTTTCAAGTTTTAACTTTTTCCATGCTAGAAGATTTTTTTTGTTTGCAAATTTAATTTCTTCCTTCCTTTTTACTTTTCCTCCCTTATTTTAAAAATAGCCATTTCCTTAGTCGCCTCTTCAGTGAACTTAGACTGGGTTGAAGCCTGTAAACTGCAGGCTGTTGTAAGACACCCTGTCCATTGAATGATCCCAATGAGTGGAGCCTGAAAATGTAAGTGTTGGCAAGGGTACAAATGTTGGCACTTGAAACAAACTTGCATCACAGTTAACCACACCGAAACCATGCTGTGGAAATGTGCTATCATGGCAATGTGCTAATGGCAACTGTGTTTGGGTTGAATCTATTGGAATCGTTACTAAATGAGGGTGTAATAATATACATGTAGGACTGACAGATCATGGTAACAGCTGTTTATCTGGAATATCTCAAGAATAGATGGAGTGTCCAGGTAAGTAACTGAGTGTAATTGTCCTGAAATCGGGGCCCAAAACTTCATAGTCAATCAACAGGGAACTGGTTAGTTGCATGGGTGTTTGGTGTATGTGGGGAAATTCTTCATTAAAGCAGTGTAAGTGAAATCTGCTTAGTCTTGTATCCTCTTGCATGCTTTTCCTCAATTAACAGTCCTTGATGAGGCTGAACAGTTACGATATTAAGATGAGCCCTGGTCTAAATTCAGCTCCTGTTTCACAGAGGATGGGTTTCACAGAAGGGCCCCAGTGCATTGCAACCAATGAAGTCACTTGCATGACCATGTTTTGTAACCAATAAATACATTATCAAGCCCTGGCATCATCAAATAAAATCCTTATTGGATCTATTATCTCTAAATGCACATTAGCTAACCGGCTTCTGTGTACATTCTGTTGCAAACATGCAGATAAACTGTGGGGTAAAGTGAAGTGTTGTTTCACAGCATCTACAATCCAGAGGTGTTCAGAAAAGGGTCACTTTTTCCAAGCTTGCTCTGTAGCTCTCCTACTTTCATCAGATGATGCTGTTTGGACTTGGCAACTGAGGATGAACTGCCAAACTAGATTTGGCCTTGCAGCAAGTACTTCTACCATCAAGAACACCTTTGTTTCCCTGAGTACAACTAGATTACTACTTGCAAAATGTGCAGGATGCTGAAACGAACAAGAAAGATTACTCGCCTTTTTCACCATTTGTCCACCTCTTAGGAAATTGGAGATTACTTGTGAATATTACCTGATTTTGTTTAATCTGCACCACAAGTGCATTTCCATAATGATACTGGCACCTATACATCCTAGAATAATGTAATGCCCATTAGGTTTTTGCCCACTAATAGGTTAACTATGTATTGGGTTTTTACGGGCTATTCCAGATCCCTTTTTAAACAAGCTCAAAAACTAAGCAACAATGAGACGTCCTTTTAATGCTTTTTAATCCTATTCCACAACCATGAGATTACTGTTGCAGATACTCATGGGAGGATTCCTCAGGAAGAGTTGTAAGCATGTAGTTTTAATCTGTTTACGCAGGTCAAAACTAGAAGTTCAAGTCCTTTGAGCTTTTGTATGTTTGTACCAGTTATCGTATTAGTAACTTCTTGCTAACGTGATAACTTGTCAATACATTCCAGATATTTCTAATATATAACATGTTAACATAAGAAATGGGAGGAGGTGTAGGCCATTTGGCATTTCGAGCCTGCTCTGCCATTCAGTAAGATCTTGGCTGATCTTCTACCTCAATACCACCTTCCTGCACTATCCCCATTTCCCTTGATTCCCTTGGTATCCAAAAACGATTGATCTCTTGAATATCATCATCCTCATAGGCAGTCCCTCAATCGAGGAAGACTTGCTTCCACTCGGTGAGTTCTCAGGTGACTGTACAATCCAATACAGGAATTACAGTCTCTGTCACAGGTGGGGCAGTTTGTTGTTGAAGACAAGGTGGGGGGTGAGGAGTCTGGTTTGCCACACACTCCTTCCGCTGCCTGTGCTTGGTTTCTGCATGCTCTCGGCGTCATGACTAGAGGTGCTCAGCGCCCTCCCGGATGCTCTTCCTCCACTTAGGACGGTCTTTGGCCAGGGATTCCCAGGTGTCGGGGATGTGCACTTTATCAAGGAGGCTTTGATGGTGTCCTTGAAACGTTTCCTCTGCCCACCTGGGGCTCGCTTGCTTTGGGAGTCTTGTGTCGGGCATGCGGGCACTGTGGCCTGCCCAACTGAGCTGGTCGAGTGTGGTCAGTGTTTTGATGCTGGGGATGTTACCCTGAGCGAAAACACTGACGTTGGTGCGTCTGTCCTCCCAGGGGATTTGCAGGATCTTGTGGAGACATCGTTGGTGGTATTTCTCCAGCGATTTGAGGTGTCTGCTGTATATGGTCCACATCATACAGGAGGGTGGGTATCACTGCAGCCCTGTAGACCATAAGCTTGCTGCCAGATTTAAGGGCCTGATCCTCGAATACTCTCCCTCAGGCGATCGAAGGCTGCGCTGGCACACTGGAGGCGGTGTTGGACCTCGTCGTCTGTCTGCCCTTGCTGATAATAGGCTCCCGAGGTGTGGAAAGTGGTCAGGTCATTCAAAGACCCAGCTAAGAGAGCCCTATACAGCCAGCACCTCACTGTCAACCTTCCGACTCTCGATGACCCCAAGACGCAGAGTGCCCAGAGCGCTTGGTCTGCTTTCCAGGTCACCATAATCAGTGTCTATGAAGAGACGCTCGGTCACTCAACCAAGAAACACCAGGACTGGTTTGATGAGAATGTCCAGGAGCTAATAAACTGCAAGGGCAGGGCATTTCTGAACTTAAAGAAACAACGTGGCTTGAGCAATGGTGCAGCAGGGAGGGATTCAAATTCCTGGGGCATTGGAATCGGTTCTGGGGGAGGTGGGACCAGTACAATCCGGACGGTCTGCACCTGGGCAGAATCGGAACCAATGTCCTCGGGGGAGTGTTTGCTAGTGCTGTTGGGGAGGAGTTAAACTAATATGGCAGGGGGATGGGAACCAATGCAGGGAGATAGAGGGAAACAAAAAGGAGGCAAAAACAAAAGACAGAAAGGAGATGAGGAAAAGTGGAGGGCAGAGAAACCCAAGGCAAAGAACAAAAAGGGCCATTGTACAGCAAAATTCTAAAAGGACAGTGGGTGTTAAAAAAACAAGCCTAAAGGCTTTGTGTCTTAATGCAAGGAGTATCCGCAATAAGGTGGATGAATTAACTGTGCAAATAGATGTTAACAAATATGATGTGATTGGGATTACGGAGACGTGGCTCCAGGATGATCAGGGCTGGGAACTCAACATCCAGGGGTATTCAACATTCAGGAAGGATAGAATAAAAGGAAAAGGAGGTGGGGTAGCATTGCTGGTTAAGGAGGAGATTAAGGCAATAGTTAGGAAGGACATTAGCTTGGATGATGTGGAATCTATATGGGTAGAGCTGCAGAACACCAAAGGGCAAAAAACGTTAGTGGGAGTTGTGTACAGACCTCCAAACAGTAGTAGTGATGTTGGGGAGGGCATCAAACATGAAATTAGGGGTGCGTGCAATAAAGGTGCAGCAGTTATAATGGGTGACTTTAATATGCACATAGATTGGGCTAACCAAACTGGAAGCAATACGGTGGAGGAGGATTTTCTGGAGTGCATAAGGGATGGTTTTTTAGACCAATATGTCGAGGAACCAACTAGGGGGGAGGCCATCTTAGATTGGGTGTTGTGTAATGAGAGAGGATTAATTAGCAATCTCGTTGTGCGAGGCCCCTTGGGGAAGAGTGACCATAATATGGTGGAATTCTGCATTGGGATGGAGAATGAAACGGTTAATTCAGAGACCATGGTCCAGAACTTAAAGAAGGCTAACTTTGAAGGTATGAGGCGTGAATTGGCTGGGATGGATTGGCGAATGATACTTAAGGGGTTGACTGTGGATGGGCAATGGCAGACATTTAGAGACCGCATGGATGAACTACAACAATTGTACATTCCTGTCTGGCATAAAAATAAAAAAGGGAAGGTGGCTCAACCGTGGCTATCAAGGGAAATCAGGGATAGTATTAAAGCCAAGGAAGTGGCATATAAATTGGCCAGAATGGGTAAAATGATGGAATCAATTATTAAGGATGTCATAGCAGTGCATTTGGAAAGAGGTGACATGATGGGTCCAAGTCAGCATGGATTTGTGAAAGGGAAATCATGCTTGACAAATCTTCTGAAATTTTTTGAGGATGTTTCCAGTAGAGTGGATAAGGGAGAACCAGTTGATGTGGTATATTTGGACTTTCAGAAGGCGTTCGACAAGGTCCCACACAAGAGATTGATGTGCAAAGTTAGAGCACATGGGATTGGGGGTAGTGTACTGACATGGATTGAGAACTGGTTGTCAGACAGGAAGCAAAGAGTAGGAGTAAATGGGTACTTTTCAGAATGGCAGGCAGTGACTAATGGGGTACCGCAAGGTTCTGTGCTGGGGCCCCAGCTGTTTACACTGTACATTAATGATTTAGATGAGGGGATTAAATGTAGTATCTCCAAATTTGCGGATGACACTAAGTTGGGTGGCAGTGTGAGCTGCGAGGAGGATGCTGTGAGGCTGCAGAGCGACTTGGATAGGTTAGGTGAGTGGGCAAATGCATGGCAGATGAAGTATAATGTGGATAAATGTGAGGTTATCCACTTTGGTGGTAAAAACAGAGAGACAGACTATTATCTGAATGGTGACAGATTAGGAAAAGGGGAGGTGCAAAGAGACCTGGGTGTCATGGTACGTCAGTCATTGAAGGTTGGCATGCAGGTGCAGCAGGCGGTTAAGAAAGCAAATGGCATGTTGGCCTTCATAGCAAGGGGATTTGAGTACAGGGGCAGGGAGGTGTTGCTACAGTTGTACAGGGCATTGGTGAGGCCACACCTGGAGTATTGTGTACAGTTTTGGTCTCCTAACCTGAGGAAGGACATTCTTGCTATTGAGGGAGTGCAGCGAAGGTTCACCAGACTGATTCCCGGGATGGCAGGACTGACCTATCAAGAAAGACTGGATCAACTGGGCTTGTATTCACTGGAGTTCAGAAGAATGAGAGGGGACCTCCTAGAAACATATAAAATTCTGACGGGGTTAGACAGGTTAGATGCAGGAAGAATGTTCCCAATGTTGGGGAAGTCCAGAACCAGAGGTCACAGTCTAAAGATAAGGGGTAAGCCATTTAGGACCGAGATGCGGAGGAACTTCTTCACCCAGAGAGTGGTGAACCTGTGGAATTCTCTACCACAGAAAGTTGTTGAGGCCAATTCACTAAATATATTCAAAAAGGAGTTAGATGAGGTCCTTACTACTCGGGGGATCAAGGGGTATGGCGAGAAAGCAGGAATGGGGTACTGAAGTTGAATGTTCAGCCATGAACTCATTGAATGGCGGTGCAGGCTAGAAGGGCCGAATGGCCTACTCCTGCACCTATTTTCTATGTTTCTAACCCAAATTGGGAGTAGCAAAGCAGCTCTACAGATGGCCAACAAAAAACTAAAGAATAGATGGTGGATGGAGAAAGCGCAGGAGATTCAGCACACTCATCAAGGACACTGAGGCAGTCAGAGCCTGCTGGAAGAAGCACTTCGGAGATCTCCTTAACAGAAGCTCTGCCTTTGACACGAGTGACCTCGACGCCATCTCGCAACATGCTGCCTGCCACCATCTCAGCAAAACCCCAGCCCGGCACGAAGTAGAAAAGGCCATCCGTCAGCTCAAGAACAAGGCATTAGGAGCAGATGGAATCCCTGCTGAAGCACTAAAGTGTGGCGGAGAGGCACCATTGGCTCGAATGCATGACCTTCTCTCTTCAAGGAGAAGTGCATGCCTGGAGATCTCCGAGATGCCGTAATCGTGACCATATTTAAAAAAGGGAACAAGTCCGACTGCGGCAACTACAGAGGAATCTCCCTGTTGTCGGCCACTGGGAAAGTCATCGCAAGAATCCTCCTCAACCGTCCTCTTCCTGTGGCTGAAGAGTTCCTCCCAGAGTCACAATGTGGATTCCGTTCACTAAGGGGTACAACGGACGTGATCTTCGGCACGCCAGCTGCAAGAGAAATGCAGGGAACAGCACCAACCCTTGTACATGGCCTTTGACACGGTTTACCGCGAGGGACTATGAATTGTCCTCAGTTTCGGCTGCCCTCAAAAGTTTGTCGTCATCCTCTGCCTACTCCATGACAACATGCAAGCCATGATCCTGACCAATGGATCCACCACAAACCCAATCCATGTACGGACCAGGGTCAAGCAGGGCTGCGTCATTGCGCCAACCCTCTTCTCGATCTTCCTCGCGGCTATGCTCCATCTCGTGCTCAACAAGCTTCCCACTGGAATGGAACTAAACTATAGCACCATTGGGAACCTGTTCAACCTTCGTCACCTCCAGGCTAGATCCAAGATCGTCCCATCCTCTGTCATCGAACTACAGCATGCGCATGACGTTTGTGTCTGCACATATTCAGAAGCTGAACTCCAAGCCATCGTCAACATCGTCACCGAGGCATATGAAGACATGAGCCTATAAGACAAAGGTCCTCCACCAACCTGGCCCCGCCACTCAACACTGCCCCGGTCATCAAAATCCACGGCGTGCCCTTGGACAACGTGGACACTTTCTTGAATATACTCAATGACTGAGCATCCACAGCGCCCTCTCAACCCATTGAGTCACCTTGTAAATTAGGCAATCCTCTTTAATGTGTCTTTGCAACACTATCATTGCTTTTCACCATACTATCTTATCTTTTTTGATAGTCTTAATACCGCTCTTTGTATTAACTTCATCTCCTGACCATCTGGCTTTGTGCATATAGCATACCATGTCTGTCCTTGCAGATTAGTCCATTAATGTTTGTTCACAGATTCTAATCTTTATATGACCCCTTAAAACCTGCTTATTAGATTTTTAGTTTCGATATGTGTAACTGTCTTTGATATTGATAGATGCTCAATAAAGTTATTAGAATTATTAGTCTTTCCAACTGGCCTACCTCTATCTACAACACTGCTTCAAAATTAATACATTGACTATGAAGGGCATCCTCGAGACACAAAGGGCACTATATAAAAGCCAATCCTTCAGAGTGCAGTGATAGTTTCGTAGATGCTAATTGGAGAATGTGTAGATGGACTAATGGAAGGAGCAGGAGAGGAACTGAGGATGGTTGACTATGCAGGAAGCAGTCAATATGTAGGCTGTTTGGAAATGATGGGGTTGCAGGCGTAGCAGTGTAACTATTGGATAATCTGGATGTTGAACTGACCTTGGCATTGGAGAGGGAAAAAAAAATTACTGGAGCTGAAAATCACAAGGCAGAGGACTGAGTTGACATTTTCTGCTTCAGATACTCAGGGCAGGTTAAAGGAAGATGAGAGTATTTTTATAAGATTATAATGCATTTGTACAGTTAATGTAATGGGTCACTTGAATCTACCCAGTATGAACTGAGGATTCCCAAATAGAAGTGTGACAACAGGATCTGAACTGGTAACTGTTGCAAAACTGATTCTTGCACATGTGGGCTAGATTTTCTTCCCATTGACTATGAATGGGCGGCAAGTTGTGGATCCCACTAGGGGATCTTGCTAATGGACTCTGCTCCTGCCAACAATCAGGGTGCCATTAATAATTCAGAAGGGCATCCCCAAACTTAATTACTTCAAGTGAACTGGTCCTGTACATTTCATGTTCAATAAACACTGTTTTATAGTCAGAGTCTTGGATCTGATTTATATTGAACCTTTCTACTGAAGGTGAGCGTGACATGGTGTATTCCAGTAAGCTTGTTTAATCTCTGGGTATTGCTAATGCTTTTGATATTGGGCCTGTAAAGGCACACTTTGAATCTTGGGGGATGCGACGTTTGCTCATGGGAGTGGTCTGTGGTGCTGAACCAGAGTAAGATATTTAGCATAAACAAAAACATACAGCTTTCTGTTCCATAAGTCCCATCTCCTGTTCCATCTGATTATCCTCATCATTCAACTGCAACTCTTAGCCCACATACCAGCCAACATTGGTTTTGAAAGGGAACAGTTAACAATCATTACCCTCCCCACTAGGGGAAAAAATACTTTCGATCCAGCTGTCCTTTAGCTGTTGCCCCATATACAACCTCTCTTTCCTTTCTAAGGTCCTTGACGTTGCTGCTCAACTCCATGCCCATCTCTCCTGAAACACTCTTCAATGTCCCTCCAGTCTGGTTTCTGTCCATGTCACAGCACTGAGACTACCCTGGCTAAAGTCACAAATAACTTCCTCTGTGACCATGGTATGCTATCCCTTCTGACTTTTCTGCACCATTTAACATGGTTGATCATACTATCATCTTGATTCTTCTCCATGGGACTGCTCTTGTATGGATCCCACTCCGATTGTATTAAATTCCTACATTACGTTTCCTACATTAAAGCAGTGACTACACTTCCAAAAATTTCATCGGCTGTAAAGCGATTTGGTGGTTCAGAGGGCGTGGAAGCTGCTATATAGATGCAAGTTCTTCTCTCTTAAATGGTACAGAGAAGGTGAATCCAGGATATTTTAAAGTCAGTCAGACCAAATGGCTACAAATATAAATGAGAAGTACCTTTAAAACCAAAGATAGATAAAAAATTATTTCCTCAAAAGGTGGTAAGCATTGGATTCTGTTGCCTGGTAGATTGCTCCAAAGATATTAATGGGAGTAGAAGATGGAGCTGGATGTTGGGCTGGGAATTCTAAGTACCAGACTGATGAGTTTCATGAACCAAATAGCCTTTTAAGTACATAACATAAGAAATAGGAGCAGGCGTAGTCCATTCAACCCCTGTTCCGCCATTCAAGAAGATTATGGCTGATCTTCGACCTCAACTCCACTTTCCCGCCTGATCCCCATAATCCCTTGATTTCCCCTAGAGTCCAAATCTCAGCCTTGAATATACTTAACGACTGGGCATCACAGCCCTCTGGGGCAGAGAATTCCAAAGATTCAACACCCTCTGAGTAAAGAAATTCCTCCTCATCTCAGTCCTAGATGGCTGACCCCTTATCCTGAGACTGTGACTCCTGGTTCTAGACTCTCCAGCCAGGGGGAAACTGCCTCTCGGCATCTACCCTGTCAAACTCTCCCAAAATCTTTTATGTTTCACTGAGATCACCTCTCATAACTTTTCATGTCATTTAACATGCCCTCATCTTTCTAGTGGAAGATCGAAAACAAACCTGCAAGAAAGGTAACATCTGCCCAATAATGGACCTGAAGTAAAGCACTGACCAATTTTCCAAATATTTTTAGATTGAAAATTGCAGAAGCTGAAACCAGTTTTGGATCTTCACATCTGAATAATTCTGGCAAATGAGGAAGTGTGCCATATAATCTAAATTTATAAAAAAAACTTGTGCTATGAGTAAATTACATATGGTATACATGCATAAACGAAATCAAACCATGTGCAATCTATAAAATGTTGAAATATGACCAGATTATTAACAGATGACTCTTTTAGCAATTTACAATGTTGCTTGCTCAATTAACGTTGACTACATTTTAGGAACATTCGAGTAAGCAATTTTATTATCGAAATCATCATCTTCCCTGTTGCTCAAATCCCTTGGTCAGCATTTGAGTTTCCTGAGCTAGATATATTTGGATAGAAGAATGGATATTACTGAGTTATGTGATTTCTTTCCACACTGGCTAGAAAGAATCCTGTGCAGTTACTAGGCCAACCTTCACATTCCTGCTTGCTGCTGGTGGGGAGGGGAATGAGTGAGAACCTTAGTGACACCCTGGACCTGCGGCAGTAGCGTAATGTGTTGAGCAAGGTATCCTCTCATTTCCCCCCCCCCCCCCCCCCAAAACATTGTGCAGTTTCCTATCCAGAGCTGTAGGCAATGCTGTCTGCCTGTCCCACACTGCCCAGGATCGGCTTTGCAATGTTAAAGTTTGCATGTGCAAAACTAAGCTGCACCGCACTCCAAAAAGGTTGTGGGGAACATTGCCTGTGGGCTGTCCACTTACACTGAAGGTGCTACAAATATTGCCCTGTTCGGTTAATAAACCAGCTTTTCATTGCTGTTGTAAATGCATAAATCTGCTGGATTATCCTCAACCAATGTTCTCAATTAAATTCCTTTCTCAAGGTGAACCAGCAGCATGTGATGCTGGTTAAGTCCTGAAATTTCCTTTGAGGAAAATAATAGCTAATGGTATTTTATTACTTTTTGTTCCTCAGTAGTCTTTTGATGCAGTGTTTGTGTTCCTTGGTTTAATGCTTTACAGTGGTAAGATATGGGGTTAGGTCTGCCAATTCAGCTGGGCTGCTGTTAAAAGGCATGAAGCTGGATTTTATTCCCCGCCCTAGGATGAAGTCAGATTATTGCTGGTCGGCCTCCTGGTGACTGCCTCAAGAGGCGTGAAGGCTTAAGAGCAGGAGTACGCAGACCGATTTTAATGGGCTCTACAGGTGATAGAAATAATGTTGATTTATTTTTTTTGGGGTGGGGGGGGGTGGAGGCGTGGTTGTACAAAAGACCCCCTTCCTGAATTCCATACATGTCTTTTTGAATGCCTTCATATCACACCTGGTAACTTGTACTTGCATTGGTGACATCTCTACCTGCTGAGCTGCCTTATAATATCCCATTCTTGTAATATCCCATTCTTGTAATATCCCATTCTTGTAATATCCCATTCTTGTAATATCCCATTCTTGTAATATCCCATTCTTGTAATATCCCATTCTTGTAATATCCCATTCTTGTAATATCCCATTCTTGTAATATCCCATTCTTGTAATATCCCATTCTTGTAATATCCCATTCTTGTAATATCCAAGTTCTCCATCAGTGTCTGTTTCTTTCCCTCTTGATGTGCCTGTTTGTTCCCCTCCACATTTGCTTAGCTGCCCTGATCCCCCTCCACAATTCTACCCTTCCAGAATTCAGCTGTATCTGGGATGAATATTGAGCTGAATAACACTCTGGCGAAGAGATTGTGGATGCAGGTTCGACACTGGTCATGCAGAGAGCAGTAGAATTGAGTATTGCACAAACAGCGTGTCACGCATTGGCTTACCTCTGACTCTGTATGAAAGATATTGGTACCAGTACACTAAATAAGTCTCAACAACAACACTTAGGTAATTTTTGCAATAGTCCCGGTTAAGGAGTTCTTGCTCTCTTAACTTAACAAAAAGAAATCCAGTGGTCAGGGTTCTCATTTAAACACTGAGATTGTGTTGCTGTAAGATTGATTACAGTGTGATAAATCAGTGGTTCTGTTTGACTAACGTGGAATTTATTGCAAGACACGAGACTGAACAACATCGCGCTTGTTTTCCATTCCCAATCCTCTTCCTTCCTCAGTTGTATTTCACAATTTCTTTGCCTGATGTTTTTTGGCCAGCAGTAGGAGTATGAATTGGAGAACTTCCTGGCTTCTCATCAGTTTGCAAGCTGCTAATACTGGATACTCCTTATTGCACTTGGCTAATATATTCCCATAACCTGGCAAGCTTTTATTTAGTAGACTAGGTGAGGAATACATTCACACTTCATGTACAGATCAATAGGTTGTCAAAATTGGAAAATCTGCTTGGGCATTTCCTTTACGAACCTACAAAAAGGACAGCAGGAGGCCATCAGGCCCATTCATTCACCCCATCCAGATATAGTGCAACTATGCAGAGCCAAAAATCCAGCTGTCAGATCAGGAAAAACCTCTGACTCCCTCAAGCAATCAAGCAAAACTCCAGGAGACACTGGTAGTTGATGACTCCTCACAATTACAGCTAACTAGCCCTATATTTACTCTGGATCCTGTCACATTCCCTTTTAAAAGATTGCAGTTAATCCATATCTGCCACATGTTCAGACGGTGATGTCCTTCAGCAAAATGGTATCCAACCTAACTCTTGCCTATGTATTTTATATTATATTTTTATCAGATCAAGATTTACAAAAAGCTGTTGTTTAGGTCTTGCATTTAAGGATATTTTTTGAGAACTGGATGGAGGTAATGCAGGAAAGTTTTTTTTTTAGAAAAGCTTCAAAGCAATCGACTGTGACTAAGCTGCATGGCTGGGTGAGGGAGATCGTGGAGCAAAGTCACTCAGCCCAAAGTTCATGGGCATAAACTCTCAGAATATTCAGATTGCTCTTAATATGGGATGTTATGCCATACAATTACAATTGTCTGAATTTCCAGTCTATAGATTAAAATCACCGTAGCGAGGAAAGCTTGGGATTGTACTCTAAAAATTCTATCGATTAGAAGGTTTCACTAGGCCAGATTTTGCTGGAGTGGGGCATTGTGGTATGCCCCGTTAGTTAGACATGTTTGTGCATGTCCAAGTTTGTGGTAACTCACAATTCATGGGGTTTCTCTTCCTCGCCACTATTTGCTGGCTGATTTGAACACTGATTTGCGCTCGAGGAAGACTTGCTTCCACTCCAAAAGTGAGTTCTCAGGTGACTGAACAGTCCAATTCGGAAATTACAGTCTCTGTCGCAGGTGGGACAGACAGTCGTTGGAGGAAAGGGTGTTTGGGGAGTCTGGTTTGCTGTTCGCTCCTTCTGCTGCTCTTGTCGACGAGACTTGAGGTGCTCAGCACCCTCCCAGATGCTCTTCCTCTACTTAGGGCAGTCTTTGGCCAGGGACTCCCAGGTTTCAGTGGGGATGTTGCACTCTTTCAAGGAGGCTACGAGTGTGTCCTTGAAACTTTTCCTCTGCCCACCTGGGGCTCACTTGCTGTGTAGGAGTTCCGAGTAGAGCACTTGCTTTGGGAGTCTTGTGTATGGCATGCTGGACACATGTGGCCCGCCCAACAGAACTGGTCGAGTGTGGTCAGTGCTTCGATGCTGGGGATGTTGGCCTGATCGAGAACACTGACGTGGTGTGTCTGTCCTCCCAGGGGATTTGCAGGATCTTGCGGAGGCATCGTTGGTGGTATTTCTCCAGCGATTTGAGGTGTCTACTGTATATGGTCCACATCTGAGCCATACAGGAGCCATACCAACAACGACAAGCATTGCTCTGTTATTTTATCAGCAAATTCTGGATCAACGTGTTCTGTAACCAAGGTTGTTTTTGTAAAGGAAGATGGAGCATAAAGCCAATGTTTGTGGGATCCTTTAGAGACCACCTAATCCACCTTCAAATGGGATTATTTAGACCTGATATGTTTTAAAAACAAAAATCCATAACATTCAGCTTCAGGAGGCAAAACAATTGAATCTCTTGGTTATCCTGGGTACTGTAATCTAATGGTGCTTATCATTTCCGCCGGTATCCAGAACCATTCAGAGACCTAACAGTAATTTTGAATTACTGAAGAGCATTTGGTTCTCTGACTTGGGATCTTGTGCAGGCAGGAGCTGTTGCCTCAGTAGGAGTAATGTTACGATACTGTCTGAACCTCCATTTGCTTGGTGCGCCGTTGTACTTTCTTTTCTTCAGAGCCGTACCACTTTATATAGATAGAAGAAGGAACATTTTCTAATTTAGATAGTTTCGTTTAAGTGAATGTGTTTCGTTTTCTTGCTCCTCTGGTTACGAATCAGCAGAAAGTGATGCTTCTGTATTGTGAAACAAAACCAAAGCACTGTGGAAGTAAAGACAGAAAATGCTGGAACCGCTCAGCAGATCAAGCAGCATGTTTTCAGGTCGATGATCTTTCATCAGCTGGCTTCATTCTACTTGTTGTGACTACCTTCTGGGCTAATGTGCAGTGACGTTCTCTGATTGTGTTATCGAGCAGTACTGATCTCTCAGCTCAGGATGATGGGGGCTTTGGAGCTTTTGTATTTCAAGCTGGCCCAACTCTCTTTTCTGTCCTGCTTTGGCATCATTCAATTTGTATGTGAAGGATAAATTGGGGGAAAAATGTCAATTACTTACTAAGTCTTCCTCATTCTTTTGACTCTTTTTACCTCTTATCTTTGTGTCAAAGTGCCTTGTATAAAGTGTAGTGAACAGTGAGGAGGATAGTGCTGGATGTCAAGAGGACATAGACAGGCTGGTGGAATGGGCGGACACGTGCAGATGAAATTTATCGCAGAAAAGTGCGAAGTGATACATTTTAGTAGGAAGAACGAGGAGAGGCAATATAAACTAAAGGGTACAATTCTAAAGGGGGTCCATGAACTAAGACTCTCTGTGGGTTTTTGTGCACAAATCGTTCAAGGTGGCAGGGCAGGTTGTGAAACGGTTAAAAACATACGGGATCCCAGGTTTCATTAGATAGAGGCATCGGGCTAGATTTTCGTCTTTGTTCATTTCGGGGCGGTATTGGCGGTGGGGCGGTAAAGTTTGCGCCCGCGAACCGTTTGCGCCTCAGTCAGCAAAATTGAGCAGCTGGGCCGAGAGTGTGGGGTGGAGCGCTAAGGGAGGTGTTACACCTCTTGGGCCACTAGGTTGGCTGAGCATGGGAAAATCCCGAGCTAAACTGCTGACCTGGGAGCACTCGGAGAGAGGCCTGGGGGAGGGAAAAAATCCTAGAAAAAAAACACCCAAAACATTCCTGATATATAGCCCACGCCACCACAAGATAAATTGTTCTTTTTAAAAAAAATTTTTTTGCAATCAGACTTACCTGAGGTGAACATTACTGACCTCACTGCAGCCGGTATAGGTCGGACTGCCTGCTTTCCCAGGCATTCCCAGGACAACATGCTGCGGGTCGGGCAGGAGTCAGACATCGAGCTGGTGTCGCAACCAGGGGCATTGCACACCAGCTCACCTCTTCTGGGTGGTAATGCTCCATGCCCCCGCCGAAACCTGCCCCGAAAACCCCAGCGGGGGGACGGACTCTGGAAGCTGACCGCTCGCCCAGAAGAGCTCACTGCCATCATTACCGTCCCTCCGGGGCAAAAACAGATGGACAGCACCAGAAAATCCAGCCCTTAGTGTACAAAAGCAAGGAAGTTATGATGAACCTTTATAAAACGTGGCTTCAGCCTCAACTGGAGTATTGTGTCCAATTCTGGGCACCGCACTTTAGGAAGGATTTGAAGGCCTTAGAGAGAGTGCAGAAAGGATTTGAGTGATTCCAGGGATGAGGGACTTCAGTTACGGGGATAGATTAGAGAAGTTGGGGTTGTTCTCCTTGGAGCAGAGAAGGCTGAGAGGAGATTTGATAGAGGTGTTCAGAATCATGAGGGGTCTAGATAGAGTCAATAGAGAGAAATTGTTCCTATTGGGGGAAGGGTCAGGAGCCAGAGGACACAGATTTAAGGTGGTTGGCAAAAGATCCAAAGGCGACATGAGGGAAACCTTTTTACGCAGCGAGTGGTTCGGATCTGGAATGCAATGCCTGAACGGATGGTGAAGCTGGACTCGATTGTGGCTTTCAAAAGGGAATTGGATAAGTACCTGAAGCAGAGAACTTTGAAGGGCTACGTGCAAAGGGTGGGGAGAGAGACTAGCTGAAGTGCTCCTTGGAGAGCTGGCACGGGCTGAATGGCCTCCTTCTGTGCTGTAACCATTCTATGATTCTACATTGGTTTCTTTGTTGCCGCCTTTCAATAAATACTGGGTTACAGATTCAAAACATGCGAGAGTTGTTCCAATGGACTTCATGTTGAGAAGGCATGGAGGCAGTTTCTATGTGACCGTCTCCATTATGCTCCAAAAGCTGCATCTTTTGCTTTCTGTCCTTGCAGATTTAACATTTAGTATGTTGTAATTTAAAAAATAGTCTTTCCTCCCTCAGTCGGGAAGTCTACTTATAGTACAATGTTTGCAGACTGAACAGAATTCAGGAACCACAACAAGAGCCTGACTTTTATTGCCTCTTAATTTCTTTTGAAGAAATCAGTTTGATGTAAAAACCCATATGTTCTAAACCAGAGTTACCCATGACACTGGGGAAATATTCCAGATATTTTTGGGACTTCCCTGACTTTTAGGGAGTCTAAAATTCATAAGTTCCAGATCTAGTTGTGGGATACCCTACAGCCATTTTTTTTGTAATAGCAAGGGCCAAGAGATTGAGTTTGTTTTTTCAACTGTTCTTTCTAATGTAAGATTATGCTCCCTTGCCTTCCCCCCCCCCCCCCTTTTTGCCAGAGTTAACTGCCTATCTTAGAGCCCATTCTGGAGAGGACAATATGATGTGGTGCCATTTTATAAAACTTGAAGCATCATTGCTTCAAATATAGCCCGAGTTCTGTTCAGTAGAGTGGCGCCTGTTATAACTCCTGTGTATGCAGAAGAATGGTCGGCTTATGCATCTGGGGTATAGCTGTCCTCTTTGTTGCACATAAGAGATTGGGACTTAAATGAGCATGTGATGCACTTGTTGCAGGCTTCTGCAATGAAGGAATTGAGGATATGATCAACACGTGGCTCTATATAGGTCAGACCTGGGGTATGTTGCCAGGAACACAAGGTCCTGAGGATTTTTTTTTTTACATTTGGTGGTTTCTCTACTGAGGTGTGTGATGATTCTAGGTGAATAGGAATACCTAACCACGTCTTCTGTCTGCATTTTTAGGTTATGACTTTTCAGAAGTTTTGCGATGGTTTGCTGAAAGAGTTGATCGCATCATCCTGCTATTTGATGCTCATAAATTGGATATTTCTGATGAGTTTTCAGAGGCTATCAAGGCATTGAGAGGCCAAGATGACAAAATTAGAGTTGTCCTCAACAAAGCAGACCAAGTTGATACACAGCAACTGATGAGGGTGTATGGTGCGTTGATGTGGTCCCTCGGTAAAGTGATTGACACCCCAGAGGTTGTACGTGTCTACATAGGCTCCTTCTGGTCCAAACCCCTACAGATTACAGAGAATCGGAAACTTTTTGAGATGGAAACAGAAGACCTCTTCAAAGATATTAAGGATTTACCTCGGAATGCTGCACTGCGCAAACTCAATGACCTCATCAAACGAGCCAGACTTGCAAAGGTATGAACTTAAAATATCCTAGAATCTGATTAATTATAAGATGGTAATATGTTGGTTAAAAATGGTATTGTCGGCCATTTACAACAAAAGCAAAATACGTAGATGAAGGAAATTTGAAATAAATCCAGAATGCTGGAAACACTCCCAGTCAGGCAGCATCTGTGGAGAGATAAAGAGTTAATGTTTCATTGAGAAACCTGCTGACTGTTTTTATTGTCAGCTATTTGGATGGTTAGATTTTATTTGTATGTGCTTCTGGGCTGCATGTATTTGGTAGAAGGCTGTGATTGATTCAATGTTTAGTTTTAGCAAGAGGTTAAGCCATCATTGGCACAGTAAAACCCCAAAATGCATCATTCTCATTCCCTCCTGCCAGATTTCATTTGTTGTTGCTGCTGAAGGGAAGTACTCGTAAACATGGTATCTGCTGCCCTGGTCATGTTTCCTGTGTTTGTAAATTGTGGGTTAGACAATTTTGAGCACTTTGGGAGGCAGCAGACTTGGAGTGTAAGAACGGCAGATGGGAATATCATTAAATGAGTAAGTACTGAGGGGGTAGATGAACAGAGATTTAGAGGCCAAAGTACATAACTGTCAGATGTAAAAAGTGATCAGAATGGCTATGGGATGCTTGATTTCATCACAAGGTGTTGCTGGGGTGTTTGTACACAAATCTTTGAAGATGGCAGGACAGGTTAAAAAAGCATCTGGGATTCTGGGTTTTATAAATAGAGGCATAGCATTCAAAAAGCCAGGAAGTTATGCTAAACCTATATATAACACGTGTTTGGCCCCAGCTTCTGGGCACCACACTTGAAGGATGTGAAGGCGTTGGAGAGGGTGCAGAATGGTTCCAGGGATGAGGGATTACAGTTACATGGATAGACTGGAGAAGCTGGGGTTCTCCTTGGAGCAGAGAAGGTTATGGGGAGATTTGATGTGTTCAAAATCATGAATGTTTAGATAGAGTAAATAGAGAACCTGTTTCCAATGGTTGAAATGAGAGGGCACAGATTTAAGGTGATTGGCAAATGAACATGAGGAAAAGTTTTTAATGTAACGACTGGTTAGGATTTGGATGCACTGCCTGATTTGGGGGGGGGGGGGGGTGGTGGAAACAGATTCAGTTGCAGCTTTCAAAAGGGAATTGGATAAATACTTGAAGAAAATATTGCAGGGATGTGGGGGAGTGGGACTAACGGGATAGCTCTTCAAAAGAGCCGATGCAGACTTGATGGGCAGAATGGCCTCCTTCTTGCTGTACTGTGTGATAGTGTGCTCCATTTTAATTGCTCTACCTTGGGAAGGATGGTTTGGCCTTGGGGAAAGACCAGTGATGATTCACCTGGATGATACCTGGGATAAAGGAACTCTTATGATGGGACCCTGGATAAACTTGGATGTTGAGGTTTTAAGGTGCTGAATTTAATGAAATATTTGACGATGGATGGGAATGCCTCTTCCTTTTGCAGGATAATCCCAAACCGAGGGAATTCAGACTAAGCTGTTTAAAAGTGAATCCAGGCGAAACCTCTTCACAAAAAGGTGGTGAGAATTTGGGACATGCTGTCCCAGAAGGCCATCTTTCTATTGAGATGCCTAAAACAGAAGTGGATACTTGGGAAGGAAGAGCTTTAAGGGATGTTGAAAAATGGTGGGAAATTGAGATTGAATAGGACGTCATCATCATAGGCAGTCCCTTGGAATCGAGGAAAATTTGCTTCCACTCTTAGCATGAGTTCTTAGATGGCTGTACAGTCCAATACGAGAACCACAGTCTCTGTCACAGCTGTGACAGACAGTGGTTGAAGGGAAGGGTAGGTAGGGAGCCTGGTTTGCCGCACTCTCCTTCCGCTACTTGCGCTTGATTTCTGCACGCTCTCGGCGACGATACTCTGAGCTCAGTGCCCTCCCGGATGCAGTTCCTCCACTTAAGGTGGTCTTTGGCCAGGGACTCCCAGGTGTCAGTGGAGATGTCACACTTTATCAGGGAGGCTTTGAGGGTGTCCTTGTAACGTTTCCTCTGCCCACCTTTGGCTCGTTTGCCGTGGATGAGTTTCGAGTAGAACGCTTGCTTTGGGAGTCTCTTGTCTGGCATGCGAACAATGTGGCCTGCCCAGCGGAGCTGATCAAATGTCGTCAGTGCTGCGATGTTGGCCTGGTCGAGGACACTGATGTTGGTGCGTCTGTCTTCCCAGGGGATTTGTAGGATCTTGCGGAGACATCGTTGGTGGTATTTCTTCAGTGACTTGAGGTGTCTACTGTAAGTGGTCCAAGTCTCTGAGCCATACAGGAGGGCGGGTATTACTACGGCCCTGTAGACCATGAGCTTGATGTCAGTTTTGAGGGCCTGGTCTTCAAACACTCTTTTCTTCAGGCGGCCGAAGGCCGGTGTTGGATCTCGTCGTCAATGCCTGCACCATCGCCCCAACCCTCTTCTCAATCTTCCTCGCTGCCATGCTCCACCCCACAGTCGACAAGCTCCCCACTGGAGTGGAACTAAACTACAGAACCAGTGGGAAGCTGTTCAACCTTCACCATCTCCAGGCCAGGTCCAAGACCACTCCAACCTCTCGTCGAGCTACAGTACGCGTACGACACCTTTTGTCTTACTGATGTTTAACGCAAGGCCCATGCTTTCATATGCCTCGGTAAATACGTTGGCTCTGTCCTGGAGTTCAGCCTCTGTGTGTACAGACGCAGGCGGCATCTGCGTACTGTTGCTCGACGAGAGGTTGGAGTGGTCTTGGACCTGGCCTGGAGACGGTGAAGGTTGAACAGCTTCCCACTGGTTCTGTAGTTTAGTTCCACTCCAGCGGGGAGCTTGTCAACTGTGAGGTGGAGCATGTCAGCGAGAAAGATTGAGGGTTGGGGCGATAACACAGCCCTGCTTGACCCCAATCCGGACATGGATTGGGTCTGCGATGGATCCGTTGGTAAGGATCATGGCCTGCATGTTGTCGTGGAGCAGGGGGAGGATGGTGACGTACTTTTGGGGGCATCCGAAACAGAGGAGGATGCTCCATAGACCCTCGCGGTTGACAGTGTCAAAGGCCTTGGTAATGTCGAAGAAGGCCATGTATAAGGGCTGACGCTGTTCCCTGCATTTTTCCTGCAGCTGTCGTGCTGCAAAAATCATGTCCATTGTGCCCCAGAGGGGGCGAAATCCGCACCAACTCCGGGAGGGGCTCCTCTGCCACGGGGAGAAGGCGGCTGCGGAGGACTCTAGCGACAACTTTCCCAGTGACTGATAGCAGGGAGATTCCTCTGTAGTTGCCGCAGTCGAACTTGTCCCCTTTTTTAAAGATGGTCACGATCACTGCATCTTGAAGATCTCCCGACATGCTCTCCTCCCTCCAGATGAGAGAGATGAGGTCATGTATTCGGGCCAGCAGTGCCTCTCCGCCATACTTCAGTGCCTCAGCAGGGATTCCATCTGCTCCTGTAGCCTTGTTTTTTAGCTGTCTTATGGCTTTTTCTACCTCGTGCAATGTTGGGGTCTCCGAGGTGGTGGCGGGTAGCATGCTGCGGGATGGAATCGAGAACACTCGAGTCAGAGGCAGAGTCTCGATTGAGGAGATGTTCAAAGTGCTCCTTCCAGCAGGCCCTGACTGCCTTGGTGTCCTTGATGAGTGTTTCCCTGTTCTTGGCCAGCAGCGGGGTGAGGCCTTTGGTGTTTGGACCGTAGGTGGCTTTGACTGCAATGAAGAATAAATAGAACTGTTGAGGCTAACAAGATGGCAAGAATAACCCTGATGGGTCGAATGCTGCCTCTTGTTTTACTTTTGAAGGTATGAAGCGTGGTATCATGGAGCTGATGTAGGGATGCTGAGTTTAGATATTTCCCTTTATAACAGTTTGGATTTTATGCTCGAGTCTTGTATTGTTCTCCTTGTTAATGCCATTGTTCCATCCGTCACCACGCAACCTCTGGCAAATGTGGTGGTGGTGGCGGGGGGAAGAGGAGAGAGAAAATATTTCCCACCCAAGATAATTTTGTGTACACACTTGGTAACATTTCGTGCAAGAAAAATGAAAAGTGACAGTTGAGAGTGCTTGCTATGTATACTGCTCTCCAGTTCTGCCCATGTCACCGAGCTCTCTTACACCAATCCTGAGCAAAGGACCGGCAAAAGTGGAACTGATCCTGAAGCCTGGTTACCATGACATCCTGGCATCCACATCAATGCTGCTTTTCCATTGGAAAGTAGTTCAGTGAAGTTCTGTGCATTGCCATGGTTTTCTATCTATTAAACAGTAACAGGCATTGCAGAATTGAATGTCACACCAGTACAGCAACAGGTTTATTTCAGTTGTGAGGATGACTTTGTCATAGATTTGCCAGAACTGCATGTGTCCATAGGCCAGCCCCATTCATAGACTGATCTGTTGGCTGGGTGGGGTGAACTATTAAGCCATACAGGATTGATTTGATAATTCTAATTGCTGTCATTGCTGCAGCTCCATTCTGCAAATCTCTATATAATATCAATAACTCTGTTCCAAATATATACATTACATATATTCTTTGGTGTTGCATTCTAGAATATAGCATCTAACAATGCATAGTTTATGGCACCAGTTCAGTAGAAATCGCACATGAAATGCTGCCCTCGCTATAACCCAAGATGAAGGGTGTGTTATATTTATATAACTTGTATCCTGAGGATGTGCTCTGGAGTCAAGCTGGAAACTTTAAAGTCTTGAACGACAAGGTCATGTGCAACTCGGTAATTTAATGTTACATTTCCAGTGAGCAGGACATGAAGGTTTTTTAATGCATTGTTTTTCTGTAATGATAAAATGTACGAACCCAGGTCATTTAAACACTGGGTTGTGAAATGCACTGTGTTCCAGTAAACAGCTTGGTGCAGCTGGCCTGAACAGCAATGGTGCTGTATTTGATTTGGAAATTAGAGCCTTGAACTAACACTATTTGCATCATGGGCCACTTGAAATAAAATGTAAAAGAAATGTCCTTTTTAATTGTATGAGAAATAGTTTAATTATTGCTGAGTGCAAATAGATCATGTTATGAAACCGATTTCATTTCTGTTCAGAGTTTCTAGAGATAAGCCTGCTATGAGTTGTGTGGGGATTATCAAATTAGTTTTCCTGTCCGTTTGTATTGTAGACTTCATGTTGCTTTCAGCTGAGAATTTGTATTGCTCTGGGTTGAAAATTATCTTCCGAAGTCCACACCTATCCTACAGTCTCCACCCACATCTGTGCCCCGAGGTTGACTTTAGACCTTTTGGCTGAACCTGGTACCACGTACAGCCACAAACTCCGTCCACCATTCCCAAGAATCCACCAAACGGACATTCGTATCTTTCTGTGCCTGAAGCTTAACTATTGTTGTTAGTACCATAGATATTAGTACCATAGAGGTTTAAACCACCGAAGATGGTAATTCGGCCATTGTGTCTAGGCTGGTTCTATGCTAGATCAATCCAAAACGTTTCCCACTGCCCTGTACTCACCATAGCTTTGTATGTTCCTCTTCAAGTATTTGTCCAATATTTCCTTACAAGGTGTAATGGTATCTATCTCAACCATTCCTTGCAGCAAAGCACTCCATGCTTCAACAACCTGCTGTGTAAATAAAATTCTCTTAATTTAGCTGACTAGTAGGTACTCGTCCATGTTGATTTCTGAAAGAGGCAAGGACACAGGGTGTACTCTGGGTGGGGGACTTAAAGGTGCAAGAGTGGCTAGGTAGTACCACCACTGACCGAGCTGGGCAAGTCCTGAAGGAGATTGCTGCCAGCCTGTGTTAGGTGGTTGGGAAACCTTGAGGAAAGAAAAGTATCGTCCTTGACCTCGTCCTCACCAACCTACCTGTCACAGACACGTGTCCGTGAGAGCATTGGTAGTAGTTTCCACTGTACAGTCCTTGTGAAGACTGTAAGGACATCTTGTATTATGTTGTGATTTTACCATCGTGCTGACAGATTGAACAGCCCAAAGCTAGGCATCCATGAGGGACTATGGGCAATCAGCAGCAACAGAATTGTATGCTATCACAATCTGTAACCTCATGACCTGGCACATTGCTGCGCTTTGATCACTATCTAACCTGGAGACCAACCCTGGTTCAATACGAAGTGTAGAAGGATGTACCAAGAGCAGCACCATACACACTTTAGAAAGAGGTGCGAACCTACTGAAGTTACTGCACGGCGTTACCTGCTTGTTAAACACCAAAAACAGTAGGCTATATACTGAGCTAAGCAGTCCAACAACCAGTGGATCTGTAGCCCTACCACATCAGTTGGCCTTCATAGCTAGGGGATTTGAGTATAGGAGCAGGGAGGTCTTGCTGCAGTTGTACAGGGCCTTGGTGAGGCCTCACATGGAATGTTTTGGTCTCCTAATCTGAGGAAGGACATTCTTGCTATTGAGGGAGCGCAGCGAAGGTTCACCAGACTGATTCCCGGGATGGCAGGATTGACATGAGGAGAGACTGGATCGACTGGGTCTGTATTCACTGGAGTTTAGAAGAATGAGAGGGGATCTCATAGAAACATATAAAATTCTGACGGGACTGGACAGGTTAGATGCAGGAAGAATGTTCCTGATGTTGGGCAAGTCCAGAACCAGGGGTCACAGTCTAAGGATAAGGGGTAAGCCATTTAGGACCGAGATGAGGAGAAACTTCTTCACTCAGAGTTGTGAACCTGTGAAATTCTCTACCGCAGAGAGTTGTTGATGCCAGTTTGTTAGATATATTAAAAAGGGAGTTAGATATGGCCCTTATGGCTAAAGGGATCAAGGGGTATGGAGAGAAAGCAGGATAGGGGTACTGAGGTGAATGATCAGCCATGATCTTGAATGGTGGTGCAGGCTCGAAGGGCCGAATGGCCTACTCCTGCACCTATTTTCTATGTTTCTATGTAAGAATGATGAACAACGAGGCAGATCTGAAATTAATAAATGAAAACTGAGAATCGGGATAAATGGGTCATTTTCAGGTTGGCAAACTGTAACTGGTGGGGTGCCACAGGGATCAAGTGCTGGAGCCTCAACTATTTACAATTTATATTAATGATTGGAGGAAGGGACCGAGTGTAATGTAGCCAAATTTGCTGATACAAGATAGGTGGGAAAGCAAGTTGTGAGGACGATGCAAAGAATCTGTAAAGGGATATAGACCGACTAAGTGGGCAAAAGTTTGGCAGATGGAGTATAATATGAGAAAATGTGAGGTTATCCATTTGGTCGGAAAAATAAAAAAGCAAATTATTATTTAAATGGGGAGAGATTACAAAATGCTGCAATACAGTGTCTCTCATGGACATAGAATTATGTTGTTTTGTAAGTAAACACATCAGTTTGTGTACAGTAAGGTCCCACAGCACAGAGATGAATAGTGGTAGTGTTGGTCAAGGAATGAATGTTGGCCAGTGCACAGGGAAAGCTCCCTGCACTTCAGAAATGTCATGAGATTTTTCGTGTCCAACCGAATGGGCAATGGGGACCTCAGTTTGACATCTCGTCTGAAAGACGGCACCTCTAACAGTGCAGCATTTCTTAATTACTGCCGTGAAGTGCCAGCCTAGATTACGTGCTGAAGTTATGGAGTGGGGTTTGAACCCACAACCTGATAATTCAGATGAGCATGCCACCACTGAGTCAAGCTGAAGTTGTTAAGCTTGTATAGAACCCTGGTCAGGCTGCACTTCGAGAACTGTGCACAGTTCTGATCTCCGTGCTATAAAAAGGCTATCTAAGCACTGGAGAATGCAAAAACGATTTACAAGGCTGGTACCAGAACTG
This sequence comes from Pristiophorus japonicus, assembly GCF_044704955.1. Lineage (NCBI taxonomy): Eukaryota > Metazoa > Chordata > Chondrichthyes > Pristiophoridae > Pristiophorus > Pristiophorus japonicus. Next base: position 153,745,843 of record NC_091980.1, on the reverse strand, counting down.
AGAAGTTACAGCTATCAGGAAAGATTGAACAGGTTGGGGTTTTTTTTCTTTAGAAAAGAGAAGACTTGGAGGTGACCTAATAGAGATCTTCAAAATTGTGAATGGGTTGGACAGGGTAGATGTGGAGAGAATGTTTCCACTTGTGGGAGAACCCAAAACTAGGAGCCATTAAATACCAGATAGTTGCTAATAAATCCAGTAGGGAAATGAGCAGAAATGTCTTTACTCAGTGGTTCGAATATGGAACTCGCTACCACAGGAATTGTTTGAGGTAAATAGCTAAGTTACTTTCAGAAGGAAACTAGTTGAGTACATGAGAGAAAAAGAATAGAAAGATATGCTGAAAGGCTATGATGAGGTAGATGGAATGGGAAGCGACTCATGTGGAGACTAGTTGGGCCAAATGGCCTGTTTTGTGTTGTATATTCTATAATTCTATGAAGGTTGTGGGTTCAAGTCCCACTCCAGGAACTTGGGCACATTAAAAAAATCTAGGCTGACACTCCAGTGCAGTGCTGAGGGAGTGCTGCACTGTCGGAGGTGCCGTCTTTTGGATGAGACGTTGAACCAAGGCCCCGTCTGCGCGCTCAGGTGGATGTAAAAAATACCATGGCACTATCTCGAAGAAAAGCAGAGGAGTTATCCCCGGTGACCTGGCCAATATTTATCCCTCAATCAATATAACAAAAAAATTATCTGATCATTATCACATTGCTGTTTGTGGGAGCTTGCTGTGCGCAAATTGGCGGCCGCCTTTCCCACATTACAACAGTGACTACACTCCAAAAGTACTTCATTGGCTCTAAAGCAATTTGAGACATTCGGTGGTTGTGAAAGGCGCTATATAAATGCGAGTCTTTTTTTGTCTGTGCATGCATATTTTTTATATATATATATATTATATATGTACATGCACCAATGGAAGTGCGGTTTCATATAGCTGGCTTTCCTGTCACTTCTCCCTTCTCGCACGCCCGCCAAAAAAAGCCCAAGTTAGCACTACTTATCCAGAATAGAAAAGTTTCAGTCCTGTTGTTTAAAATCATACTTGACTGCTGGGTGTTGAGCACCAAGAAGCTGTTCATTTTGTAAATTGCAGAAAAATGTGTGTCTGGCTCCATGTTTAGAGGTATGTGGCGACAGCACGGAATGTGAAAATCAGATCTTTGCTGTAGGGTCTCTAGATCCCCAGCTTTATACTGAGTGCTGTCTATTGTACTCTTTATATAAAAGCACAGCATTGTTGCAGAGCATATGCTGAGAGTAGGATGCTGCTGACATCTTGGAGGCCTGTGTAATTGATTAGCACAACTTGACTTTGTCTGAAATGAAACCAACTTTAAAATTTTGATTGCAGAAATATTTGACGGGCAGGGCTTGAGGTTAAAGGAAAGGCACACATGTAAATGGACAGAATCGACATGTAATGTCACCAAAGTAAATTTCAGATGCAATAGGTGGAGAGTACCTGATGTGATGTGTTTGTTCTAGTGTGGACTTGAGTTTGCTGGTAGTGGAGCCTGCAGGGCTTCAGATTTAGATGTGACATTAACGATTGCAGCCAAGGAACCCTTGGGTTTCCAATGAGCTGAAGTGGCTTTGGAAAACTCTTGTGGTTAGAGTCAAGCTTTACTACAATCCAATATTAAATGTCAGCGCTCTACCCATACAATCTGGGAGGTCTTCCTGAAAGCATCAGATAGTCAATGAATCTCGTATCTAATTGTATCCTCATGATCCAGCAGTATTGAATAAGTGACATTAATATGTTTGTTCCAGTTTGGTGATCCTATTTACTGTATTGAGGGCCTTCGTCCCTTTAGTCTACAACATGAAAGTTACCTCTCCCCTCCCCCCGACCACCTATAAATTGAAGGTCCAATATCTCTAACATTAGTGGAATTAGTTCCCAGAAACTGACATGGCGTAATACAATTGAGCATTTGCTGTGAGACAGTCAGTGACTGATACTCCACAGTTCGTGTTTCGCTTGTGTTGTGTGAATGGGATTATTTAATCTTGCTTGTCTCAGTCTTTGGCAAGCATGTGTGTAACTAGCTGTTAGTACTGTTCATTTTCCTAACCAATTGAATTAATCTGTATTAAATTATACATAAATTTCTTAAACAAACATTTATTTGTGCGTTTTCCTGCTGGTGAACCGTGGCCCGGGGTTAGCTTGGTTGCTGTAAAATTGTTCTTTCCACATTAAATTTAGGTGGTAGTGCTTAATATGGAGCAGCAATTTTTTTCCCGGTGTTCAGCTCAGTCCAGATTCTATAGCTGTGAATCTGAGGGAAATGTTTAGCTTCCACTTGTTTCCTCACAGTGGCTTAACTTGACTGAGCAGGGGAGACAGGAGGCATGAAACAAGTTCACAGCCATTCTGTGTGCTGCACGTTACTGCTCACCCTATTATATAGACTACCTTGCAGTCTCCAAATATTGCACCTTGCATACTCATGTACTGTTTGCTTTAATTTCATTTTCATTATTGGAGCTTTTGTGTCAACGTCCAGAACAACTGACTTACTGAAAGGGAGGTGGTGTGTTTTACAGTATAAGAACATAAGAAATAGGAGCAGGAGTAGGCCATCTGGCCCCTCGAGTCTGCTCCATCATTTAATATCATGGCTGATCTGATTCTGGGTTCAGCTTCACTTCCCTGCCCGCTCCCCATAACCCTTTATTCCCTTATCGCTAAAAAATCTGTCTATCTCTGCCTTAAATATATTCAATGACCAAGCCTCCACAGCTCTCTGGGGAGAGAATTCCATAGATTTACAACCCTCAGAGAAGAAATTCCTCCTCATTTCAGTTTTAAACGGACGGCCCTTTATTCTGAGACTATGTCCCAAGTTTTAGTTTTCCATGAGTGGCAGTATCCTCTTTGCATCCAGCTTGTTGAGCCCCCTCATTGGGCCCAAGTTTCCACAGGATAAAAAACGGGCGCCCCTCCGAGCTGGGCGCCCGTTTTTCGCGCCTAAAACGGCGCCAGAAAAAAAACGCGCTATTCTCGAGCGCTTTGCAGCGCCTTGTCTGTTTGGCGTGGCGCCCAGGGGGGCGGGGCCTACACTCGTGCCGATTTTGTAAGAGGGAGGGGGTGGGTACTATTTAAAAGTACTATTAATTAGTTTTTTTCCTGCCGGCAACGCTGCGTGTGCGCGTTGGAGCGTTCGCGCACGCGCAGTGTTGAAGAAAACATTGGCACTCGGCCATTTTTGTAGTTCTTTGTAGCTGTTTAATTTTTGAACATTTTTTAATAAAAGCACATTGCCATCAGCACTGAGGCTACCCTTCTCACTGTCTCCTCCCCCTCCCTCCCCTCCACGGCAACAAACCGCTGTCTCCTCCCCCTCCCTCCCCTCCACGGCAACAAACGGCGGTTTCCTCCCCCTCCCTCCCCTCCACGGCGGCAACAAACCGCTGTCTCCTTCCCCTCCCTCCCCTCCGCAGCAACAAACGGCGGTTTCCTTCCCCACCCCCCACGGGAACGAACGATGGCTGAAGCACTTTCACACAGGTAGGAAGATGGTTTATTTAATCTTTTCTTATAAATGTTTATTCAGGTTGGATTTATTTGTATAATATTTGTAGAAATATAAATAAGGATTAATTGTAGAATTTAATGACTTCCCTTTCCCTCCCCCCCCACCTCGTTCTGGACGCCTAATTTGTAACCTGCGCCTGATTTTTTTAATGTGTAAAACAGGTTTTTTCAGTTCTACAAAAATCTTCACTTGCTCCATTCTACTTTAGTTTGGAGTACGTTTTCACTGTGGAAACTTTGAAATCAGGTGTCCGTGGCTGGACATGCCCCCTTTTGAAGAAAAAATTCTGTTCCAAAGTAGAACTGTTCTACCTCACTAGAACTGCAGAAAAAAAAATGTGGAGAATTGCGATTTCGAAGATAGTCCGTTCTCCACCAGTTGCTCCTAAAAAATCAGACGCAAATCATGTGGAAACTTGGGCCCAATATCTTGTAGGTTTCGATAAGATCACCTCTCATTCATCTGAGCTCCAATGTGTATAGGCTCAACCTATCTTTATAAGTCAACCCCCTCATCTCCAGAATTAACCTAGGTGATGCTGGGTTAGGTAAAAGCAAGAGAAATAATATGCTTTGTACAAAGTTAATATCCTTGTGTAGAATACAATGGACCCGAAATTGGTCGACACATCACTGACAGATCAAAGGGCGATTTTGGTCAGAACATAGCGCTCGGTGGAATATTCATCAATGACATAGCGACGAGCGGTATGCACACCGTTCGCCATGCAGGACCGCCTGCAGACCGCCCAAAAAGTGCGGTTTTCATCACATACTGCCAACATACCACCAGAGCTGCATACCACATCCATTGTTTTCCCCCTTAACCACCCTGTCTGTTACATCCTCAGAATTCCAGCAGATTTGTCAAACATGACTTCCCTTTCATAAATCCATGCTGACTCTGCCTGACTGAATTATGCTTTTCTAAATGTCCTGCTACTGCTTCTTTAATGGACTCCCAACGTTTTCCCAACCACAAATGTCAAGCTAACTGGTCTATAGTTTCCTGCTTTCTGTCTGCCTCCTTTTTTAAATAGGGGTGTTACATTTGCAGTTTTCCAATTTGCTGGGACCTCCCCAGAATCCAGGGAATTTTGGTAAGTTATAACCAATGCATCCACTATCCCTGCTGCTACTTCTCAAGACCCTAGGATGCAAGCCATAAGCCAGGGGATTTATCCACCTTTGGTCCCATTATCTTACTGAGAACCGCCTCCTTAGTGATTGTGTAAAGTTCCTCCCCCCACCCCCATAGCCCCTTGACTATCCACTGTTGGAATATTTTTAGAGTCCTCTACCGCAAAGACTGATACAAAATATTTGTTCAGAGTTTCTGCCATCTCCATGTTCCCCCATTACTAATTCCCTGGTCTTATCCTCTTGGACCAACATTTACTTTAGCCACTGTTTTCCTTTTTATATACCTGTAGAAACTCTTGCTATCTGTTTTTATATTTTGCGCTAGTTTACTTTCTGTTTATGCAATAACTGTTAGACAGAGTACTGTTTAACTCCAAGGTATAACCTTGGCTCTGCTTTATTAAGGCCCAAAGTGACTAATATACAAAATGGTTGGCCTTTTATACTTGGGCTGCACACGCGTGCGTGCAGCCCAATGGCCTCCAACAGTGCTGCCATCTAGTGGCTAGTGATACCAAAAGTACGTGACACTTTCGTAATCTATCTTCCCTTTTTTTAAATCATTTTTTGTCATTCTTTACTGGCTTTTAAAAGCTTCCCAATCTTCTGTCTGCCCACTAGTTTTGGCCACTTTGTATGCCCTTGTTTTAATTGGATACCATCCTTTATTTCTTTAGTTAGCCACGGATGGCTATCTCTTCTTTTACACACTTTCCTCCTCTCTGGAATATATTTTTCTCGAGAGTTATGAAATATTTCAAATGTATGCCACTGTTCATCAACCGTCCTACACTTTAATCTATTTTCCCAGTCCACTTTATCCAACTCTGCCCTCATACCTTCATAGTCTCCTTTATTTAAGCTTAGTACACTGGTTTGAGATCCAACTTTCTTGCCCTCCATCTGAATTTGAAATTCAACCATGCTATGATCACTCATTCCAATGGGATCCTTTACTAGGAGATTGTTTATTAATCCTGTCTCACTACTCACTACATAGCCTGCCCCCGGTTGGTTCCGATACATACTGCTCCAGGAACCCATCCCTTATGCACACTTTGAACTCTTCCTCAAGGCTATCCTGACCAATTTGATTTGTCCAATCAATATGGAGGTTAAAATCACCCATTATTACTGCTGTTCCCTTTTTACAAGCCCCAACTATTTCTTGGTTTATATTCCAACTAAGAGTTGCTACTGTTAGGAGGCCTATAGACTACGCCCACCAGTGACTTTTTCCCTTTATTATTCCTTATCTCCACCCAAACTGTTTCAACATCCTGATCATTTGAGCCAATATAGTTTTGCACTATTGCAGTGATTCCATCCTTTATCAACAGAGCTACCCCATCTCCTTTTCCTTTGTTTGTCCTTCCAAATTGTCAAGTACCCCTGAATGTTTAGGTCCCAGTCTTGGTCACCTTGCAACCACGTCTCTGTTATGGCTACCAAATCATACCCATGTGTAACTATTTGTGCCGACAGCTCATCTAAATTGTTATGAGTGCTGCGCGTGCATCCAGATAAAGTGCTTTTAAATGTGTTTTCTTACCATTTTCTCCTGCTATGGCCCCAGTTTCTGATGCACTTATGTTTAAAGATTCTGTCCCTTCCTATCACACTCTGGTTATCGCTTCCCCCAATGCTACCCTGCTCTATTGCCTTCACCTTGTTCTTTGAGCTTTTAGGTTTCTGCTCACCTGAACTCCCCTGCCCCCCCCCCCCCCCCCCCCCCACAAACACTAATTAGTTCTCTGCTTTCTGCAGCCCTAGCTATTTGGTTCGCCAGGACCCTAGCCCCAGCACTTTCCAAGTGAAGCCCGCCCGACAGAACAGCTCCCTCTTACCCCAGTACTGGTGTCAGTGTCCCAGGAATCAAAACCCATTTCTCCCACACCAGTCTTTGAGCCACGAGTTTAGCTCTGATCTTATTTAACTTATATAAATTTGCTCGTGGTTCGGGTAGTAATCCAAAGATTATTACCGCTGTGTTTCTGCTTTTTAATTTGGCCCCTAGCTGCTCATAATTCCTTAGCAGAACCACCTTGTCTGTCCTATCTATGCTATTGACACCCATGTGGACCACAACAACTGGATCTACCCCCTCCCACTCCAAGTTCCCCTCCAGCCCAGAGGAACTGTCCTTAACCCTGGCACCGGGCAGGCAACACAGCCTTCGCGACTCACGCTCGCGGCTGCAGAGAACTGTATCTATCCCCCTAATGATACTGTCCCATACTACTACAATGTTTCTTTTTACTCCCCCTGCTTGAATGGCCCCCTGTACCACGGTGCTGTGGTCAGTTTGCTCATCCTCCCTGCAGCCCCTGCTCTCGTCCACACAGGAAGTAAGAGCCTCGAACCTGTTGGATAAGAGCAAGGACAAAGGCTCCTCACATCACTACCTCCTGGATCCCCATACCTTCCTCACTTGTAGTCACACCCTCCTGTTCTTGACTGCTAGCCAAATCTGAGTTAGTTAATCTAAGGGGTGTGACTACCCTCTGGAACAGTGTCCAGGCAACTCTTTTTCGGCCTCACCCCCGATGTATCGCTATGTCTGCAGCTTGGACTCCAGCTCATCAATGCGGAGCCGGAGTTCCTCGAGCTGCAGACACTTACCGCAGACGTGGCTACCGTGGACCTCAATGAGGTCCTCCAGCTCCCACATGTTGCAGCACTGACTCATCACCCGTCCTGCCATCTTAATGTATTTAATTAAGTTTTATTTTTAGTCCCACCAATGTCACAGAATTCTAACCCTTAGTAAAACACACACTACTGCTATTTAGTAAACAGTCACCAACCAATCACTTCCCTGCTTTCCTGTGACATCTAATGTCAACTCTCAACGTTTATCTGTCCCACCTGTGACAAAGACTGTGGCTCTCGTATTGGACTGTACAGCGACCAAAGAACTTAAGAGTGAAAGCAAGTCTTCCTCGATTCCGAGGGACTGCCTATGATGATGAATGTAGTCGCCCAGTTCCACCTCGTCGCAGTCATTAACCTGCTCGCGCTGCTCCCTGGAGTATCTAGCTGCCACTGCTGCCCGTGGCGGGGAGGTGCTTATCTGGGGCCTTGTCCGCAAAGGATCTTCAGGGAGAAGGTTTCATACTTGGACCTGACCGATTGACAGTGTATCCGAAGGCTGAGTTTCCGAAAATAAGTCATCACTGAGATTTGCCAGCTCATTAAGGCAGAGCTGCAGCCCGGTAGCATCAATATTACTGCACACTCTGTCGAGATGGTGACTGGCACTTTTCTTTTATGCATGCGAGTCTTTTCAATCATCAGCTGGGCCCATATGTGCTATTTCTCAGTACTCTACTCATCAGTGCATTCGACAGGTAACCGAAGCACTGAATGCACACTGAATGGAATTTATAAACTTCCCATTGACGAGGGACACTGAGTGACAGTGCTTTGGGATTTTCACGCATTGCTGCCTTCCCCAAGGTGCAGGATGCTATTGTGAGCACCATTACAGAAGGCGGAAGTGTACCGAAACCGTAAGGGATTTCACTCAATATGCAGCTGGTATGCGACCATACACAGCGGATAATGGCAGTGAATGCCAACTTTCCAGGGAGCATCCATGATGTGCATATCTTGCAGGAGAGTAGTGAGTCTGACCTGTTGAAGTCTGAGCCACAAGGTAAATGCTAGATGCTGGGGGGCAAAGGGTATGGCCTCGCCACATGGCTCTTGAACCCCCCCCCCCCCCACCCCCCTGCGGAACCCTCACACAGAACCCGAGCAACGATACAATAAAAGCCATATAGCCACAAGTAACATTAGACAATTGGAATGCTGAAGCAGCGCTTTCGATGCTTGGACCACTCTGGAGGCAGGCTACAATACTATCTGAGCAGGTTGCTAAGTTCACAGTGGTGTGCTGCATGTTGCATAATTTAGCAATCCTGCTGGGACAGGAATTGCCACGGAACTGCAGGACCATTTGAGGAGAGTGTGCAGGAGACAGAGGAGGAAGATGAGGACAGGAGGATGAGGAGGAGCTTCCAGGTGAACCATGGCATCACCCCCAAAACCACAGTGGAGGGCACACTGCAAAATTGTTAAGTCAGCAACTCATAAATGAACGCTTTGCTTGAATGTGGAGAGCTGCATTTTGGGACTGTTACCCCAAAAGTTTGATACTACAAGAGTGGTTAAATTCAATTCAAACGTTTATCTAAAAATTTAAAAAATATACAGTTTCCAAACTCTAAAAATTAAAAATTAGTTTTTACAACTTTGATAAAAACTTTAACAAACATTTTATAACTTTAACAAGCCCTTTACTTTCCCCGTCCACGCACTGTGCATCTTCCCCACCCTTGGGGCTATTCCCCCCCCCCCCCCCCTTACTGCCGCTCTTCCCTTTCCCAGTGCCCATGGCATGGACCTCTCAGGGTATATACCAAGCCGGTGTCCAGCACCGCACCGAGTTGCTGCTGTTGGGGGGTGGGGTGGGGAAAGGAGGAAAGAGGCGAGAGTGAGACGTTGCAGGCGCAATAACTGGGGCCCCAGGAGAAGCTCGTGATATGGAAGGTGAGGCTTCAGAGCTGGGAGATGATCAGTCACCTCCCCACCCTTGGGTGCTGTCGACCTGACCACTATGGCACCTGGGGATTCTGCGCCATGTCCTGATCCTGTCGATTGCTGTATGGCGTCGCCGGTTCGTTCCATCGTGGCGATCCTCCGATTGCCGTTCTGATAGAGCCGTGATGTTAGTGGCTATCGAAGTCATGGCCTTGAGCAGCTCTCGACCTATGTCCTGGTACACGTCTACAGCAACCGACCTTTCCTGCACCAACCTCCGTCGCTACGGCAGAGGCGCTGCAGCACTGGGGGTGCCTTGCTGTGCAAGGCTTGATCCCACAGATTCAGAGGAGCCATGGGGGAATCCCCTGAATACAGACTCCGTGGTGGAGGATGTTCCAGCTGTCCCACATAGAGCTGGTACATCCTCCTCCGTCTCCAACACCAGTTCCACCTCTACTGGCTGCAGGATCAGCAGCTCTTCCTGTTCTTTTTCCTTTTCCACTTCCTCGACAGGAGAGAGCTGGGTGACGCCAGAGGTGGAGGCAGTGGGTCTGTCGTCTGTGTCCCTGGTCTGAATCATTGGAGTCTGGAAGTACAAAACAACATTTTAAAAAAGTTTGGCAGCAGAAAAGGGATGAAGGTTACATGAGTACATAGTACAGTGACTTATCGCCATCTTAAATGTCCACCACTGCTGCATTACATATCGCAGACAGAATGCATATATGAATTGCGTTACATGCCCCCAACATTCCAGTACATCACATGAGGCCAACGTTAAGTGCAATAAACTTACATTACATCAGGCCCACGTTAGTTAGATTACATGACATAATAGGACTGCAACACAAACTGCATTTTATTCAACTTGCCATCTTGTGTGAGTGGGTCAGCTCCAATACTGGTGGTGGCACGGTTACTATCCCCAACCATATCTGTAGGCGGCTCCTGGGTTGTGGGGCTCACCGCACCGCACCGCACCCCCCCCCCCGTGCGATGCTGGTCGGCCGCTATTGCAGATGTCTTCCTCTGTAGAAAGGAAAGTAAATCAAAGTATAAATCTTCAATCCATTTAACGTGGTACACGCACACACGCAGTTCTCTGCCGCACCGCCCATCGAACTGAGTCGGTCTTGATCGACTACTATGATGCATACCGCCCAATGCAGACCACCGACATAATGCCGAAAATGCATCCGGGAGGGCGCTGAGCACCTCTAGTCTCATCGCCGAGAGCATGCAGAAACCAAGCGCAGGCAGCGGAAAGAGCGTGCGGCAAACCTGTCCCACCCACCCCTTCCCTCAACGACTATCTGTCCCACCTGTGACAAGAATTGTGGTTCAGCCACCTAAGGACTCATTTTAAGAGTGGAAGCAAGTCTTCCTCGATTCCGTGGCACTGCCTGTGATGATGAATGCCGAAAATGTTTTCACCAATTTTCCCTCCTTTGGTCTCAGCGGTATGCCGCGGTGTGCAACGACATACTGCTGAGAAATGGGCGGACCAATTTTGGCCCCAGCGTGTTTTACACAGCTGTAAGTCCCATTGCATTTGTTACCTGTAAGTTTTGGTGCGTACCCAATGAGAATAAAACCTAATCATTGCTGTCCACATATGATGTATATCAGTTTTGCAATGTGCTATATATCTTTCCTCGACATCTATATTCTGTCCTGACCCGTCTTGTTCTGTTCTATCTGTCATTTTAATCTGTGTAATATTCCCCCTCCGTTATTGTGCATGTTCTCCTCATTCTTTGACCTCATCGCTCTCTGCAATAGCTTGCACCTATCTCTTAATCTTTTACATTAATTTCTTTCTTCCAAATGTCTGCCCTATCTCTCAGCCTTCATGTCTTTCCCTGTTTTTCTCGTCTCTCCTCTACATCGGTCTGTGACCACATTCTCCATATCTTTCTCTTTTTTTGTAGAAAACAAAATAAACCAATTAAATCAAGTGCCCCCGATCTGGCAGACACTCCAAACAATACCCCCTGAGCTGGAGCAGCTGAAAATAAATTGACTAAGTGGCCTGCAAGCTGGAAGAAACAAAGATCTCTGGGGTGGTGGTTGGAGGAGATGGGGTGGGGAAATGACCTCTTGGGGCAAAGGAAGCAGACTTGGCAGTGCAAAATATTAAAATGGTCTTTCAGCACAATGAAACTGGCCCATAGGGTGAAAGAAATAGGAAGACTGGGTCAGAGCTGAAGGGTGATGCATTTTAAAAATTGATAGTGCATTGGGGCCAGAGGTATAAAGTTCAGGAATACTGGCACCAAATTTGAGACATTTAAAACTTATGGAGACATTAAATTTCGATGAGTGGGCTTCAGCAGCTGGTCTATAGGAGCGGGAGGTGTTACAGCACCAGCTAGTGGCAGATGATGTGCAACTACTTAGTAATGGGAACTCTCTACATATTCATGCTGTAGATGTTTACACAAAGGAAAAGGCTTGCATTTATATAGCACTTTTCACGAACTCGGGTCACCCCAAAGAGCTTTAAAGCAAATGAGGTACTTTTGACGTGTAGTCTTAGGCAGTTTCAGTTGTAAATGTTAACCAAAGCCATCTCAAAAATTGTGACCTATGGAAGTAAGGTCTGATGACAGAAAGTGTGTGTTCTCAGCAAGATCTTTAACAATGCTGATCTCCTATGAATGAAAACCAGATATAATCTTCAGGTGAAGTACGGTTATAGGGCAGGGAGCTAGTTGGACCAGGTCATGGAGACATAATTCAGCCAACATTTTAAAGTCATTACTGTTGCATGATATAAAATTTGATTATTTTAATTATTTATAGTTAACTAGTACTTAGCAAAGCAGAGGAAGTGATTTGGTTGGAATTGAGGAGTTTCTCAAGTCGGGGCGAAAGGGATGGGAGAAGCAGAAATTATGTGCTATAGCGCCACCATTGGTGGGGGGGTATAGTTATGTGACTGATTTACATAATCAGTTTCCACACAGCTAAAATTCTCCAGTCTTGCCCCATTTACAATGGAACAGAAGAGGCTAAGGGGAGACCTCTTTGAGGTGTATAAAATTGAGGGGCCTGGATAGAGTGGATAGGAAGGACCTATTTCCCTTAGCAGAGGGGTGAACAACCAGGGGGCATAGATTTAAAGTAATTGGTAGGAGGTTTAGAGGGGATTTGAGGAAAATCTTTTCACCCAGAGGGTTGTGGGGATCTGGAACACACTGCCTGAAAGGGTGGTAGAGGCAGAAACCCTCCATATTTAAAAAGTACTTGGATATGCTGAAGTGCCGTAACGTACAGGGCTACGGACCAAGAGCTGGAAAGTGGGATTAGGCTGGATAGCTTTGTCGGCTGGCAAGGACCAAAATGGCCTCCTTCAGTGCTATAAATTTCTATGATTCTATGAAGTTAGAATGGAACAGTTGACTCAAAAGGATGACCAAAATATGAACGCAGAAAATAAGATTTGTAGACAGGAAGTGTGTACAGATTTTGATATACTACAGATATAGATGTATATTAAATACATTGGATGTTTCATGTGTTGTCTAACCATTATCTGCATTGCTTTCCAGGTTCATGCCTACATCATCAGTTACTTAAAGAAGGAGATGCCAGCAATGTTTGGGAAAGACCTAAAGAAAAAGGAAATGATAAGCAGACTTCCAGAGATTTATCTAATCCTCCAGCAGGAACACAATATCTCTGCTGGTGATTTTCCCAATGTAAAGAAGATGCAGGTACGATAATGTAAATGGGTGCATCTAATAATTTTCCATTTGACAAGTACAGGGCACTGTCATTTTTTTTGGGTGGGTTGGAGGGGGAGAAAAGATGTGGGAAGGAATTGACATAGTTTGATGTAGAATTAATTTACAGCTTTACCACAAACCCATCTCACTATTCTGTAACAAGAAAAAATTATCACGCGGACCCTGAGTATTCCCCAGGCACACCACTTCAAACTTGTTGCGAGGGGGATTTTATCTGGATAAGTGAAATAGGAGAGAAGAGAGCAGGGGAGCCACAGAATGTTTTGTGTAGGTTGTAGAAGTGGGCGATAACAAGAAACTGTGGAATACTTAACTTCATGGCCAAGAGAGACCTGAAAACTCTCGTGTTGAGAAAAACATTGATGTTAACTCAAGGAAATAAACTCTGTTGGGTTTGGTATAAAAACCTTGTTTTATGTGCAGTGCACAGAAGTTATAACATGGAAACTGGCCATTTACTCACGTGTCAGCGTTTACCCTCCACGTGAGCAAATAGTCCGAATCCCATTTACCCTCCCTGTTCCCCTTCATCCATCTATCTAATTGAATGTTGACATAGTTTCACTAAACCTGAAAGTGAATTCAACAGCCTCACAACTCTGAAGTTTCTCCTGCCCTCTGTTCCAAATCTTTTACATTTAATCTTGTATCTATGGCCCCTTGTTCTAGACCCTCAACTACTGGAAACAGTCTGCCATCAACTGTCTCCCATTCTTTGATGATTTTAAACACTATTGCATTGCCCTGCAAACTCTGTTGTCTTAATGAAAAAAGCCCCAATTTCTCAAGTGTTTCTTCAGCATAACCTCATTTTATAACACGATTAAAATCTAGAATTCCATTAGATATTTTTTTTACAATTTTTATTTACCTGAGGTGTTGTCTTTAATGTCCTGTTCTCCCCACCTCCCACCCGGCAACCACCACGCACCCACACCCCTTCCCCTCTGCTCTTCCACAGCACAGAGCCTATTTCCATTCAGAGTATAATTACTGTTTTTTTTTTAGAAAAATGCATTATCTTACACTTGCTGACATTAAGTTCCATCTACCACTTTAGTTCATTTCCCCAAAATATCAATATCCCATTGCAACTTCCCTTGGTCTTGTAAATAATTAACTCCACCTCCTAATTTGGTATTTGCAAATTTTGGTACAATTCTCTAGATCCATATCAAAATCATTACTGGACACAATGAGCAGGAGTGGCCCCAGAACTGAACCCAGTGGGACATCATTACTCACTTCGAATCACTCTGAAACTGCTCTTAAATCCTACTGTTTTCTCTCTTCTAACAAACTTTTCATCCAATTTGCTACCCTCCACCTAATTCTATACCCCTTAATCTTCTCCAGTAATCTTCCAGGTGGTGCCTTGGCAAAGGCTTTTCTAAAGTCCATGTACATTGCATCTGCTGCATTTCCCCTATCTACCATGTATGTCTGTTGCCTCCTTGAAGACTTCCATGAGGTTTGTCGAGCATGATTCATAGCTTTTGAAATCGGTGCTGGCTGCTTCGAACTAGATATGTAGTAATTTCTTCCTTTTAATTAGAGAATCCAAAATGTTTCCCTATCACAAATGTTAAACTGACTGACCTATCAAGGAAGAGAAGTGTGACATTAGATGAAATAAACAGTGAGAGAGGAGGTGTTAAGGGGTTTAGCAGCTTTGAAAGTGGATAAATCACCAGGCCCGGATGAAATGTATCCCAGGCTGTTAAATAAAACAAAAGAGGAAATAGCAGAGGCTTTGACTATCATTTTCCAATCCTCTCTGGCTTCAGGTGTGGTACTGGAGGACTGCTAATGTGGTACCTTTGTTTATGAAGGAAAAAAGGGAAAGACTGAGTCATTATAGACCAGTCAGCCTAATTATTGGAAAAAAATCCTGAAGGACAGGATAAATCTTCACTTGGAAAGATATGGATTAATCAAGGACAGTCAGCACGGATCTGTTAAGGGAAGGTAGTGTTGGACTAACTTGATTGACTTTTTCGAGGAGGTAACCAGGAGGGTCGATGAAGGCAAAGCATATGATGTAGTGTATATGGATTTTAGCAAAGCTTTTGATAAGGTCCCACATGGCAGACTGGTCACAAAAGTAAAAGCCCATGGGATCCAGAGCAAAGTGGCAAATTGGATCTAAAATTGGCTCAAAGGCAGTATGCAGAGGGTAATGGCTGATGGGTGTTTTTGTGACTG
Organism: Pristiophorus japonicus; assembly: GCF_044704955.1. Lineage (NCBI taxonomy): Eukaryota > Metazoa > Chordata > Chondrichthyes > Pristiophoridae > Pristiophorus > Pristiophorus japonicus. Next base: position 153,730,645 of record NC_091980.1, on the reverse strand, counting down.
GAAGAATGTTTCCAGTGGGGTTCTGCAGGGCTCAATACTAGGTCTCTTGCTTGTTGTGATATACATCAATGATTTAGACTTGAATGTTGGGGGTATGCTTAAGAAGTTGGCGGATAATACTAAAATCGGCTGTGTGGTTGATAAAGAAGAAAACTGCGGACTGCAGGAAGATATCAATGAACTGGTCAGGTGGGCAGAACAGTGGCAAATGGAATTCAATCCAGAGAATTGTGAGGTAATGCATTTGGGGAGGGCTAACAAGGCAAGGGAATACACATTAAATGATAGGATACTGAGTAGTGTAGAGGAACAAAGGGACCTTGGAGTGCATGTCCACAGGTCCCTGAAAGTAGCAGGCCAGGTCGATAAAGTGGTTAAGAAGGCATATGGAATGCTTGCCTTTATTAGCTGAGGCATAGAATATAAGAGCAGGTGGGTTATGCTTGAACTGTATAAAACACTAGTTAGACCACAGCTGGAGTACTGCGTGCAGTTCTGGTCACCACATTACAGGAAGGACGTGATTGCACTGGAGAGGGTACAGAGGAGATTTATGACGATGTTGCCGAAGTGGAGAATCTAAGTTATGAGGACAGATTAGATAGGCTGGATTTGTTTTCATTGGAACAGAGGAGGCTGAGGGGAGACCTCATTGAGGTGTATAAAATTATGTGGGAACTAGATATAGTGGATAGAAAGGGCCTATTTCCCTCAGCAGAGGGATCAACAACCAGGGGGCATAAATTTAAAGGAATTGGTAAAAGGTTTAGAGGGGATTTGAGTGGAAATGTCTTCATGCAGAGGGTTGTGGGGGTCTGGCACTCACTGCCGGAAAGGATGGTAGAGGCAGAAACCCTCACCACATTTTAAAAAGTACTTGGATGTGCACCTGAAGTGCCGTAACCTACAGGGTTACGGACCTAGAGCTGGAAAATGGTTTTAGGCTGGATAACCTCTTGTTGGCCGGCATGGACATGATGGGCTGAAATGGCCTCCTTCTGTGCTCTAAACTTCTAAACTTCTATGATTCTAACTTTGTAAAATTTTCCTTTTATCCATCATAATATCACTCATCTCGCTGTCAACCACTTCAGGACATTTTGTTAATCTACTTGATGTATTCCATTACTGAAATGGATCTAGCGACACCTCTGCCCTTTAGAAAGGACCCACGTACATATTTTAGGAATTCCCTTCCCTTTCTTGCATCTACACCCTCTCTCTGTCAATACATGGATAACTAAAATCTCCTGGAACAGTAAATTTTGTTCCCACTTTGCTCTCGAATCGGACAATAGATTGCCTCTTCAATTGCCTATCCATAATTTAGAGGTCCGTAATACACCCCTACTAATCTAACAAACCATTTTTAATCTTTGCCAACCGTATTTAATGTCTACCTCTTTATTGTCGAGGGTTTTTACATCAACCCTATATACAGTCTCCCTTTTTTATATTACTACTTTGCCTCCTTCCTTATCTTTGTTAACTCTTCTAAATATTATATCCTGATATGTTTATTTTCCAATCTTGTCCAGTTTGCAGCCAGGTTTATGTAATTGAATCTAGACCTTCCTGTAAAATAATTACATCCACACTCTTGTATTGCAATACATACATTTTAACTCTCTTTAATACCACTACTTTTCCTATCACTTTAACCAGTTTATCTGTACATTATCACCCTTCCTGTTCAGATGTAGCTGGTCATTGTGGAATATTTAAGATGGAGATGGACAGAATTTTGAGTGATAAAGGAATAAAATGTTATGGAGAGCGGGCAGGAAAGTGGAGCTGAGTCCATGATCGGATCAGTCATGATCTTATTAAATGGCAGAGCAGGCTCAAGGGGCCAGGTACATAAGAATTAGGAACAGGAGTAGGCCATCTAGCCCCTCAAGCCTGCTCTGCCATTCAACAAGATCATGGCTGATCTGGCCATGGACTCAGTTCCACTTACCTGCCCGCTCCCCATAACCCTTAATTCCCTTATTGTTAAAAATCTATCTATCTTTGATTTGAATACATTCAATGAGCTAGCCTCAACTGCTTCCCTGGGCAGAGAATTCCACAGATTCACAACCCTCTGGGAGAAGAAATTCCTTCTCAACTCGGTTTTAAATTGTCTCCCCCGTATTTTGAGGCTGTGCCCCCTAGTTCTAGTCTCCCCGACCAGTGGAAACAACCTCTCTGCCTCTATCTTGTCTACCCCTTTCATTATTTTAAATGTTTCTATAAGATCACCACTCATCCTTCTGAACTCCAACGAGTAAAGACCCAGTCTACTCAAACTATCATCATAAGGTAACCCCCTCTGCGGAATCAGCCTAGTGAATCGTCTCTACCCCCTCCAAAGCTAGTATATCCTTTCTTAAGTAAGGTGACCAAAACTGCACGCAGTACTCCAGGTGCAGCCTCACCAATACCCTGTACAGTTGCAGCAGGACCTCCCTGCTTTTGTACTCCATCCCTCTTGCAATGAAGGCCAACATTCCATTCGCCTTCCTGATTACCTGCTGCACCTGCAAACTAACTTTTTGGGAATTAAAAAGGGGCCTTGAAAATGTCTGCTGTGTCACCCAGGCGGGTGGCACGGTTTAATGTTTTTTTTTCAGGTAAACTCAAAAGAGTTTCATGCACAAGGACCCCCAGGTCCCTCTGCACCGCAGCATGTTGTAATTTCTCCCCATTCAAATAATATTCCCTTTTACTGTTTTTTTTTTTCCCCCAAGGTGGATGACCTCACATTTTCCGACATTGTATTCCATCTGCCAAACCTTAGCCCATTCGCTTAACCTATCTAAATCTCTTTGCAGCCTCTCTGTGTCCTCTACACATCCCGCTTTCCCACTAATCTTTGTGTCATCTGCAAATTTTGTTATACCACACTCTGTCCCCTCTTCCAGGTCATCTATGTATATTGTAACCAGTTGTGGTCCCAGCACCGATCCCTGTGGCACACCACTAACCACTGATTTCCAACCCGAAAAGGACCCATTTATCCCGACTCTCTGCTTTCTGTTAGCCAACCAATTCTCGATCCATGCTAATACATTTCCTCTGACTCTGCGTACCTTTATCTTCTGCAGTAACCTTTTGTGTGGCACCTTATCGAATGCCTTTTGGAAATCTAAATACACCACATCCATTGGTACACCTCTATCCACCATGCTCGTTATATCCTCAAAGAATTGCAGTAAATTAGTTGAACATGATTTCCCCTTCATGAATCCATGTTGCGTCTGCTTGATTGCACTATTCCTATCTAGATGTCCCGCTATTTCTTCCTTATGATAGCTTCAAGCATTTTCTCCACTACAGAAGTTAAACTAACCGGCCTATAGTTACCTGCCTTTTGTCTGCCCCCTTTTTTTAAACAGAGGCATTACATTAGCTGCTTTCCAATCTGCTGGTACCTCCCCAAAGTCCAGAGAATTTTGGTAGATTATAACGAATGCATCTGCTATAACTTCTGCCATCTCTTTTAATACCCTGGGATGCATTTCATCAGGACCAGGGGACTTGTCTGCCTTGAGTCCCATTAGCCTGTCCAGCACTACCCCCCTAGTGATAGTGATTATCTCAAGATCCTCCCTTCCCACATTCCCGTGACCAGCAATTTTTGGCATGGTTTTTGTGCCTTCCACTGTGAAGACCGAAGCAAAATAATTGTTTAAGGTCTCAGCCATTTCCACAATTCCCATTATTAAATTCCCCTTCTCATCTTCGAAGGGACCAACATTTACTTTAGTCACTCTTTTCCGTTTTGTATATCAGTAAAAGCTTTTACTATCTGTTATGTTTTGCGCAAGTTTACTTTCGTAATCTATCTTTCCTTTCTTTATTGCTTTCTTAGTCATTCTTTGCTGTCGTTTAAAATGTTCCCAATCTTCTAGTTTCCCACTAACCTTGGCCACCTTATATGCATTGGTTTTTAATTTGATACTCTCCTTTATTTCCTTGGTTATCCACAGCTGGTTATCCCTTCTCTTACCGCCCTTTTTCACTGGAATATGTTTTTGTTGAGCGCTATGAAAGAGCTCCTTAAAAGTCCTCCACTGTTCCTCAGTTGTGCCACTGTTTAGTCTGTGTTTCCAGTCTACTTTAGCCAACTCTGCCCTCATCCCACTGTAGTCCCTTTGTTTAAGCATAGTACGTTCGTTTGACACACTACTTTCTCACCCTCAATCTGTATTACAAATTCAACCATACTGTGATCACTCATTCCGAGAGGATCTTTTACTAGGAGATCGTTTAATATTCCTGTCTCATTACACAGGACCAGATCTAAGATAGTTTGCTCCCTTGTAGGTTCTGTAACATACTGTTCTCAGAAACAATCCCGTATGCATTATGAATTCCTCCTATAAACTAGGCCCACCAGTGACTTTTTCCCCTTACTATCTCTAATCTCCACCCACAATGATTCAACATTTTGTTCATTAGAGCCAATATCGTGTCTCTCAACTGCCCTGATATCATCCTTTATTAACAGAGCTACCCCACCTCCTTTCCCTTCTTGTCTATCTTTCCGAATTGTCAGATACCCCTGTATGTTTAATTCCCAGTCTTGGCCACCCTCCAACCACGTTTCTGTAATGGCCACCAAATCATACTGATTTGTAATGATTTGTGCCGTCAACTCATTTACTTTATTTCGAATGCTGCGTGCGTTTAGGTAGAGTGTTTTAATACTAGTTTTTAAACCATGATTTTTAGTTTTGACCCCTCCTGCAGCCCCTTTATATTCATACATATTGTCCCTTCCTATCACCTTGTGGTTTACACTTACCCCAGTGCTACTCTGCTCTGTTGCCTCCTGCCTTTTGCATTCTTTCTTGGGGTCCTGTTCACCTGAGCTCTCACCCACTCTAACTAGCTCAGAGCCCTCTCCTGGGTTCCGAATACTCCTTGCATTGAGGCACCGAGCTTTCATGCTTGCCTTTTTATTACACTTTGACCCTTTAGAATTTTGCTGTACAGTGGCCCTTTTTGTTTTTTGCCTTGGGTTTCTCTGCCCTCCACTTTTACTCATCTCCTCCTTTTCTGTCTTTTGCTTCTGTCTCCATTTTGTTTCCCTCTGTCTCCCTGCATTGGTTCCCATCCCCCTGCCATATTAGTTTAACTCCTCCCCAACAGCACAAGCAAACACTCCCCCTAGGACATTGGTTCCGGTCCTGCCCAGGTGCAGACCGTCCGGTTTGTACTGGTCCCACCTCCCCCAGAACCGGTTCCAATGCCCCAGGAATTTGAATCCCTCCCTGCTGCACCACTGCTCAAGCCACATATTCATCTGAGCTATCCTGCGATTCCTACTCTGACTAGCACGTGGCACTGGTAGCAATCCTGAGATCACTACTTTTGAGGTCCTACTTTTTATTTTAGCTCCTAGCTCCTTAAATTCGTCTCATAGGACCTCATCCCTTTTTTTAAACCTATATCGTTGGTGCCAATGTGCACCACGACAACTGGCTGTTCACCCTCCCTTTTCAGAATGTCTTGCACCCGCTCAGAGACATCCTTGACCCTTGCATCAGGGAGGCAACATACCGTCCTGGAATCTCGGTTGCGGCCGCAGAAACGCCTATCTATTCCCCTTACAATCGAATCCCCTATCACTATCGCTCTCCAATTCTTTTTCCTGCCCTCCTGTGCAGCAGAGCCAGCCACGGTGCCATGAACTTGGCTGCTGCTGCCCTCCCCTGATGAGTCATCCCCCTCAACAGCACTCAAAGTGGTGTATCTGTTTTGCAGGGGGATGACCGCAGGGGACCCCTGCACTACCTTCCTTGCACTGCTCTTCCTGCTGGTCTTCCATTCCCTATCCGGCTGTGGACCCTTCACCTGTGGTAAGACTAACTTGCTACACGTGCTACTCACGTCATTCTCAGCATTTTGGATGCTCCAGAGTAAATCCACCAACGCGGACCGTCAGGAGCTGGAGGCGGGTACACTTTCCGCACACTTAGTCGTCAGGGACACCGGAAGTGTCCGAGTTCCCACATGGTACAGGAGGAGCCTATCACGTGACCGAGCTGTCCTGCCATGATTTAACCCTTAGATACACTTAAATTAGCAACAACAATGCTAAAGTTTACTCCCTTTTATAGAAGAGAAAAAAGAAAAACTACTCACCAATCACTTACCCCCTTGGCTGTGATGTCACCGTTCTGTTTCTTTCTACTTCTTTTTTGCCTTCTCCCTGTAGCTGCACAAGCGGCGCCTCTCCACGCACCTCCTCGACGCGGTTCTCGACTGCCGCCGCGTTGGGCCTTTTATAGGCCTCTCGCGGATCCCGGACTCGCGCCTCTCCACGCACCTCCTCGACGCTGCTCCCGACTGCCGCCGCGTTGGGCCTTTTATAGGCCTCTCGCGGACCCTGGATTCACGCCTCTCCACACACCTCCGACGTGGTGGCCTCCTACTGCTCCTATTATTTTCTTATGAATAGCTCTCCATTTGTCCCAGAGCTGGTGCCAATGCCCAATAAAGTGGAATTCTTCTTCCTGACTCCACTCCTTTAGCCATGCATTGATTTCCCTAATCTTCCTGTCTTTCCCTATTCTACCAAATGGCTGGGGAAGTAATCAACAACTACTACTTGCATTTATATAGTACCTTTAACATAGTGAAAATGTCTCCAGTCACATCACAGCACCATATCAGACCAAGCCACATAAAGATATTATGGTGAGTGACCAAAAGCTTGATCAGAGGTAGGTTTTAAGGAGCATCTTAAAGTAGAGAGGTTTAAGGAGGGAATTCCAGAGTTTAGGCCCAGGTAACTGAAGGCATGCCTGCCAATGGTGGATGATGAAAATCAGGGATGTACAAGAGGCCAGATTTGGAGGGGCACAGATAACTCGAAGGGCTGCAGGGATAGGGAGGGATGAAGCCATGGAGAGATTGAAAACTAGGGTGAGAATTTTTAAATCTGAGGTTACCACCTGTGAAATTTGGCTACTAAACTCAATTCCTAATCCAAATTCAGTTTGAAGGACTTCAGACCTTTATTTACCCACATCATTGATAACTTAAAAACAGAAAATGCTGGAATTCTCAGTGAGTCAAGCAGCATCTGTGGAGCGAGAAACAGGATTAACATTTCAGGTCAATGACCCTTCATCAGAACTGGAGAATGTTCGAAAAGAACAGGTTCTTAAGGAGCACTGAAAGGAGGTGGGGGGAGGAAAGAACAAAAGAGAAGGTCTGTGATAGGGTGGAAGGCAGGAGAGATTGGAGAGACAAAAGCGATGATGGGCCGACTAGCTGGAGCTTGACCGATCGGAAAAGCCGATTTTCAGCGCATGCGCATTGTGCGCTGAAAACCGGCTTTTGCATTGTCTTCGCGGGTCTACGGACCCGGGAAGGCTGGGATTTCCAGGCCAATAACTAGTTGCTCTTCCTCCCCATCCACAACCTTTTCCTTCAGGAGGCAACAAGGCATCCAGGGTTGTTGGTCTGGACAGCAGATCATGTCGGTCCATTTAACTCTGGAATCCCCTATAACTAACTGCTGCATTTCCAGCTGTGTTGTTAATCTCACACCATTTGTTGGGGCGGTTGAGATTTATTTGATGAACCCACCCAGAGTCCTTTTCCCCCACAGGAATCTTGAGTGTAGATTGCACAGGGTGCTCCTGTTCTAACACTTTGTGCCTTTCCTTGCCCCTCAGTCACCTATCTATCCACTTCTGCTGCTGGTTCTCTCTCCGCTGTGATTACCCTCTCAAACTCTTGCTGCAGAAACTGCGCTCTCTCCCTGATGTGTCTGATTGTCTCTATTTGCATCTAGAGCTCTGAGATTTTGAGCTCGAGCAACGTGTATCGGAAACCGTTCCCACGGACGTGTTTGCGCAAGCCAACACCTGGTGCTTGAAACTCTCACATCCTGCCGGAATGACACATCACTGTCTCTTCCTCTGCATTCATTTGTAGGTTTAGTTATAAAAATAGAAAAATGCTGGAAATGCTCAGCAGATCAGGCAGCATAAGAATACAATAGGAGCAGGAGTAGGCCATACAGTCCTTCGAGCCTGCTCCGCCATTCAGTAAGATCATAGCTGATCTGATCTTGGCCTCAACTCTACTTCCCTGCCAGTTCCCTATAACCTTTGACTCCCCTATAGTTTAAGAATCTGTCTATCTCAGCCATGAATATATTCAATGACTCACCTTCCACACTTGAGGTAGAGAATTCCAAAGATTCACAACCCTCCGTCTTAAATGGGCGACCCCTTATTCTGCAACTATACCCTAGTTCTAGATTCCCCCATGAGGGGAAACTGCATCTACCCTGTCGAGCCCCCTCAGAATCTTGTTTATTGCAATAAGATCACCTCATTCATCTAAACTCCCAATGATTACAGGCCTAACCTGCTCAACCTTTCCTCATGTCAGGAATCAACCCAGTGAACCTTCTCTGAACTGCCTCTAATGCAAGTATATCCCCCCTCAAATAAGGAGACCAAAACTCTACGCCGTGAACTTTTTCCCTTTAACAGATGATGGAACTGACTGCTAGCCTAAGTGAAAGATTTTACTCTGGTGTCTTAGGCCCGTGAATATTTAACTAAATGACTCCAAACAAATATTAACCATTTACAATGCGTTGCCAAACTCATTGGGTGTTCTATGAAGCACTATCAATACTGGGTGTTCCATGCAGCGCAGTAACTGATTCCACCATAAAGGACCTGTCTGAGCAGCACAGATCATTCCAGTCACCCAGCAAACAAAGTTTGGTACAAAGAATATGTACTTTCTGTTTCAGTAGAGAAAAGTACTAGAGATACTAATGGGACTAAAAGCCGACAAATCCCCTGGGCCTGACGGTTTACATCCTAGAGGTGGCTGCAGAGATAGTGGATGGATTGGTTGTGATCTTCCAAACTTTCCTAGATACAGGGATGGTCCCAGCAGATTGGAAGGTAGCAAATGTAACCCCACTATTCAAGAAAGGAGGGAGAGAGAGAAAACCAGAAACTACAGGCCAGTTAGCTTGACATTGGTCATCGGCAAAATGCTGGAATCCATTATTAAGGAAGTGATAATAGGACACTTAGAAAATCATAATATGATTAGGTAGAGTCAACATGGTTTTATGAAGGGGAAATCATGTTTAACAAATGTATTAGATTTTTGTGGATATAACTAGCTGGGTAGATAAAGGGGAACCAGTGGATGTAGTATATTTGGATTTCAAAAGGCTTTTGATAAGCTGCCACATAAAAGGTTATTACACAAGATAAGGGCTCATGGGGTTGGGAGTAATAGATTAGTATGAATAGAGGATTGGTTAACTGACACAAAAACAGAGAGTAAGGATAAATGGATCATTTTCTGATTGGCAGGGGGGTTGCCACAGGGATCAGTGCTGAAGCCTCAGCTATTTACAATCTATATTGATGACTTGGATGAAGGGACTGAGTGCAATGCATCCAAGTTTGCTGACAATACAAAGCTAGGTGGGAAAGTAAGTTGTGAGGAGGACACAGAGCCTGCAAAGGGATATAAACAGGTTAAGTGAGTGGGCAGTAAGATGACAGATGGAGTATAATATGGGGAAATGAGGTTATTCACTTTGGGAGGAAGAATAGAAAAACAGAATATTTTTAAGTGGTTAGAAACTATTAAATGTTCAGAAAGATTTAGGTGTCTTTGTACTGGAAACCGAGTTAGTATGTAGGTACAGTAAGCAATTAGGAAGGCAAATGGTACGTTGGCCTTTATTGCAAGGGGGTTGGCGTGCAAGAGTAAGGAAGTCTTGCTACAATTGTACATGGCTTTGGTGAGTCCACAGCTGGAGTACTGGACACAGTTTTTGTCATTTTATCTGAGGAAGGACATACTTGCCTTCGAGGTGGTGCAACGAAGGTTCATTTGATTGTTCCCTGGGATGAGAGGGTTGTCCTATGAGATTGAGTACATTGGGCCAATACTCTCTGCAATTTAGAAAAATGAGAGGTGAGCTCATTGAAACATAAAGGATTCTGAGGGAGATTTTCAGGGTAGATGCTGAGGTTGTTTCCCCTGGCTGGATAGTCTAGAACCAGGGGGCACAGTCTCAGGATAAGGGATCGGCCATTTAAGACTGAGATGAGGAGGAATTTCTTCACTCAGGGTTATGAATCTTTGGAATTCTCTATCCCAAAGAGCTGTGGATGCTCAGTCATTGAGTGTATTCAAGGCTGAGAGATTTTTGGACTCTCGGGGAATCAAAGGATATGGAGATCGGTGGGAAAGTGGAGTTGAGGTCAAAGATCAGCCATGGTCTTACTGAATAGCAGAGCAGACTCTCGGGGCCTTGTGACCTACTCCTGCTCGGGCCTACTCCTAATAATTAAAATGTTCATTGTGAGGCAGAGATGACAATACAGCAAGATGCGAGCAGTTTGCACTTTGCCTACCTGTCAACCCCCCCACCCCGCCTCCTTCTGCTTTTGGGCCACGTATATCAGCAGTTCGTCAGTCACTTTTATGTTTTCAATCTGCTTTCTGGTTCCTGATGTGGAATTCAGGAGTTCTGGAGATTTCAGGCAGTTCCCTCGTGTTTACAATACTAAGTCTGCTGCCTTATCCTACCGGCACTACGTCCATGATTCTGCAGCTCAATGTATTAATGGGTCACCTGCTCTGAATAAATCTAGTGTGCGTCTAAAAGCCACTATTGTCTGATAGTCAAATACTTGGTAAGAGATTGGTCTCCAGTCATCTGGGTTAGTCCTTGCCACTAGACCAAGACCTAGTTCTGTCAAGCCCGTGTGGTGGCTGGTGTGCAACAGCCACCCCACATTAAAAAAAAATCCACGCACAGGCATCTTCCACCCTTCAGGATGTAGTTCGGGATCTGGAATATTAGGTCCTTCATTGAAACACCTGTGAACTCCTCCCTTTTCGGCGTGGAAGCAAGTCATCCTCGATACGAGGGACCACCTATGATGATGATGATGAAGTGCTGTGGCTGAGTCGCACCATCGCCTGTCTGAGCCAGAAGGTTGTGGGTTCAAGTCCCACTCCAGGGACTTGAGCACATAATCTAGGCTGACACTCCAGTGCAGTGCTGAAGGAGCTGCACTGTATGAGGTGCCTTCTTTCGAGGCCCTGTCTGCTCTCTCGTGGATGTAAAAGATCCCATGGCACTATTCCGAAGAAGAGCAGGGAAATTATCCCCGGTGTCCTGGCCAATATTTATCCCTCAATCAACATAACAAAACCAGATTATCTGGTCATTATCACGTTGCTGTGTGTGGGAGCTTGCTGTGTGCAAGTTGGCTGCTGCGTTACCCACATTACAACAGTGACTACACTCCAAAAGTACTTCATTGGCTGTAAAGCTCTTTGAAAAGTCTGGCAGTCATGAAAGGCGCTATATAAATGCAAGCCTTTTCTCTTTAAAACAGGCCCTGAACTAAAATGATGATGGCCCAGAAATTGTGGTTGGAGGCTTCCTGCGGGTGGACGTCTCTGACCGAAAGTACCCGGTGGTCCCGGAGGAATGTATACTTGCAGTCCAAGGCCTACATTCACAGTCCAGAGTATGGCCACACACATCCCAGGAACATAGGCGCAACCTAGGATCACGTGGGCCAGACCAACCGATTAAAATGGTGTATCCCATTCACAGTAATGGTGAATTCCATTTGTACGGATATCACCATTTCTGTGAATAGGGAAACCCTGAAAAACACAACCATTTTAAATAAGAAAAACACAACATATTTAAAATGAATTGAAATTGAATTTAATTTAATGTTTTCGACAATGTTTTTGAATTTTTTAAAATGTTTTAATAGGGTAAAAATAAACTTACCTTAATGGACAGGGCTTTTAATATAAAAGTTATAGAAAAATAACATTTTATCAATCAAAACTTTATCTTTTAAAAGTAAGCTGTACCAGGCGTAAGTGTTTGAAGGACATTCGCAAATAGCCTAAATCTCTGCCCGCGGATGTCCTTCTCCCGGGAATACGTGTGCTGAGATTTTTACAGTTCGCAAATCCCGGCACTTGCAGGGCCTCTTCGGGCACGTATGCACTCGGAGAGGCCACAATGTACGGCCCAAAATAGTTCAGTTTGTGAATTTCTGCACTACTGCAGTACCTGCTTTCGCCACTAGAGTGTATAAGTCAGGCGCATCTGTATTTGGTAAACTAATATCCTCGCACAACAGACGAGCTGGCAGGGGAAGCTGTCTTCATTATTAGTCATTTGTGTAATGATTTTGGCCTTTTAACAGATATATCTCCCAACAGCAGCCATCCCCAGTGCAAATGGTACATTGCACATGCTTTTGTAGGTGCTCTCAGTATCTGTCAGTTTGTGTGTGCATATATACCTGTGACTGTGTTTTGTGGGGTATGTATACTTGGGTCTACACATTCAACCCAATACTCCAGTACCCTGACTCTGTAGTTGGATGTTCAAACCTGAGCTTTTAAAGGGTTGATGATCAGGGCTCCTCTTTAACGTGAAAATCTCATTTACAAACAATTAAAAAAAAAATGTACTAGTGTTTTGTCCATCACATTCCATGATTGTCAATTTAAAGTTAATGCCCTGGTTTGCAATGAGCGAATAAGTCGTTCTGTTTACATGGGATTTTTACCTATCTTTTGAGATTATATTCAATCCATTTTTCTCCCATGCAAACCCCAAATCAGTGTCTGTATAATGATAGTTGGAGTCACTGAGCATCTGTTTCAGGGATGTCATACAGGCCAATTCCCTTGAAATAGAAGTCGCCACATTGTCCATCAATGGGCAGAATAGTGTGGACAGCCAAAGACTTTTGCCCCACACCTGTATTGGAGCCATCATGGCATAGTGTGGCATCATGGAAGCTCTTCAAAGTCAAAAGAGACGATTATGAGCCCGGCTTTTTCATGGACACCAAGGACAGTTGAGTTTCACTGGTTATGGTGCAGACTTTCTGCCCTGATCACGTAATGTGTTCCTATCACTAGAGTTTGAGGGTGTGCAGGCATTGGTATTTATTGCATGTAGAGAAGTGTCTCATACTGGGAGCTGATCAGGAGTGACCTTCAGCTCCTGAAATTGAAACTACCAACATTAACCTTTGTAACATAGGCAGCAGCATCAGTGACCTCCAAGCTGGAGAGTTCCAGAACCTTCCTAACTCCATGTGCAGGAGCCTCCATTTGCAACAATAGAGCACTTGAGTTTCATGGAACATTGGAACGTACTAGAAACTAAGGCTAATCGGTAATAGCAGCTCCCTAAAGATGTCCGGGAGGTGCAGAGTTCAGAGTTTGGGTTGAGTTGATAGGCCAATGCAGTGTGACAGATTAACTTACATTTACAGATCCACACAATGATTTCCACATTGCTCAGTTTTTCTTCTGGCAAAGGTAATGAGAAATATTTGGGGTGGAGGGTAGGGTGCGGGTGGGGACTGATAGGGAGGTGGGGGTTGGTTTAGGGGATGGGGAGATGGGGGGGGGTGGTTTAGGGGATGGGGAGACGGGGGGGGGGGGGGTGGTTTAGGGGATGGGGAGATGGGGGGGGGGCGGTTTAGGAGATGGGGGGGTGGTTTAGGGGATGGGGAAACGAGGGGGGTGGTGGTTTAGGGGATGGGGAGACGAGGGGGGTGGTGGTTTAGGGGATGGGGAGACGAGGTGGGTGGTGGTTTAGGGGATGGGGAGACGAGGTGGGTGGTGGTTTAGGGGATGGGGAGACGAGGGGGGTGGTGGTTTAGGGGATGGGGAGACGAGGGGGGTGGTGGTTTAGGGGATGGGGAGACGGGGGAGGGGGGGTTTAGGGGATGGGGAGACGGGGGGGGGGGGGGGTTTAGGGGATGGGGAGACGGGGGGGGGTGATTTAGGGGAGGGGGTGGTTTGGGGGAGGGGGTGGTTTAGGGGATGGGGAGACGGGGGGGGGGTGTGGTTTAGGGGAGACGGGGGGGGTGTGGTTTAGGGGATGGGGAGACGGGGGGGAGGGGCGGTTTAGGGGATGGGGAGATGGGAGGGGGGGCGGTTTAGGAGATGGGGGGTGGTTTAGGGGATGGGGAGACGAGGGGGGTGGTGGTTTAGGGGATGGGGAGACGGGGGGGGGGGGGGGGTTTAGGGGATGGGGAGACGGGGGGGGTTGTGGTTTAGGGGATGGGGAGACGGCGGGGGTGTGGTTTAGGGGATGGGGAGACGGCGGGGGGGGGTGATTTAGCGGATGGGGGGTTGTTTAGGGGATGGGGAGACACGGGGGGGGGGTTTAGGGGATGGGGAGATGGGGGGGGGGGTTAGGGGATGGGGAGACGGGGGGGAGGGGGGTTTAGGGGATGGGGAGACGGGGGGGGGGGGGTTTAGGGGATGGGGAGACTGTGGGGGGGGTTTAAGGGATGGGGAGACGGTGGGTTTAGGGGGTGGGGCGGGGCGCGGATGGGAATGGGGGCGGGGGGTGTGGATTATTGATCTGCTGCTTTGGCCCCGATACCTTGCGACTCGTTGAAGAGTGGCACTGGGAGGTGAGATGTTAATGTTCAGTCTGTGTTAACAAGGGAGCAGTTCTACAGGTTATGGTTTTACTGTAGTGTGGTGTATCAGTGCGTTCTCTACAGAACTGGGACTTCTACCATTTACACTGAACTTAAATCTGTTGGATAGGTTTATTTCTGGGAAACTAAGCAAAAGACCCTTCAATTTGCTAATGGATTGTGGGCAAGGCAAGTGATTTGATGTGGTTTTTTTAAAAAAAAGTTTTCAGAAGCCATGTGAAATGTCTCACCTCGACAGGTGAGTATAACAGATTGGGCCATGACACGGTTCAAAAGAAAGACAGACTTGCATTTATATAGCACCTTTCATGACTGGACGTCTCAGCGCTTTACAGCCAATGAAGTACTTTCGGAGTGTAGTCACTGTTATAATGTGGGAAATGTGGCAGTCAATTTGCACACAGCAAGCTCCCACACACAGCAATGTGATGAGCAGATAATTTTTTTAAATGTTGATTGAGGGATAAATATTGGCCAGGACACCGGGGATAACCCCTGCTCTTCGGAATAGTGCCACGGGATCTTTTACATCCACCTGAGGGGGCAGACGGGGCCTCAGTTTAATGTCTCTCATCTGAAAGATGGCACCTCCAACAGTGCAGCACTCCCTCAGCACTGCACTGGAGGATCAGCCTAGATTTATGTGTTCAAGTTCCTGGAGTGGAATTTGAACCCACAACCTTCTGACTCCGAGGCGAGAGTGCTGCCCACTGAGCCATGGCTGACACTAGTTTGTCAATTAGCTCAAATTCTGGAAAGTGCTCAGAGTGAATGGAGTTGGTACTTCATATGGTTGGGACTCTGCACTGGAAGTCCTTTTCCTGCAGTATGATTTGAAGGAGAGCAGAATCAATAAAAACATTTTTATTCTGGTTCTGTGTTCTTGATTACTCAGCCTTCAGTTTCAAAAGGTAATAATATGGACAGGTAACAGAAAAGACATCTGAGCAACCAGGGCAAGGAGACAGCATGACGCACGCAGCCAGCGAGGCGTGTTTGTTTTTGCTGTGTCACACCTTTGATCCGACACTGTTACATGAATCGACAATTAAATTTACGAACCCCTAGTTAGAAGGCAGCAAAAGGAGAGAATTGATTCTTTTACCTGGAGGGTCTTCAACCAGCATCACCTGTAATGTTCTGGGGTAATTCGCAACAACTTCCAAAGCTGTCAGACATTGTGCTGCTGTTCATGTTTCCTCTTGAGTGTTGATGCTGATTGAAGCTTTACAAAATGTGCAACTGTTAGTGAACCTCGGCATTTATAATCAGTGAACAAAAAGCATGCTGAACTAGTGAGCTTTGCATTGAACAAGAACTAGGATTTAAAACAAGGGGAAAAAATAGTTTAATTTTTCCTGTTGGAAAAATTTAACTTGCTGCTATTGTGGACGTTGTAATTTTGAGCCCATGGCTTGGAGTTATTCTTGGGAAAATTGTGGAATTAAACAGTTACATCGTCCTCATATTGAATGTTTTGAACTGTTGATCTTATCTGGGGCCTTCCGTTTTAGATTGAGGATGTGAATAGTGAAGTCTTTAGGCTAAAACTGTTGCATAGTTATGTAGGAATGTGCTCCATTCCTACTTGCACAGGAATCCCTGTTACCAAAACCAAGGGCTTAGAACAAAAGCTGTATTTTCTGCAGTGCCTGACTTGTAATCCATAGCTCACATGTTAGACTGAAATTGGAAGAGCAAAGAAACGGCAATATGTTGTGTTTGGAACTTGCAGTCAGCACAGCGCAGTGAAATTGTTTGAAAAGTTCGGAAATAATTCATGGCACGGCGTCTGGTGTAAACACATTGCAGCAAAGAATGGGAGAATACAATGGCAGTGTTTTCAAACTGCTTTAAAGGTCAAATAATGACTCATTTTTCTTGGTTGTGGGAGTTTCTTTGCACATCCTCTTGTTTCTGGAATTGAATGTAGAGAATATTAGTAGTTATACTGTGTTGAAAGCAGTCGCCACTTGTTATAAAAACAGACAATGCTGGAAATACTCAGTAGGTCAGGCAGCATCTGTGGAGAAACAGGTAAAGTTTCAGGGCGATGACCTTTCATCAGAACTGAAAAGTTAGAGATGTAACGGGTTTTAAGTAAGTACAGAGGCAGGGAAAGGGCTGCAGGGAGGAAAGATCAAAAGGGAAGGTCTGTGATCGAGTGGAAGGCAGGAGAGATTAAGGGATGATGGTGGAAGGCAAAAGGGGATGGGAATGGGACAAGCAAAGAAACAAAAGATGGGTCTAGAGACAGAATTGAATATATATAGCGCCTTTCATAACCACCGGACGTCTCAAAGCGCTTTACAGCCAGAAGAGGTGTAAATGGCAATAGTAGAATCATCAGCTGCCATCTGAAAAAGTAGGGGCAGAGATTATGATCTGAAATAGCTGAACTCTATGTTGAGTCCAGGAGGCTGTAAAATGTCTAATCAAAAGATGAGGTGCTGTTCCTCGAGCTTTCGTTGAGCTTCATTGGAACAGTGTAGGAGGTCAGAGTGGGAATGGGGTGGTGAATTAAAATGACATGCAAGCGGAGGTCATGCTTGCGGGCTGAACGGAGGTGTTCCGCAAAGCTGTCGCCTAATGTAGAGGAGACCAGATTATGAGCAGTGAATACAGTATACTAAATTGAAAGAAGTACGCGTAAATTGCTGTTTCACCTGGAAGGAGTGTTGTGGTCCTGGATGGTGAGAAGGGAGAAGGTTAAAGGGAAAGTGTTGCATCTCCTGAGCTTGCACGGGAAGTTACCATGGGAAGGTTACTGGATATTATAGGTGACTAAAGAGTGGACCACAGTGTGGTGAAGGAAATGGTCCCTTCGGAATGCTGAAAGGTGAGGGCAGGATATGTTTGGTGGGGGATCACGCTGGAAATAGCGCAGGGTGATCCTTAGAATGTGGAGGCTGGTGGGGTGGAAGGTTCAGACAAGGGGAACATTATCGTGGCTCTGGGAGGGCAAGGGGTGAGAGCAGAAGTGCGGGAAATAGGCAGGGCACGGTCGAGGGCCCTGTCAACCAGTGATGGGGAATGCTTTGTTGAGGAACAAGGGAGACATATCGCACTGGTATGGATGATGGCATCGTTAGAACAGATGCAACAGAGATGGAGAAACTTGTTATAAGTCAGTTATGCTATGAATTTTCTGGCCCGGATGTAGTTTTGGATGGACATTAAGGTAAAATGTTGAGTATAACTCAGGAGTTGGATCGATAATCTTGACCTTCAGTCCCATGTATGGCAAAAACTACATAATTGCAGTCTGTTTCAATGTTCCCAAAGGTAAATTGGAAAGCCTGCAAACTTTTTAAAGTACATTTTAGATCAGATAACCCATTGGCTCTTTCCTATCATTGTTTGGGTGCCAGTGGGTGTAACTCTGTGGAGGAACTAATACATTGTCCCGGAGTAGAGAGTCACATGTGAGTAATGGTGTAACTCTGGTCTGCAAACTCGCAATCAGTGCTGGACTTATCACTTTGAGACCAGTACTTGTAGTATAGCTATAACTTTGATGGGGTTGCATAGGATGCACAGCACACAAACTGGCCATTCGTGCCAACTGGTTCATGCTCCACATGAGCCTCCTCTCACTCACCCTTCTACATCTAACCCAATCAGCATAACCTTCTACTCCTTTCTCCATGTGTTTATCTAAATTTCCCTTAAATGTATCTAGTCCAACACCAGTCAGAGTGGACTTTTCACAGGACTGTAATAATGAGAAGCATCCAGAGCTTTATTGAATAGTGATTTGGTTTCCATATTTACGAAAGGATATACTTGCTTTGGAGGCAGTTCAGAGAAGGTTCACAAGGTTGATTCCAGGGATGCGGGGGTTAACTTATGAGGATAGGTTGGGCCTCTACTCATTGGAATTCAGAAGAATGAGGGGTGACCTTATCGACACGTATAAGATTGAGGGGGCTTGACAAGGTGGATGCAGAGAGGATGTTTCCACTGATGGGGGAGACTAGAACTAGAGGGCATGATCTTAGAATAAGGGGCCGCCCATTTAAAACTGAAATGAGAAGAAATTTCTTAGGGTTGTAAATCTCTGGAATTCGCTGCCGCAGAGAGTTGTGGAAGCTGGGTCATTGAATAAATTTGACAGAAATAGACAGTTTCTTAAACAATAAGAGAACATAAGAAATAGGAGCAGGAGTAGGCCATACGGCCCCTCGAGCCTGCTCCGCCATTTAATAAGATCATGGCTGATCTGATCATGGACTCAGTTCCACTTCCCCACCCGCTCCCCATAACCCCTTATCCCCGTATCGTTTAAGAAACTGGCTATTTCTGTCTTAAATTTATTCAATGTCCCAGCTTCCACAGCTCTCTAAGGCAGCGAATTCCACAGATTTACAATCCTCTGAGAAGAAATTTCTCCTCATTTCAGTTTTAAATCGATGGCCCCTTATTCTAAGATCATGCCCTCTAGTTCTAGTCTCTCCCATCAGTGGAAATATTCTCTCTGCATCCACCTTGTCCAAGCCCCCTCAATCATACACGTTTCGATAAGATCATCTTTCATTCTTCTGAATTCCAATGAGTAGAGGCCCAACCTACTCGGTCTTTCCTCATAAGTCAACCCCCTCATCCCCGGAATCAACCTAGTGAACCTTCTCTGAACTGCCTCCAAAGCAAGTATATCCTTTCGTAAACATTGAAACCAAAACTGTACATAGTATTCCAGGTGTGGCCTCACCAATACCTTATATAGCTGTAGCAAGACTTCCCTGCTTTTATACTCCATCCCCTTTGCAATAAAGGCCAAAATACCATTGGCCTTCCTGATCACTTGCTGTACCTGCATACTATCCTTTTGTGTTTCATGCACAAGTATCACCAGGTCCTGCTGTACTGTGGCACTTTGCAATCTTTCTCCATTTAAATGATAACTTGCTCTTTGATTTTTTTATCTGCCAAAGTGCATGACCTCACACTTTCCAACATTATACTCCATCTGCCAAATTTTTTCCCACTCACTTAGCCTGTATGTCCTTTTGCAGATTTTTTTGTGTCCTCCTCACACTTTGCTTTTCTTCCCATCTTTGTATCGTCAACAAACTTGGCTATGTTACATTCAGTCCCTTCTTCCAAGTTGTTTATATAGATTGTAAATAGTTGGTGTCCCTGTGGCACCTCACTAGTTACTGGTTGCCAACCAGACAATGACCCATTTATCCTGACTCTGCTTTCTGTTAGCTAATCCTCTATCCATGCTAATATATTACCCCCAACCTCATGAACTTTTATCTTATGCAGTAACCTTTTATGTGGCACCTTGTCAAATGCCTTCTGGAAGTCCAAATACACCACATCCACTGGTTCCCCTTTATCCAACCTGTTTGTTACATCCTCAAAGAACTCCAGCAAATTTGTCAAACATGATTTCCCCTTCATAAAACCATGCTGACTCTGCCTGACTGAATTTTGCTTTTCCAAATGTCCTATTGCTTCTTTAATAATGGACTCCAACAGATGTTGGTCTATAGTTTCCTGCTTTTTGTCTGCCTCCTTTTTTAAATAGGGGCATTACATTTGCAGTTTTCCAATCTGCTGGAACATCCCCAGAATCCAGGGAATTTTGGTAAATTACAACCAATGCATCCAAATCCCTGCTGCTACTTCTCAAGACCCTAGGATGCAAGCCATCAGGTCCAGGACATTTATCTGCCTTTAGTCCCATTATCTTACTGAGTACCACCTCCTTAGTGAGTGTGGTTGTGTTAAGTTCCTCCCCCCCACCCCCCCCCCTATAGCGCTAGACTATCCACTGTCGACATATTGTTGGTGTCCTCTACCGTAAAGACTGATACAAAATATTTGTTCAGAGTTTCTGCCATCCCCATGTTCCCCATTACTAATTTCCTGGTCACGTCCTCTAAGGGACCAACATTTACTTTAGCCATTCTTTTCCTTTTTAATGGGATCAAGTTTCGGCCTGAGTCGCTTCTATTTTTTTGGAGCAACTGGTTTAGAATGGAATATCTTAGAAATTGCAATTCTCGGCATTTAGTTTGCTCCAGTTCTAGTCAGTTAGAACTGTTTCATGTTGGAACAGATTTTTTTTTCCCCCCGCCACTTACGCCTGTTTTGAAAGTTTAGGCAGTGAAAACTTACTCCAAACTAACTTAGAATGGAGTAAGTGTAGATTTTTGTATGCTCAGAAAAACCTTGCCTACACTTTACAAATCAGGCGTAGGTTACAAATCAGGCGGGGGGGAGGGAAGTCATTAAATTCTACAAGCATTCACTAGTCTGTCTTATACAAATAAAGAGCCATCCTTATAAACAAAGCAAAGACAAAATATTGAATATTCCTACCTGTGTGAAGCAGCAGCAGCCTTCGAGCTACGGTGCTTCAGGCAGGCCTTCCATGTTGGAGACAGGGGCGGCATCAGTGACTTGACGGCAGCCCAAAAACGGCAGCAAGCGGCATTCGAGCTGCGGTGCTTCAGGCAGGCCTTCCATGTTGGAGACGGGTGGCGTCAGTGGCTGACGGCAGCCGAAGACACAGCAAGCAAGCAGCCTTCGAGCTGCGAGGGAGACTGAAGCCATTTGGCCAGGGAGAGGCAGCCAGATAGCCAGTTTGAAACTTAAGTTTGCAGAATGGGTGCTGCATTGTCAATAACACAGATTATGCAATGGTTCGCCAGCAGTTCACTGCATAGAAGAGAATTGATTAGAGCTCACCGCACCAGGAATGTCATAGCCCGTAGGCTGATGGACAGGAGACCTTACCCGTGTCGGCAATATCGAGCCAGGTGCTCATACCTGGACATGAGCAAAGCTGATTGTGTCAAAAGGTTGCGTTTCCGTAGAGAAGTTGTCACTGAGATCTGAGATGCTGAGAGCAGATTTGCAGCACAGAAGCGGAACGCTAACTGCCGTGTCTGTTGAAGTGAAGATAACAGCTGCATTTGCCTTCTATGCCTCAGGGTCGTTTCAGGCTACAACTGGAGATGTGTGCGCCATCTCTCAATGTGCCATACATGTCTGCGTTTACCAGGTCACGGCTGCACTGTATGCACGGAGGAATGACTTCATCAATTTCCCAATGACCGCACAAACGATCCATGAGAGGGCTGTGAGCTTCAGGATTGCCGGCTTCCCAAAGGTACAGGGCTGCATTGATTGTACCCACATAGCCTTGCGAGCACCTGTGGAGGATTCCGAACAGTACAGGAATAGAAAAGGTTTACACTCCATCAATGTGCAGCTCGTGTGCGATGACGAGCAGCACATGTCAGTCGATGCGAGATACCCTGGCAGCACCCATGATTCGTTCATCCTACGCGACAGTTTTATATCTGACATGTTTGAGCAGCAGCCAGAAGGGCAGAGCTGGCTACTGGAAGACAAAGGGTACGGCCTGACCACCTGGCTCATGACGCCCCTACACGTGGCATGGACAGCAGCTGACCGTCAATACAACATGGCGCACATTGCGACGCGCAGCATCATCGAGAGGACCATTGGCATATTGAAACGGCGTTTTCGATGCCTGGACCATTCCAGAGGCCACTTGCAATACTCTCCTCAGATTGTCGGTCACTTCACTGTTGTGTGCTGCATGCTCCATAACTTAGCCATCATGAGGCAGCAGGAGCTGGTAGTGGAACCAGAAGACCCACGTGAGGGTCCAGTGCATGATAGTATTACAGAAGAGCAGGATGTGGATGATGACGCCGATCAGGAAAGCATGCAAGTGACTGATGCCAGAGCACGAGGTCGGAGGAGGGCCGTCCATCGTGCTCCTTTAACGATTGCTCGAGCCCTGCGCTCGAGCCAGCAGCTCATCCGTGAACGCTTCAATCAACGCTGTTTATTCTTTGCAGTTGTTCCCACCTTGTGTTAATGGAAGTAGAATCAGTTTTAATGAAAAAATATTTTTTTGAAAAGTTAACGTCACTAACAAAATATTTGTATCAAACTTTACTTTTTAATATGACTCTTGAAGATCACTTAAACTTGTAAATTTACAAAAGTTAGAAAACAATTTCAAATTGAAAAATCTTACACTCTCAAGATCACTTAAACTTCAGGATCACTTTTTAGGTGCAAAATTAAATAAGATACAAAATGAGAGAGCATTTACACTATAAGATCACTTAAAAACCCTAAGATCACTTGTTGTAAAGTTACAAAACTTACAAAACAATTTCAATTTGAAAAACACTACTACAGCTACATCAAGAACAAAAGCAGCAAAGAAAGGCTGCAACCATCTCTCATCCACATCTCGGTGAATGTTCATTTCTTCATAGGGGTGTCATTTGATTGGCGGGGCTGTGTGCCCTTATTTCAGAAGCTACCTCTATGATGGCCTGTGCCGCCACTTGCATGCCCTCCCTGATGGCCTGTGCCGTCGATTGCACTCCCGCGGACATTCCCTCCTAAGTTCCCGTGTCATTACTGCTATTTCTCCCGTCAGGACCGTCACCTCTGCACTGACGCTACCGATGAGTGATCAGGTAAGCTTGTTAATACGGATTCTTTTTCCCTCAATCTGGTTCAGCAAATACACTGACTCGAACACCGAAGCAGCTTATAACAAAGCAGACTTTATTAATTGTTTCACCGGCCGGGACTTATCAGAACAAAGGAACGCTCTTCCCTCAGAGTGCGCTCACTTCCCTCTGACAAGCCCCGTTACAATGTAGGGGCGCAGCGGTTATACACTTTCGGTACGTAATACAATTGAGTGACATTCAGTTCACCCTATCCTTTTGTGATCCCTCCTTCCCTCTGTCCACTCATGAGCCGACACCTGGCCTTCCTTGCCCAATTAGGTACGGGCAAGTGGTTGTGTAATAGCAACTGTTTTTACACAAAGAGCTTTTCACCCTTGTTATTGTTACAATTTTACTGGCGTGATTAGTAACCAAGACCTTGAGCAAGTCTGCTATTTGTGCCAATGTTGTAACATTTGCAGTCTGACATTCTTTTGGTTATTCTTCCATGATTCCTTTGTTCACTTCACTGTCTCTATTGCTATACATTTTCGCACATTCTCAAGCTCATTGGTCTCCAAACCCAATGCCACAACCTGAGCCACATCTGCTGCATGCTGCATCTCAGGAGAGCATGTCTCCAATCTCCTTCTCCTCTGCCTCGTGGCACCACTACACTGGGAGGCGCGGGCTGGGACAGTGGGGCGCTCAGTGATCCAGACGACAGCACTCGAGTGCGAGCCGTGGGCTGGGGTGGTAGGTGAATGGGTGTAAACTGCTCCATGATATCACCAGCAACTTTGGGACCCGCATTGTCAGAATTAAAACCATGTAAGGTAGAACCAGAACCTATGAGTGGGAGGCGCAGGCTCGGATGGTGGTGCACTGGCTGTAAACTGCTGCATTACACCAGCAGCACCACTGGGACCCGCAACATCGGAATCAAAACCATGGAAGGTGGAACCAGAACCTATGCCAGGGGTTGAAACTCTGATGCCCCTTAATGGGGGCTCATAAACATTAATTTGGAAGCTCTCCCCTGTTGACATTTCAGTCATCGCCGCCATCATCCAGTCTGGATCGTCCGCATCTGGTTGTACTGGTTCTTGTTCTGTCTCTTCAGGATCCTCAGGGTTGACAGCATCATCATCATCATCATGTTCTGCAAAATACATCAGAACAGTCAAATGTTTAACAGCAAGGGAGGGGGCAGGATGGGTGGAATGAGTACTCTCACACATAGGCCAGGCAGCAGGTTGATTTGAAGGGCCACGATGCATTTTCAGGACTTGCCCTCTTCCTCGTGTGCGGGCCCAGCTTGTGCTGTACCGATTTGCTTTTCTCCATGTACGACTCATCATAGCAGCTACCCTCTGTGCCAAGGGTGTCAGTGGATGCAGATTGGGCGTGCCTCCTCCTGTTCGAGTTGCTTCCCTTTTGTTGTGGGCCAATTTCTTCTGCAAAGAGTAAAATATAACTTTTTACAGAATACGTCTTTCTGCAGGGTGGGGGACATAGATAGTCACATTACAATTACGATTACATTAAAAATTGAAAATATTACTTACACTAACTACTTGACCAGGGTCGTGCCATTTCTTTTTACACTGGCTTCCAGGTCTCATGGTATGCACCACTACGCCGTAATCTTTTGCAACTTGGTTCCAGTGTTTCTTCATTTCTTTAGGTGGCACTTTTATGCGACCTCTGTCGCTAGTATCTAGCTCCTGCCATCTCTGCTCAATGACATTGACTAATATCTCCACTTCCTCATGCAAGAAATTCTTTGTTCTTGGTGGACGTTGTTCCATTGCTGTATTGAATTGACACACTTATTTTTCAAAACACACAGTGCTTAATTTGCATGCACCATTGCAGCACCTGTTCTGGAAGTTTAGCAGTGAAAAGCAGCACTCACTGATTTTAGCAGGTGATTTATTCAACAGTGCTGCTAAAAGCACTCCTTCAGACACAAAAAAATCATCAAAATTCAATCCCAAGCATTTCCAGAGGTCCACGAGACAAATCACTTTTCTTTAAGTTCTTTTAAAAATGGCCGAGTGTCAATGTTTCTGGGCTACTGCCGGCATGACGTTGTCTCATTCAACTTGGCCCCCCCCCCCCTCCACTTGCAGAATCGGCGCGACTCTCTGGCTCCGCGCGTTGAACTCCCAGGGACCAGCAAGGAGCCGGAGAATTAAGAAGTATTTTTCTGTCGCGCTTTTAGGCACGAAAAACTGCCTTCCAGCGGCGCGGCCCGAAACTTGACCCCTATATACCTATAGAAACTCTTGCTATCTTTTTATATTTTGTGCTAGTTTACTTTCATAGTCTTTTCTCTTCCCTTAATCATATTTTTAGTCGTTCTTTGCTGGCTTTTGAAAGCTTCCCAATCTTCTGTCCTTCCACTAGTTTTGGCCACTTGTTTTTAATTGGATACTGTCTTTTTTTTAAGATAGCCACGGATGGCTATCTTTTCTCTTCGGCCCTTTCCTCCTCATTGGAATATATTTTTCTTGAGAGTTGTGAAATATCTCCTTAAATGTACACGACTGTTCATCAACCGTCCTAATCTGAGGAAGGATGTTCTTACTATTGAGGGAGTGCAGCGAAGGTTCATCAGACTGATTCCAGGGATGGCTGGACTGACATATGAGGAGAGACTGGATCAACTGGGCCTTTATTCACTGGAGTTTAGAAGGATGAGGGGATCTCATAGAAACGTATAAGATTCTGACAGGACTGGACAGGTTAGATGTGGGAAGAATGTTCCCGATGTTGGGGAAGTCCAGAACCAGGGGACATGGTCTTAGGATAAGGGGTAGGCCATTTAGGACTGAGATGAGGAGAAACTTCTTCACTGAGAGTTGTTAACCTGTGGAATTCCCTGCCGTAGAGAGTTGTTGATGCCAGTTCATTGGATATATTCAAGAGGGAGTTCGATATGGCCCTTACGGCTAAAGAGATCAAGGGGTATGGAGAGAAAGCAGGAAAGGGGTACTGAGGGAATGATCAGCCATGATCTTATTGAATGGCGGTGCAGGCTCGAAGGGCCAAATGGCCTACTCCTGCACCTATTTCTATGTTTCTATGTCCTACACTTTAATCTATTTTCCCAGTCTACTTTACCCAACTCTGTCCTCATACCTTCATAGTCGCCTTTATTTAAGCTTAGTACGCTGGTTAGAGTTCCAACTTTCTCATCCTGCATCTGACTTTGACGTTCAATCATGCTAGGATCACTCTGGGATCCTTTACTAGGAGATTGTTTATTAATCTTGTCTCATTACACAGGACCAGATCTAAGATAGCCTGCCCCCTGGTTGGTTCCGTTACATACTGCTCAAAGAACCTGTCCCTTACACACTCTATGAACTCCTCCTGGCCAATTTGATTTGTCCATTCAATAAGGAGGTTAAAATCACCCATGATTATTGCTGTTCCCTTTTTACAAGCCCCCACTATTTCTTGGTTTATACTCCAACCAACAGAGTTGCTACTGTTAGGGAGCCTATAGACTACACCCACCGGTGACTTTTTCCCCTTATTGTTCCTTATCTCCACCCAAACTGTTTCAACATCCTTATCATTTGAGCCAATATCGTTTCTCACTATTGCAGTGATTCTATCCTTTATCAACAGAGCTACCCCACCTCCTTTTCCTTTCTCTCTGTCCTTCCGGATTGTCAAGTACCCCTGAATATTTAATTCCCAGTCCTGGTCACCTTGCAACCAGGTCTCTGTAATGGCTATCAGATCATACCCATTTGTCTCAATTTGTGCCGTCAACTCATCTATTTTGTTACAAATACTACGTGCATTTAGACAAAGTGCCTTTAAGTTTGTTTACCCTTTTTTCCTGCTTGTTTCCCCTCTCCTTCAAACTCACTTTCTTTATTTTTGCTTTCTAATTCAAGCTTTACTCCCCTCCCTACTGAATCTATTCTCAGGTTCCCATCCCCCTGCCAAGCTAGTTTAAACCCTCCCCAACAGCATTAGCAACCCCCCCCCCCCCCCCCCCGGCGAGGATATTGGTCCCGGTGCTGTTGAGGTGCAACCCGTCCAGCTTGAACAGGTCCCACCTCCCCCAGAAACAGTTCCAATGCCTCAGGAAACTAAAGCCCTCCCGCCTGCACCATCTCGCCAGCCACGTTATTTATCTGCTCTATCCTCCTATTTCTGTACTCTAGCTCGTGGCACTGGGAGTAATCCGGAGATTACTATTTTTTTGAGATCCTGCTTTTTAATCTCCTAGCTCCCTAAACTCTGCCTGCAGGCCCTCATCCCTCTTTCTACCTATGTCATTGGTATCAATGTGGACCACGACCTCTAGCTGTTCACCCTCTTTCCCCCCCCCCCCCCCCCCCCAGAATGCCCTGCAGCCGCTCAGTGACATCCTCGACCCTGGCACCAGGGAGGCAACATACCATCCTGGAGTCACGTCTGCAGCTGCAGAAACGCCTATCTGCTCCTCTGACTATTGAATCCCCTACCACTATAGCTCTTCCATTCTTCTTTCTCCCCCCCCCCCCCCCCCGTGCAACTGAGCCACCTGTGAAGCCGTGGACTTGGCTCTGGCTGCACTCCCCAGAGCCTCCATCGCCTTCACCGGTAGTCAGAACAGAGTACCGGTTGGAAAGCAAGATGGCCTCAGTGGACTCCTGCACTATCTGCCTAGTCGTCCTCTTCTGTCTGGCGGTCACCCACTCCCTCTTTGCCCGCACACTCTTAAGCTGTGAGATGACCGCCTCTAGAAACGTGCTATCCACGTAGCTCTCAGTCTCGCGGATGCACTGTAGTGACCCTGGCCACCGCTCAGGCTCCAAAACACGGAGCTCGAGTTGGTGCAGCCGGCGACACCTGCACATGTGGTCGCCCCAGCTGCGCGAAGCACCCGCGACTTCCCACATGCCACAGGATGCGCAATCCACGGGACTGAGCTGTCCTGCCATCCCTCTAGTTGCACTCTCAATTATCGAGTGGAACTAAACTCTAAACCTTAGCACAACACACCCAGCCGCCACTCAGCAAATAGCCGATTTAATTAACTAGCTCTCCTTATATAATAAAGATCACATATATTTACTGGCAGATCCTACTTGCAACAATCCCAAAGGTTTCCTACTGAAAAGAAAAAGAAAAATACTCACCAATCCACCAGCCAATCACTTACCCACTTGGCTGTGACGTCACAGTTCGATTTTGATTTTTTTTAACTTTTTGTCCCTGCACCAGTTGGCTCCTCCGGCTGCTGTGGCTCCTCCGACTCTCGGGCCCTTTTATTTGGACCTGACTCCTCCCGCTCCCAGTGTTATGGGGAGCGGGCAGGGAAGTGGACTCGAGTCCATGATCGGATCAGCCATGATCGTATTAAATGGCGGAGCAAGCTCGA
The DNA here is from genome assembly GCF_044704955.1 of Pristiophorus japonicus. Classification (NCBI taxonomy): domain Eukaryota; kingdom Metazoa; phylum Chordata; class Chondrichthyes; family Pristiophoridae; genus Pristiophorus; species Pristiophorus japonicus. The sequence continues at coordinate 153,702,281 of NC_091980.1, read as the reverse complement.
GGGGCCATGTGGCCTATTCCTGCTCCTATATCTTATGTTCTTGTATCAGGAACTTAGGAATTAGATCATGGCTGCTCTGTATGGCTCCGGTTGGGGTAGAGTGTAGAATGTTTCGGTGCAAGGGGTGTCACAGTTGTGTGAGGCGGACTGGTTGGGCCGGATGCTCTTTACCTTGCCTTCATTGTTCATAGGTTTATATGTAATCTTCAGGGCTGCTGACCGAGGGCCGTGTGGCTCTTTGTCGGCCGGCACTGACACCATGGGCCGAAATGGCCTCCTTCTGCACTGTAAATTTCTATGCTTCTAATCAGAGTGTGAAAGGGCTGGTATCCAGGTCCCACTAGATTTTTGCTGCTATTTAATATTGAACTTTTTTGTTTTGGCAGGAAATGCTGCAGCCCTATGACTTCAGCAAGTTCCATGCTCTGAAACCCAAGTTGCTGGAGGCAGTGGATGAAATGTTGGCCAATCACATCGCCCAACTGATGAACCTGATCCGTCAGGAGGAGGCGAGCAAGCCAGCGCAGGCGGTGACGGGCGGGGCGTTTGACGGCAACCCTAATGGGCCCTTTAATGAAGGGTATGGTGAGGGCGCTGGAGCAGGAATCGATGAGAGTGAGTGGATTGTGGCAAGGGAAAAGTCAAAGTACGATGAAATTTTCTACATGCTCTCACCAATTAATGGCAAAATCAGCGGGAACAATGCCAAGAAAGAAATGGTTAAGTCTAAATTGCCAAACACTGTCTTGGGCAAGATCTGGAAACTGGCTGACCACGACCGTGACGGATTGCTGGATGACGAGGAATTTGCTCTGGCCTGTCACCTGATTAAGATAAAACTCGAAGGATATGATTTGCCTGGTGAATTGCCAGGACACCTCATACCTCCATCCCAAAGAAAGAACTGAGTCCATTCAGCAGTTTAGGGTAGAGACCAATTGGTGAATGGATGGCAGAAAGAGCTGTTCAGTTAATTCTGGGGGAGGATGGGAAAGAGCTTGTAGGTTTGGGTAAACAAGATTTTATTTTCTATATAATACAAAGCTATGCTAGGCACATAACCATTTTTGCTAAATCAAGTGCTGGTGCATTTTAACTGACATATAAAAATAGTGGGTCTCACTGGAATTTCTAAAGCTTGAACTTCAAACATGTCCCCAGAGTGTTGATGCAATGTCAGCACTTGATGCAGGCTGTGACAAACATCTGATTAACATGACTGAGTACCTCGACATAGCTTCACGTTTCTGAAACATCCTGACTGGATTTAGGTGTGCAGCGACACTGCCACTCTTCCTCTCGTGTCCGCCCCTCATTTTTCTGCGCTCCGTCAGGTTCCTGCTCTCTGTGTGGCTGAGCAATCAACAGGTCTGATCTGGTGGCCATGACTAGGGCAGGAGGGCTTTCTGCTCCTGAACCAACTGTAAACGTCCTAAAGGTAGCCGTGTGCCGCCCCGCCAGTTCAGTGTTTGTCACGGCGTCGTCCTGTGCGTAAAGCAATTTCCAACTACTCCTGGATCTGGCAGCTGGCTGCGACTAGGGAAAACTCACTCAGCGGAGACGTGCAGCGAAGGTTGAGAACTTGAGCCAGTCCTTGGGCTTGAACTAGCTTGCTGTGTGCCCATTGCAGTACCGGGCTAGCCCATTATACAAGTGTTAAATTTGTAACTGCTGTCAAAGTTAAATACTGCATCAGCACAATGTAAAGATGGATTTATTTATTTATTTTTGCTAGTCAGTTTAAAATTTTCTAGGAAAAAAGTTCTGGTGACCATAATTATGAAACTGTATCTCCTGCCCGCTGATATTTTATTTAATGGAATAATGTTTATAAATTAGGGAGGGGAAAGTTTCATGCGCAGTCAATGGGACATTGGCCTCGGCCAGCAAGTACCAGAAATACAGCCAAAAGGAGGCAAGCCTCGAATTCCAGGATCTGTACAATAGAGTGACACTGAATCGTGGGATGGAGAGTGAACACCACAGGAAAGAAGTAACTTGAGTTCGACTGAACTGAATTTGAAAAACATTCCATTTTAATGCCTCCAAATAGTGACTTCTGTTGCAGCAGGTGATTGGAGTATTAATACTTGAGCAAAACAAAATGTGCAAGCTGCACATTGTTAAAAGGGGACCTATGTTCAAATGTATTGCCACACATTGCTGAGTGCAATTAAAATAGATACACTACCTGCACTCCTAATGACTTCTCTTGTTCCCCTTATCCCTGTTCTTCACAATTACTTGTTTTGGAGACGGCAAGTTGACGTGATCGTGTGTTATAAACCATGCCTTGCAGGGACACACTGCCTCATTGTACCAAGAACAGTGAGCTTTAGGGTGTACTCGCCATTCGGAACAACAGCAACAACTCTCATTTAAATTGCCATTTTAATCTAGTAAAACTCCCAAAGTGCTTCATGGGGGAGATGTCTGGGGGAGAAAATTGCATTTTGAAATTGGTAGTGGGGGGGTGAAAGGAAGAGCACACACCATGCCCGATTCCAAGCTGTATCACAACAGGTTTGAAACACAAGGTAATGTCATCAAGGGAATGAGAGATGCTGATCAGTGTGCAGCTGTATCACATGCTGTGGGTTTTACTGCAAAATAGTTTGATCTGAGAGGCTACACATGCACTCATTCTTCTCTCTCTCTTATGGAAGCACTGTCCTCCTGAAAATATAGAGGAAAACTTCTATTCCAAACTAAACTGGGCTAAATCTTTATTGGAACTGCTCAGGAATTGGAGTGGGTGGGGTGTTTGGGAGAGAGGAGATATTTATAAAACTGCATTGCTTTTTGAAACATGAAGCACTGATTTTGGCACTTGAACAGACAGGAGAGAAACAGAGCCCAAAAGATGAAAAGTTAATTTGAAGTGTTGGCATATTTGACATTTTTGTAAAATTAAAGGTCATAATTGCCAATTGTGTGCAGAATGTGTGCATGTTTGTTCTTTTAATATTTCTCCTGGCTCTACATTATTTTGCTGCACATTGATTCTGAATATCATTTAAATGAAGTGTAAATTTTTCTTTCTTGATCTTTTAATTTCTTAACAGGGTGAAGTACTGAAAAACATCATTTGAGAGCTGATGAGATCATATTGGTTAATACACTATTGCAAATCGCTTTACATCCAGAACTTTTAGGAAAGGTTGTGATTTTAAACTCAGCTGGCTTCAGTGCAGTAGAGGGACATACCTGATTTAGGTCAGTGCTGATGACTCAAATATAGGTTTTCACAGATAAACTTTGTCTTATGTTGCGCCATTTATGAAGTATAGATAACTTAAACATATTTCTATTTACTCAGGGCTATGAGACAGTTTCAAGGCCATATATGAAATATTGAATGTGGCTGTACTGGGGCTGCTGCTAACTATTCAGTGATGAAATGTTAGAAGGTGCCAATCGTAACTTCTCCAGGACCTGTTTCTGAGAGGAATTGCAATAAGCCTTTATTGAATAGTGGCAAAATCAGCACTGAAGGTCCCAGATGATTAATGGTGGTGACTGGTCCTGGGAGAAGTCAGCTGATTACAGCTGCAGAGTGTGGATTCTGGCTGTTGTAAATGACCTCACGCTACTGGTGAAGAACATCCCATCCATGTTCCCCACAGATAGTATTCAGCTCCTAAACCTGTCTACTGTGTCTGGAGCTTTCTCACCAGGTAGTAGTGGTAATTTATAGTGAAGCTGCAAATTTAAATATAATATATTTACTTTAGTAATGACCAATTTGTTTCCTGAAGTGAGAGTGTCTGAATTTTAAATGCAATGCACTATATGTAATTAATGACATTTGACTGCCAATATATTGCAGCGGCTGTCAGTCCGTATGAATTTTTGGCCAGGATTTCACCTACTGACTCGAAACTAACATTTGCTGTATCTCTTAAATCCGTCCACAAAAAAAAATAATTTCAACTGGGCCTTTTGCTGCTGTTCTGCATAATTCTGTTTATAGAACTGGTTATAAAGTGTGTAGAGTCCTGTTGTATAACTTGTCCATCATTCTAAGCCCCTGTTGCAAGTGGCAGACTGACACCTGAGTTAGAATGCTACTGTTTACTAAACAGAGAAAATGGATGTAGCCTTAGCCAAAGAGCAGAATGAGGCAAATGGTGATTTCCACCTGCAGACTATAACCACTGAAATGTTGTTTCCAGTTACAGAAAGTCCTCAGTTGTACCCTTAGCATTAATACCATTACCTGCTTGTAGGCATACTTTTTCCTGGGGCAATATTGTAGCAATGGTAGTCCTTAAAAGCACTGTACTTGTATGTTACTGGAGATCCCCAGATAAATGCCACTGAAGCTGCTTGATTAGGAATAGAAACCATGAATGCACAGTTAGATTTACGTTTACATTGCGTGGGATAACAGGAGATTGCATTAAATTTGCAGCATAACTCTACCCTTGTCTGAAAAAACCTCAACTGGAATCTAATAAAAGGCAAATCCTGACTGGGAAAAAGAACGGAAAATGTTGGAAATACTCAGCAGGTCAGGCAGCATCTGTGGAGAGAGAAAGAGTCGATGTTTCAGGTCGCTGACCTTTTGTCAGAACTGAGTGCTTCGAGTTCTGGACTATTCCTGATGTTTAGCAGACTGAAGGAGCAGCAAGCTAGATGCCGACACTGTCCAAATCAGGGGGGTCTTCTCCAGAAGATGAGATTGTTCACTTCTGCATTGAAATTTGGACAAAATTATTATTATTTTTTTTTAAAAGCATTCTTTGCCTGCTATTTATGAAATTCTATGTTGACATGGAAATTATTTCCTCTGTTAATGGAATGCATCCAATCTAGAGAGCTGGCATCTTCGTACTGTAGCTATCCTTCAGACCACACTGCTTGGATGTTTTATCGTGTTCCATACAAGGCGTTGAACCAAAAGCCGCTGCAATGTACAAGTTGGAGAGGTTGGTGGTGTGGGGGCTGTATGAATGTTGGTTGTGAGTTTTGAAATGAAGAATGAGCCTGGGGTGGGTGGCTCATTGAATTTTCCAGTTTTACTGCCCCTGGACAGCGACCAAAGCTGCCATCCAATTGAAAGTTGCTGCTATAAAACAAAGCCGCCTTTAACTATCCATTTAATCTCGTAACCGATGAGACACCACTGAGTAATTTTAGGAGGTTTACTACAGATGTGATGTCATGGGGTTGGCCCTTCGTGACTGATATTGTTGCTTTATTTTTTATCAGTAATCTCGTGTCAGAATGTCAATCACAAAATAAGAGTGAAATGGAAACATGCTACTGGTGGCTAGATAAGAACAGGATAAACTCCTGAATGTAATGGGAATGGTAAGCAAATATAATGCACATTTTTAAAAAGAAAAGTTTGAAATCATATTCGAAGGGTTGTAGCAGAGCAAAAGTCAAACAGTGCAGAGTCATCCAAACTAATTTCAAGTATGGGTTTTAATAAGTTTAAGTTCTGAATGGGAAGTTTTCCCATTGGCGAGCCCTTTTTATTTTTTTGTTGCCAGTAGTGTTCCTTTCCTTACATTAACATTAACATTAAATCTCTTAATGTGCCATTTATTAGGTGGGGTCATCGCTAAAGTTGTGTCTATAAACTCACAATACATTGAGCATTAGACTCGAACGTGTGATAGAAGAACTCTTTATAAAACGTGATTTTCTGTTATCTCGCCGTATTCCCAGTGCTTGATTTCTAAAATGACAATTTTCTTTCTCTGGTATTACGTGCATTTTCCGCCAAAATTACAAAAAGTTGGCGCTGTGTATTATACATCTAAAACAATCCCATTTTTCCAAAATGTCTCAGTCCATACAGATGCTGTGTATTGTACTTGAAGATTTGCGTGGCGTTGACGTTGTTCTATAACATTACTCTTTATACCCATGATGAGATCTGGTAAAACTCCGTTTACTGTTGTATTTGTTTTGACTTTAGGCGCGCGTGCCTATCGTACTTTATGTAACTCCGCAGTGTATCCCTCCTGCACCTTCAACCCCAGCCTTTCTGCTGTCCGCTTTGTGTCCAATCAGTTGTGCGATTCGACTTCATTTTGTTCAGTTGATTTTCGAAATGCATGCTGCAAGCTTCTGTTTGGAATGGTCGTTGGCTTGTCTTCCATTTGGACATAGTATTGTGTTGGTGAACTTCACTATGGATGCTAATAGTTTGAGTAAGTTTTCTTATTCAAAGGAGCTTGAAGGTGGTTAAATTCAGTTATTTTTATTTGCTGATCCTTGAAACTGTGCCCCAACTCCGAGTGATCAGCCGAGATGTGGGACCCACGACGCCATCCCAGCTCGCTGATCAAACTGGATCTTTTTTATGTACCCAAAAACTAAGTTTTTCGGTTTATACAATTAATGTGATAGCTTTTGATAAAATTGCACTCCATGGAGCGTGAAAAATTCATGCTGTTTGTCTGGAGAACCATGTCAGGTGTGCATCACACTCTGGCTTTACAAATACAAAAACATATTGTGCCAATTTCATCTAATTTTAATATCTTAAAGAAATTGAATCGTTATATTTGCCTCCCATCTGTTTAATCTCTCATTTTAAATATTCAAAAAGAAATAAGGCACACTGCAGAGCTGCCAAATCTCCACTCCCACTGCAAACTGTTACTGCTTGGGCTCTGTGCCATGCCCACAGCTGCATACTTTGCTTCAAAAGAATCTTCAGCAAAACATGAATGATGAGGCCAGCTGACTGCTGCGTTAAATACTGTCTTGTCCCTATTCCTGGCAGGCATCCTCTATCCAAGGGGTTTATATCAGTTATGGCATTTTTTTTGTGTGCTTGGAAGAGGTTGTACAGGTGAAATGGTGCAAGTTAATGTGTGTTACTCATGCAAGTTGCTGAGGAATTACAATGAAGTGAAGCCATCCCAGGTATACAGGACGGGCTTGCGTTGTGCACCTGTGATAATGCCAGGTTGATCCTGCTACTCTCTTCCCTGAGAGACTGAGAACAAATTCTTGCAGCCATTTGCAGGGCAGCATCAGCAGAACATTGGAGCCAGAGAATGTGTAGATAAAATGGATCAGGCAAGGGAGAAAGGTTGATCTCTTGTAATTAGACCAGGTTAGTGAGTTTAACAGACTAATTACATTGGGAAAGGGGAGGGAGACGACTGGTGTGATGAATGCATTCTTGACATTGGATGATTAGTATCTTGCGCGCACAAAACCACAAAATACTGCGAGGTTTTTCCAAAGTGCCTTGCGCAGTATTCCTGAAATGCCAGTCTAATTTTAGTTTGCGTCACAGTGGCAGACCAGTGGATTTTGTTGCAGACGAGTGACTTTGATCAGCTGCAGCTCCTGTTATCTGTCCCTGCAGCCATCTTTCTGGGGCTGTTACCTGTCAATACATTCCATATCGTAGTGTATATTTGTGGAACAAACTGCAACTCGGCACATTGAGGTGAGAATGAATGCACGATCTTCAAAGTATTCCCCAGGATTGTTTGTGTTGGAATATTGTAGGTACTCTATGTACCATCTTTGGAGTAATCACAAACTTAACTGGGTTATCTGAAATATAACCAAATATCAGGCTGCCAGCTTGGTTTGTGTAAGGGAATTTAAAGTGATACTGTACATACATTTAAAAACCTGCTTCTGCTTTAGATACTACTCTTAAACTCTAAACCTAGATTTTTACTAAATTTAAACATGGCATATTTTTTTCTTCAATTATTTCTATATTGAGGAAGCTAGAATGATTTTATAACTTTAAAATTGTTACAGATACATCTTCAATGTAAAACATTCTCTATGAATAAATAAAATCTTGTTTTCTAACTTAATGTGCCTTTTATTTTAATTGCTGTGTATGTTCTCCTATCTGCTCCTTGCATACATCTTCATACATTCTTGAGGTGAGCAAGTGAGTGATGAGACAATGCATATAGTGCAACAAGAGTTTGATCATTTTTCCCCTCTGCAGTCAGGTCTGCACATGGATACAGATAGCTCTGCATTTTAGCTGAAGGATACAGCTCACTCGTTCTGATTGGCATATCCATCAGTCTTGCATACCTTTTGTGGGGATGTGGTAGGGTTGTGCTCTCCCCATAAAGGGGAGGGAGGGGAAGACTTCCTTGATAACAATGAGATGGTGTGGACAGTTGCTCTCTGGTCAATAGTCATGGGGCTGGGGAGAGAACTAGGCTGGTACTGGTCATTGTAACCTTCCAGATTGCTGTCCAGAATAGTTGAATTTGACAATAGGACCTGAAAACAGACCCAGGCATCCTTTGGTATGAAAGGGCAGGGTCTGTGTGTGGTGCAGTTGCTTGTTACAGGAGTTTATTGACACAGCCTTAAAGGCTTATGAAGGGAGTCTACTCCTGCATGTGTAGAAGAGGGTAGCTTCGAATGTGTGGCCTCACGTCAAGCTTGTTAATTGTATGGTCAAAATGCAATCAACATATGGCATTGGCTGTGATCAAGTTTCATCTTCCCAACTGGTCATGCTGGTTCAGTTGGCCCACATGATAACCCTACAGGAGATACTGTATATCTGAACACTGCTCAGCTTTTCTCCTGTTAATCTGGTCACCTTGGAAAAATGAAACCAAACCTGGAATTGTAAAGTCCCTGACCAAACTGTTTTTTGATCTTGTGCTGTCCAACACAGCTTCTGGAATAATACTTAGCAGTAGCTTGGGAGAAGTCATATGTATGTTGAATAAAGGTTCCACTGGCAGGCATGACGCTCCCTATGTAACTTCCTCATTTTTGTGTTTAATTAAAGTGACAGACGTGGGTGTTGGGGTATGGAACACTTTGAACATATTGGTGAGATGACCAGCAGGCCTATCAATGCTCACCGTATTTTAGACTGCAACTTTATGTACCATCGTCCCCAGTTGTTGTACCATACACTCCGAGGGGGAAAAAGCCTGTGAAAAATTCTGGGAAATTGCTCAACATCTCTTTCAGGAAGCAAATGTTGGCATCAGAATCCTCCAGGCCATTTCTAGCGCAATGAGCTGGAAAGTAAATCTCTACATGATGCCTTTATCCCAAATTCAACAGAGTGCCTCATCTGAAAAACCTCCGACAATGGAGCATCCCCATATTGCACCGAAGTGTCAGCCTAAACTTTGTGCTCCAGTCTCTAGAGTGGGGCTTGAACTCGCGTCCTTCTGACTCAGGAGAGAGTGCTACCCGTTGAGCCATGGCTGACACGTGGGTATGGTTCTTAATGATTAATCAGTTTGGGTGGAGATGAGGAATAATAAGGGGAAAAAGTCACTGGTGGGCGTAGTCTATAGGCCCCCTAACAGTAGCTACTGTTGGACGGAGTATAAATCAAGAAATAATGAAGGCTTGTAAAAAAGAACGGCAATAATCATGGGTGATTTTTGCCTTCATATTGATTGGACAAAGCAAATTGGCCTGGACAGTCTTGAGGAAAAGTTCATAGAGTGTATCTGGGATAGTTTCCTTGAGCAGTACGTTGCGGAACCAACCAGGGAGCAGGCTATCTTGGAGCTGGTAATGTGTAATGAGACAAGATTAATAAACTATCTCCTGGTAAAGGATCCTCTAGGAATGAATGACCATAACATGGTTGAATTTCAAATTCAGTTGGAGGGTGAGAAGGTTGGATCTCAAACCAGTGTCCTAAGCTTAAATAAAGGAGACGGCAAAGGTATGAAGGCAGAGTTGGCTAAAGTGGACTGGGAATATAGGTTAAAGTATGGGATGGTTGATGAGCAGTAGCAGACATTTAAGGAGATATTTCATAACTTGCAACAAAAATATATCCCAATGAGAAAGAAAGACTAAGAGAAGGGATAACCATCTGTGGCTAACTAAGGAAATAAGGGATGGTATCAAATTGAAAACAAGGGCATAGAATGTGGCCAAGACTAGTGGGAGGCCAGAGGATTAGGAAACTTTTAAAAGCCAGCAAAGAATGACTAAAAAAATAATGGAGAGGGAAAATAGATTATGAAAGTAAACTAGCATGAAATATAAAAACTAAGAGTTTCTACAGGTACATAAAAAGGAAAAGTGGCTAAATTAAATGTTGGTCCTCTAGAGGATGAGACTGGGATATTAATAATGGGGAACAGGGAAATGGCAGAGACGTTGAACAAATATTTTGTATCAGTCTTCACGCTAGAAGACACTAAAAACATCCCAATAGCGGATAATCAAGGGGCTATATGGAGGGAGGAACTTAATACCATCACTAAAGAAGTAATAATAATGGGACTAAAGGTGGGCAAGTCCCCTGGACCTGATGGCTTACATCCTAGGGTCTTAAAAGAAGTGGCTTCAGAGATAGTGGATGCATTGGTTGCAATCTACCATAATTCCCTGGATTCAAGGGCTGTCCCAGCGGATTGGAAAACCGCAAATGTAACGCCCCTATTTAATAAAGGAGACAGACAAAAAGCAGGAAACTGTAGACCAGTTGGGAAAATGCTGGAGTCCATTATTAAGGAAGCAGTAGTGGGACTTTTGGAAAAGCATAATTCAATCAAGCAGTGTCAGCATGGTTTCATGAAGGGGAAATCATGTTTGACAAATTTGCTGGAATTCTTTAAGGATGTAATGAGCAGAGTGGATAAGGGAACCAGTGGATGTGGTGTATTTAGATTTCCAGAAATCATTCGATGAGGTGCCATATAAAAAGTTACAGCACAAGATAAAAGTTCACTGGGTTGGGGGTAATATATTAGCATGGATAGAGGATTGGCTAGCTAACAGACAATAGAGAGTCAGGATAAATGGATCATTTTCCATTTGGCAAACAGTAACTAGTGGGGTGCCGCAGGGATCGGTACTGGGTCCTCAACTATTTACAATCTATATTAATGACTTGGATGAAGTGTAATGTAGCCAAGTTTGCTGATACAAAGATGGATAGGAAAGCAAATTGTGAGGAGGACACAAACTGTTATGTATGTAAACATTGTAACTGTGTAAGACTTGCCACCAGAGGGCGCAACTGTTGGAGGTCCAAGGGTCACCTGCACACCTCGTGCAAGGGAATATAAAAGGTTGTCTGCCATGCTTCTTAGACACTCTGGTGTATTAAAGAGACTAAGGTCACATCAGTTTTAGCTCACAGTACTCAGTCTTGTGGAGTTCAACACAAACAATCTGCAAAGGGATATAGGCAGGCTAAGTGAGCGGTCAAAAATTTGGCAGATGGAGTATAATGTGGGAAAATGTGAGGTTATCCATTTAGGCAGAAAAAATAGAAAAGCAAATTATAATTTAAATGGAGAAAAGTTGCAACGTGCTACAGTACAGAGGGACCTAGGGGTCCTTGTGCATGAAACACAAAATTAGTATCAGGTAATCAGGAAGGCAAATAGAATGTTGGCCTTGCAAGGGGGCTAGAGTATAAAAGCAGAGAAGTCCTACAACTGTACAGGATATTCGTGAGGCCACACCTAGAGTACTGCATGTAATTTTGGTGTCTGTATTTAAGGGGGGATATACTTGCATTGGAGGATGTTCAGAGAAGGTTCACTCAGTTAATTCCGGAGATGAGGGACTTGACTTATGAAGGTAGGCTGTTCCTCCTCATTGGAGTTCAGAAGAATGAGAGGTGATCTTATTGAGACATATAAAATAATGAAGGGGCTCGACAGGTGGATGCAGGGAGGATATTTCCACTCATAGGGGAAACTAAAACTAGGGGACATAGTCTCAGAATAAGGGGTCGCCCATTTAAAACTGAGATGAGGAGGAATTTCTTCTCGGGGTTGTAAATTTATGGAATTCTCTGCCCCAGAGAGCTGTGGAGGCTGGGTCGTTGAATATCTTTAAGGTGGAGATAGACCGATTTTTGAGCAATAAGGGAATAAAGTGTTATGGGGAGCAGGCAGGGAAGTGGAGCTGAATCCATGATCAGATCAGCCATGATTTTATTAAATGGCGGAGCAGGCTCAAGGGGGCAAATGGCCTACTCCTGCTGCTATTTATGTTCTTATGGATACTTTGCGTCTGTTTTCACAAAAGAGAGGAGTGATGCAGACATTGCAATTGGGGAAGAGAAGTGTGAAATATTGAAATTAACATAGTTAGAGAGGAAGTATTAAGGGGCTTAGCAGTTTTGAAAATGGATAAATCCCCAGACCCAGATGAAATGTATTCCAGGCTAAAGAGAAGCAAAAGAGGAAATAGCAGAGCCTCCGACCATCATTTTCCAGTCCTCTAGCTGCAGGTGTGGTACTGCAGGACTGCTTGTATTGGACCTTTGTTTAAAAAGAGAGAAAGGGATAGACCGAGTAATTGCAGGCCAGTCAGCCTAACCTCGGTGGTGGGAAAATTATTGGGAAAAAATTCTGAGGGACAGGATAAATCTTCATTTAGAAAGACATGGATTAATCAAGGACAGTCAGCATAGGTTTGTTAAAGGAAGGTTGTGCCTGACTAACTTGATTTAATTTTTTAAGGAGGTAACAAGGAGGGTCAATGAGAGTAGTGTGTTTGATGTAGAGTATATGGATTTTAGCAAAGCTTTTGAGATACCACATGGCAGACTGGTCACAGAAATAAAAGCGCATGGGATCCAAAGCAAAGTGGCAAGTTGGATCCAAAATTGGCTCAGGCAAGAAGCAAAGGATAATGGTTGATGGGTGCATTTGTGTCTGGAAGGATGTTTCCAGTGGGGTTCCACAGGGCTCAGTACTGGCTCCCTTTTTGTGGTATACATCAGTGATTTAGACTTGAATGTAGGGGGTATGATTAAGAAGTTTGCAGATGATACTTAAAATAGGCTGTGTGGTTGATATCTTCCTGTAATCAACAGCTTTCTTCTTCATTATCAATCAACTGGTCAGATGGCAGAACAGTGGCAAATGGAATTCAATATGAAGAAGGGTGAGGTAACAAGGCAAGGGAATACACATTAAATGGTAGGACACTGAAGTGTAGAGGAACAAAGGGACCTTGGAGTGCATGTCCACAGATCCCTGAAGGTAGCAGGACAGGTAGATAAGGTGGTTAAGGCGGCATATGAAATACTTGCCTTTATTAGCCGAGGCATAGAATACAAAAGCAAGGAGGTTATGTTTGAACTGTATAAAACGCTAGTTAGGCCACAACAGAGTACTGCAAGTAATTCGGGTCACCACGTTACGGGAAAGATGTGATTGCACTAGAGAGGGCACACAGGAGATTTACAAGGATGTTGCCTGGACTGGAGAATTTTAGCTATGAGGAAAGATCGGATAGGCTGGGTTCATTTTCTTTGGAACAGAGGAAGTTGAGGGGAGACCTTTACTGAGAGGCTCAATAAAATTATGAGGGGCCTGGATAGAGTGGTTAGGCAGGAACTATTTCCCTTAGTAGAGGGGTCAACATCCAGGGGGCCATAACTTTAAAGTAATTGGTAGGAGCTTTAGAGGGGATTTGAGGGGGTGTTTCTTCACCCACAGGGTGCTGGGGGTCTGGAACTCACTGCCCGAAAAAGTGGTAGAGGCAAAAACCCTCACCATATTTTAAAAATACTTGGATGTGCACTTGAAGTGCCGTAACCTACAGGGCTACGGACTGAGAGCTGAAAAGTGGGATTAGGCTGGGTAGCTTTTTGTTGGCCAACGTTGTTATGATCGGCCAAAATGGCCTCCTTCCGTGCTGTAAATTTCTATGATTCTATGACACCGACATTAATCAAAGATTGGATAAACAGCGCCCAAACTCATTTCACATATTTACCCTTACAGCCATTAGAGAGAGTCTAAACTTTTGCCCCGTCCGCATGTGCTGGATTTGAGCCCAAGTCCCAGAGGGCAGTGTGCTAATCCACGACCTGCCTTCTCCACGTTGTGCTTTTACTTTCAAGCACTTTCTCAACCTTGCAGCTGATGACCTCCTGCTTAGTTATGTTAGTTACTAAAGGTGACCCAGCTCCTGTGTCGGCTTTAGAACCAGAAAAGTGTGCTCCTTGTGCTAAAATCAACCTTTGCCTTCTTTGCTGGCAATCTGAGTCGTTTATTACCCACTTGTATCAAGCCATCCTTATCTATATGCAAAGAATTTTTATATGTTCTCTTGTAATTACAGGCATTCATCAAGCTTTCGGTCACCACTGGACAACTTCCTTGGTTGTGGAACCTCCTGGTTTTGATGTGGAAACATGTGGTGAATGTCTGAAAAAACAGCCTTCATATTAAAGTTTTGCAGTTAGTGTGCAGGCATCAAACAGCTAAAGTGTTCCTCACACAAGTTGTAACATATACACAAATCATAGAACCGAAGGGGGATATTTTGCCCGCCGTGCCTGCTATCCAATTATCCCCACTTCCCTACTCCCCATAGCCCTGCAATTTTCTCTCCTTCAAATATTTATCCAGTTCCCTTTTGAAAGTTACTATTGAATCTGTTTCCTTCACCCTTTTCAGGTAGTCTATTCCAGATCATAACTAACTGCATTTAAAATTAAAAATTATCATCTCCTGGCTCTTTTGTCAATTACCTTAAATATGTGTCTTCTGATTACTGTTCCTTCTACCATTGGAAAATGTATCTCCATGTGTACTCTCTCAACCCTTCATCTGTTAAATCTCCCCTTAAACTTCTCTGCTCTAAGGAGAATAATCCCTGCTTCTCTAGTCTCTCCATACAACTGAAGTCTCTCATCACTGGTATCATTCAATACAGTTCTGCACCCTCTCCCAGGCGTTGACATCTTTCCTAAAGTGTCATGTATGTCTGCTTGGGGTTTCTAGCCACCAGGTGGCGCCACTGTCTGAGGTCATTGGGCTGTACACGTGTGTGTGTGGCCCAGGTATAAAAGGCAAGCCATCATGTAATGTAATCACTTTGGGCCCTAATAAAGCAGAGCCAGGTTTGTACCTGTGTTAGTTTACAGTATTCAATCTATCGAGTTACTACATACAAAACATAGTGTGGTGTCCGGCCTCCCCAGTGATTTATAAAAGTTTAGCATGACATGAAGTCATTGGACTTATACTGTCTTCCTCTATAATGCCTAGGACTCCATATGCTTTTTTTTTCCTGCCACCTTCAAAGATCTTTGTATGTAAAACCCCCGGTCTCTGTTCCTACACCCTCTTTAAAATTGTACCATTTAGTTTATATAAATGGAGCAGCAAATCACTTAACCGCAATGGGGACTCCATGAAATATGTCTCCGTAAGCAGGAAACTGGTAAACAGCAAACTTGGTTATTGCTATACACGCAAAACCAAACCAGTCAATGGAATTACTCAAAACATTTCTTCAAACTGTTTTCAGTATCCATTTTTGTTTCTCGCTGAGGCTAGGATGCCCATCCAAAAGTTAAATTGAAAACACAAGTAATTCCTAAAACCATTAAACTTACCTGTGGAGTTACTACTGCTGTGTTACACATTTCTCAAGGCCTATCAGTTTCTCCTTTTTTGTGGTAGTATTCCTTTGGTGGGCTTTGTTGCCTATATTCTTATCCTCAAATCGGCTCAGATCATGAATGATTTGCATAGATGGTCTGCAAATGTGGGATATTACAAACATCAGGTTTGTGCTAGATATTTTTGTTCCGGTTCAACATTGGCAATTGAGCAGGTAAAGGCGCACTCCAGGCGTAGGGGACAAGAGGTCCGCTTATGGAGCAGTTGGTGACACTGAACCCAAGTACAATATCAAGCGTGAAACTCAGAAAACTAACATACTACAGAAGCTGGACTGCATATTGTTCTTCTACTTAAAGAGCACATTCTTCCACCACATATAATGGAGCCGGGGAGGAGAGACATGTACATATCTTAGTGAATGGTAGAAAATATAGGACTCAATAGGATTGAGAGAGAGAGAGAATGTGGGGCATAAGGACAATAGTCGCAACATTGCCGAATGTTATTTGAGGGTGCTGCCTCCTGCTTGGGGTATCCTAAGGTTTGTCCGTCTTCAGGGAAACGATTCATGGAGTTGGGTTTGTTCTTATTGGAAAAGTGGAAACCTCAAAGTAGATCAATGGAACATTTCAGGATTATGGAGGTTAGTTTTAAAAATTAAGAAGTTAAGAGTAAAAAGGAGGGGGAATTTTTACAAAAACAGTAAGCTGTGGAATAATTTACCAAGAAGGAACAGGTGATCAATCAAAAACAGATGAATGCTTGTCCCTAGACAATCTCTTCCCTAAAAACATTTATTGTTTTACAGGAATACTGCAGAATAAATATTCTGGTGAAATATGACTTCATAGATGTGTATCTGTAAAGCATGCACTCCCATGTTCCGCCACCAGGGAGCGCGTCCCAAGGAATCCCAGCATCCCTTGGGAGCACTGTATATAAGCTAGCCCCTAAGGCCTGTTCCTCACTCTGGAGTGTTCTTAATAAACACTGAGGTCACTGTTACTTTAACCTCCCTGTGTTCAGTCTCATCTGTGTTAGGAACACAATAACTGGCGACGAGTATACGAATCCAAAGATGCAGCAAACTGTGGGCATCCTGGAGAAGTTCTCGGAGGGTGAGGACTGGGAAGACTATGTCGAACGGCTGGACCAGTACTTTGTAGCCAACGAACTGGACGGAGAAGGAAGCGCTGCAAAAAGGAGAGCGGTCCTCCTCACGGTCTGCGGGGGCACTGACCTACAGCCTCATGAAGAATCTTCTGGCTCCGGTGAAACCCACAGATAAGTCGTATGAGGAGCTGTGTACACTGGTTCGGGAGCATCTTAACCCAAGGGAGAGCGTGCTGATGGCGAGGTATCGGTTCTACACGTGCCAGCGATCTGAAGGTCAGGAAGTGGCGAGTTACGTTGCCGAGCTAAGGCGACTTACAGGACAATGTGAGTTTGATGGCCACCTGGAGCAAATGCTCATAGACGTTTTTGTACTGAGCATTGGCCACGAGACCATCCTACGGAAACTTTTGACTGTAGAGACACCAACCCTCAGTAAGGCCATTGCGATAGCACAGGCGTTTATGTCCACCAGTGATAACACCAAACAAATCTCTCAGCACACAAGTGCTAGTAATGTTCATAAATTAACTGGAACTGTGTTTGCGAGCAGAAATGTACAGGGCAGAAACCACGAGTCTGCAACTGCCAGCAGGCCTCAGGTGACCCAGATGACTGAGTCCCCAACAAAGGCAAGGCAACCTTGTTGGCGTTGTGGAGGCTTCCATTTCGCCTATTCATGCCACTTCAAAGGGCATGTTTGCAAGAGCTGTGGAACAGACAAGCTGCAAGCTCTGCAAAACCTGCTAACCACCACGTGGCAGAGGAAGATTGGTCCATGGTGGATCAAAGCAATTTCGAGCCTGAGAGAGAGGAGACAGATGCTGAAGTACACAGGGTGCACACATTTTCGACGAAATGCTAAATGTAAAATTGAATGGCTTACCCGTAGCCATGGAACTGGACACTGGCGCTAGCCAATCCATCGTGAGTAAAAAGATGTTTGAGAGACCGTGGTACGACAAGGCACTCAGACCAGCCCTGAGCCCCATCCACACAAAACTGAGAATGTACACCAAAGAGCTTATCACTATCCTGGTCAGCGCCATGGTCAAGGTCACCTACGAGGGCACGGTGCACGAACTGCCACTCTGGATTGTCCCAGGCAATGGCCCCACACTGCTTGGAAGGAGCTGGCTGGGCAAAATCCGCAGGAACTGGGATGACATCCGAGCGCTATCACATGTCGATGAGGCCTCATGTACCCAGGTTCTTAACAAATTTCCTTCCCTTTTTCAGCCAGGCATTGGAAACTTTTCCGGGGCGAAGGTGCGGATCCACTTGGTCCCAGAGGAACGACCCATTCACCATGAGGCGTGAGTGGTACCTCACATGATGAGGGAGAGAGTGGAAATCAAGCTGGACAGGTTGCAACGCGAGGGCATCATCTCCCCAGTGGAATTCAGCGAGTGGGCCAGCTCGATTGTTGGAGTACTCAAAAGTGATGGCACGGTCAGGATTTGCGGCGATTATAAAGTAACTATTAATCGTTTCTTGCTACAGGACCAATACCCGCTCAAGTCAGCTCAGTACTCAAGTCAGTACCACACATGGTGGTTTTTCAGGACGACATATTGGTCACGTGTCGGGACACCGTCGAGCACCTACAAAACCTGGAGGAGGTCCTCCAACGATTGGATCGCATAGGGCTGCGGCTGAAGAGGTCGAAATGCGTCTTCATGTCAACAGAAGTGGAGTTCTTGGGGGAAAAAGATCGCGGCGGACGGCATTCGGCCCACAGATGCCAAGACAGGCTATAAGGAATGCGCCCAGGCCACAGAATGTCACGGAGCTGCGGTCGTTCTTGCCCTCCTCAACTATTTTGGTAACTTCCTACCGGGGTTAAGCACCCTCTTAGAGCCCCTATATGTGTTATTGCGAAAAGGTGAGAACTGGGTATGGGAAAAAAACCAAGTAATTGCTTTTGAGAAAGCCAGAAAAATTTTATGCTCCAACAAGCTGCTTGTATTGTATAACCCGTGTAAAAGACTTGTGCTAGCATGTGACGCGTCGTCGTATGGAGTCGGATGTGTATTACAACAAGCTAACGTTCGGGGAAGTTGCAACCTGTCGCCTATGCTTCCAGGAGCTTGTCTAAGGCCGAGAGGGCCTACAGCATGATTGAGAGAGGTATTAGCGTGTGTGTTCGTGGTAAAGAAAATGCATCAGTACCTGTTTGGCCTCAAATTTGAGCTGGAAACCAATCACAAGCCCCTCACATCCCTGTTCGCTGAAAACAAGGGGATAAATACTAATGCCTCAGCCCGCATACAAAGGTGGGCACTCGCGCTATCAATGTATAACTATACCATCCGCCACAGGTCAGGCACCGAGAACTGTGCGGATGCTCTCAGTCGGCTACCATTGCCCACAATGGGGGTGGAAATGGCGCAGCCCGCAGACCTGTTGATGGTCATGGAAGCGTTTGAAAATAATAAATCACCTGTCACGGCCCGCCAGATTAGGAGTTGGACAAGCCAAGATCCTCTGCTGTCTCTAGTAAAAAAACTGTGTACTGCATGGGAGCTAGGCCAGCATCCCCGTTGAAATGCAAGAGCTAATCAAGCCGTTCCAGCGGCGCAAGGGCGAGCTGTCCATTCAGCGTTGTGGGGTAACGGCATAGTGCTACTCAAAAAGGGCAGGGAGATGTTTATCTCGGATCTCCAAAGCACACACCCGGGTATAGTAATGATGAAAGCGATAGCCAGATCCCACGTGTGGTGGCCCGGTATCGACTCTGACTTAGAGTCCTGTGTACGGCAATGCAGCATGTGTGCTCAGTTGAGCAACGCGCCCAGAGAGGTACCACGCAGTTTGTGGTCCTGGATCCTCAACCATGTTCTGGAGAGCCAAGTCGACTATGTGGGCCCATTTCTCAGTAAAATGTTCCTGGTGGTGGTGGATGTTTTTTCAAAATGGATTGAATGTGAAATAATGTCGGGAAGCACCGCCACCGCCATCATTGAAAACCTGAGGGCCATGTTTGCTATCCACGGCCTGCCTAACATACTGGTCAGTGACAATGGGCCATGTTTCACAGTGCCGAATTTTAAAGAATTCACGACCCGCAATGGGATCAAACATGTCACCTCGGCCCCGTTTAAACCAGCCTCCAATGGGCAGGCAGAGCGGGCTGTACAAACAATCAAACAGAGCCTCAAATGAGTCACAGAAGGGTCACTCCAAACCCGCCTGTCCCGAGTACTGCTCAGCTACCACACGAGACCCCACTTGCTCACAGGGGTGCCCTCGGCTGAGCTACCCATGATAAGGACACTTAAAACCAGACTCTCGCTGGTTCACCCCAACCTGCATGATCAGGTAGAGAGCAGGCGGCAGCAACAAAATGTAAACGATGGTCGCGCCACTATGTCACGGGGAATTGATCTGAATGATCCTGTGTATGTGCTAAACTGTGGACATGGTCCCAAGTGGATTGCGGGCACAGCTAAAGAAGGGAGTAGGGTGTTTGTAGTCAAACTAGACAATGGACAAATTTGCAGAAAGCACCTGAACCAAACGAGGCTGCGGTTCACAGACTGCCCTGAACAACCCACAGCAGACACCACATTTTTCGAGCCCACAACACACACCCAAAGGATCAACGACACCACCCCGGACCAGGAAATCGAACCCATCACGCCCAACAGCCCGCAAGGCCAGGCTCACCCAGCAGCCTTGCCGGGCCAACAACACGCCAGCCCAGTGAGGGCACAGCCAACACACCAGAACAGAACAGAGGCAGTCCACCAGGGAAAGAAAAGCTCCCGACTGCCTCAACTTGTAAATAGTTTCACTTTGACTTTGGGGGGGTGGGGGAGTGATGTTGTGTATCTGTAAAGCATGCACTCCCATGTTCCGCCATCAGGGAGCGCATTCCCTGAAGTCCCAAGGAATCCCAGCATCCCTTGGGAGCACTGTATATAAGCCAGCCCCTAAGGCCTGTTCCTCACTCTGGAGTGTCTTAATAAAGATTGATTCACTGTTACTTTAACTGCCCTGTGTGCAGTCTCATCTGTGTTAGGAAAGCAATAATAATAAACCCAAACAAGTCTTTCAGGTCCCCAGAATGATGCTTTAATGTGTATTTCAGTGCTCAGCAAGTTGAAGAATGTTGGGTACAGCATGGTTAGATGCTGAGTAAAACCACCTCTCAGGGCAGGTACAGCACGGATTAGATACAGAGTAAAGCTCCCTCTACACTGTCCCATCAAACACTCCCAGATCAGGGAAACATAGAAAATAGGTGCAGGAGTAGACCATTCGGCCCTTTGAGCCTGCACCACCATTCAATAAGATCATGGCTGATCATTCCCTCAGTACCCCTTTCCTGCTTTCTCTCCATACCCCTTGATCCCTTTAACCGTAAGGGCCATATGTAACTCCCTCTTGAATATATCCAATGAACTGGCATCAACAACTCTCTGCAGAAGGGAATTCCACAGGTTAACAACTCTCTGAGTGAAGACTTTTCTTGTCATCTCAGTCCTAAATGGCTTAACCCTTATCCTAAGACCATGTCCCCTGGTTCTGGACTTCCCCAACATCGGGAACATTCTTCTTGCATCTAACCTGTCCAGTCCCGTCAGAATTTTATATGTTTCTATGAGATCCCCTCTCATCCTTCTAAACTCCAGTGAATACAGGCCCAGTCGATCCAGTCTCTCCTCATATGTCACTCCTACCATCCCGGGAATCAGTCTGGTGAACCTTCGCTGCACTCCCTCAATAGCAAGAACGTCCTTCCTCAGATTAGGAGACCAAAACGGAACACAATATTCCAGGTGAGGCCTCACTAAGGCCCCGTACAACTGCAGTAAGACCTCCCTGCTCCTATACTCAAATCCCCTAGCTATGAAGGCCAACATACCATTTGCTTTCTTCACCGCCCTGCTGTACCTGCATGCCAACTTTCAATGACTGATGTACCATGACACCCAGGTCTCATTGCACTTCCCCTTTTCCTAATCTGCCGCCATTCAGATAATATTCTGCCTTTGTGTTTTTGCCACCAAAGTGAATAACCTCACATTTATCCACATTATACTGCATCTGCCACTCGTTTGCCCACTCACCTAACCTGTCCAAGTCACCCTGCAGCCTTTTGGCGTCCTCCTCACAGTTCACACTACCACCCAGCTTAGTGTCATCTGCAAACTTGGAGATATTACACGCAATTCCCGCATCCAAATCATTAATGTATATTGTAAATAGCTGGGGTTCCAGCACTGAGCCTTGCGGCACCCACTAGTCACTGCCTGCCATTCTGAAAAGGACCCATTTATCCCGACTCTCTGCTTCCTGTCTGCCAACCAGTTCTCTATCCACGTCAGTACATTACCCCAATACCATGTGCTTTAATTTTGCACACTAATCTCTTGTGTGGGACCTTGTCAAAAGCCTTTTGAAAGTCCAAATACACCACATCCACCGGTTCTCCCTTGTCCACTTTGCGAGTTACATCCTCACAAAATTCCAGAAGATTTGTCAAACAGGATTTCCTTTTCATAAATCCATGCTGACTTGGACCGATCCTATCACTGCTTTCCAAATGTGCTGCTATTTCATCTTTAATAATTGATTCCAACATTTTCCCCACTACTGATGTCAGGTTATAGTTACCTGCTTTCTCTCTCCCTCCCTTCTTAAAAAGTGGTGTTACATTAGCTACCCTTCAGTCCATAGGAACCAATCCAGATTCGATAGACTGTTGGAAAATTATCACCAATGCATCCACTATTTCTAGGGCTACTTCCGTAAGTACTCTGGGATGCAGACTATCAGGCCCCGGGGATTTATCGGCCTCCAATCCCATCAATTTCCCTAACACAATTTCCCGCCTAATAAGGATTTCCTTCAGTTCCTCCTTCTCACTCGACCCTCGGTCCCTTAGTATTTCCGGAAGGCTATTTGTGTCTTCCTTCGTGAAGACAGAACCAAAGTATTTGTTCAATTGCTCTGCCATTTCTTTTTTCCTCATTATAAATTCACCTGATTCTGACTGCAAGGTATCTATGTTTGTCTTCACTAATCTTTTTCTCTTTACATATCTATAGAAACTTTTGCAGTCAGTTTTTATGTTCCCAGCAAGCTTCCTCTCATACTCTATTTTCACCCTCCTAATTAAACCCTTTGTCGTCCTCTGCAGTATTATAAAATTCTCCCAGTCCTCAGGTTTGCTGCTTTTTCTGGCCAATTTATATGCCTCTTCCTTGGATTTAACACTATCCTTAATTTCCCTTGTTAGCCACGGTTGAGCCACCTTCCCCGTTTTATTTTTACTCCAAACAGGGGTGTACAATTATTGAAGTTCATCCATGTGATCTTTAAATGTTTGCCATTGCCTATCCACCATCAACCCTTTAAGTATCACTCGCCAGTCTATTCTAGCCAATTCATGTCTCATACCATCGAAGTTACCTTTCCTTAAGTTCAGGACCCTAGTCTCTGAATTAACTGTGTCACTCTCAATCTTAATAAAGAATTCTACCATATTATGGTCACTCTTCCCCAAGGGGCCTCACACAACAAGATTGCTAATTAGTTCTTTCTCATTACACAAAGCTCTCTCTACACCATCCCATCAAACACTCCCAGGGCAGGTGCAGAATGGGTTAGATACAGAGTAAAGCTTCCCCCTACACTGTTATGTCCATATTAAAGTAATGTGATTGAGTACTGTAGACATGAGTAAGTGTGACCTTGGTCTCTACATTCTAACTGAAGAGTGATGGTACAGCATAGGAGGCCTGCTTATATACAGTGCTCCCAAGGGATGCTGGGATCCCTTGGGACTCGAACAGATACGCCCTCTGGTGGCGGTAGAATGCATCACTCCTTCCCAAAGTAAAGAGTACACTTATTTACAGGTTGAGACGATATGGGGCTTTTCACTCCCTCGTCGATCGTCTCAGTACAAATGCAGGTGCAGGTGCAGGCGAGTTGGTTGGTTCTTCGCTGGGCTGCTGCGCAGCTGGCCTTGCTGGCTGCTGGGGATGATGAGTTCAGCTTCGTGGTCAACCTTAATGTCGGTTGCCACTTGTATGTGTGTCAGAGGGTCGAAGTTGGTGGTGTCCTTTTCAAGTTGCTCGTGACTGTCTGAATCGCAGTTTGGTTTGGTCCAAATGCTTTCTGCAAGTTAGTCCATTTGCGAGTTTGACCTGAAACACCCTACTCCCTTCTTTGGCTATGACAGTGCCAGCAAGCCATTTGGAACCATGTTCATAGTTGAGTACAAATACAGGATCATTGATTTCAATATCACGTGACAAATTTGTGAGATCATGGTACATGCTTTGTTGATGCTGCCTGCTCTTGACGTGATCATGGAGATCAGGGTGGACAAGAGAAAGCCCTGTTTTGAGCGCCGTTTTCATGAGCAGCTCGGATGGGGAAACCCCGGTGAGCAAGTTATGTATTTAACCCCTTGTAACCTGCATCACACCTGACCACCAGAGGGCCTACCTGTTGGAGTCCTAAGGGATCCCAGCATCCCTTGGGAGCACAGTATATAAGCAGGCCACCCACGAGGTACCTGTACTCTGGAATCTTAATAAAGGAGCTAAGGTCACACTTGCTCATTACACACACTACTCAGTCTGACCATTTATTATGAGTGTAACAATTGGCGACGAGGTAATAGAAACATAGAAAATAGGTGCAGGAGCAGGCCATTCAGCCCTTCTAGCCTGCACTGCCATTCAATGAGTTCATGGCTGAACATGAAACTTCAGTACCCCCTTCCTGCTTTCTCGCCATAACCCTTGATCCCCCGAGTAGTAAGGACTTCATCTAACTCCCTTTTGAATATATTTAGTGAATTGGCCTCAACTACTTTCTGTGGTAGAGAATTCCACAGGTTCACCACTCTCTGGGTGAAGAAGTCTCTCCTCATCTCGGTCCTAAATGGCTTACCCCTTATCCTCAGACTGTGACCCCTGGTTCTGGACTTCCCCAACATTGGGAACATTCTTCCTGCATCTAACCTGTCTAAACCCGTCAGAATTTTAAACGTTTCCATGAGGTCTCATTCTTCTGAACTCCAGTGAATACAAGCCCAGTTGATCCAGTCTTTCTTGATAGGTCAGTCCCGCCATCCCGGGAATCAGTCTTGTGAATCTTCGCTGCACTCCCTCAATAGCAAGAATGTCCTTCCTCAAGTTAGGAGACCAAAACTGCACACAATACTCCAGGTGTGGCCTCACCAAGGCCCTGTACAACTGTAGCAACACCTCCCTGCCCCTGTATTCAAATCCCCTCGCTATGAAGGCCAACATTCCATTTGCTTTCTTAACCACCTGCTGTACCTGCATGCCAACCTTCAATGACTGATGTACCATGACACCCAGGTCTCGTTGCACCTTCCCTTTTCCTAATCTGTCACCATTCAGATATAAGTCTGTCTCTCTGTTTTTACCACCAAAGTGGATAACCTCACATTTATCCACATTATACTTCATCTGCCATGCATTTGCCCACTCACCTAACCTATCCAAGTCACTCTGCAGCCTAATAGCATCCTCCTCGCAGCTCACACTGCCACCCAACTTAGTGTCATCCGCAAATTTGGAGATACTACATTTAATCCCCTCGTCTAAATCATTAATGTACAATGTAAACAGCTGGGGCCCCAGCACAGAACCTTGCGGCACCCCACTAGTCACTGCCTGCCATTCTGAAAAGTACCCGTTTACTCCTACTCTTTGCTTCCTGTCTGACAACCAGTTCTCAATCCACGTCAGCACACTATCCCCAATCCCATGTGCTTTAACTTTGCACATTAATCTCTTGTGTGGGACCTTGTCGAAAGCCTTCTGAAAGTCCAAATATACCACATCAACTGGTTCTCCTTTGTCCACTTTACTGGAAACATCCTCAAAAAATTCCAGAAGATTTGTCAAGCATAATTTCCCTTTCACAAATCCATGCTGACTTGGACCTATCATGTCACCATTTTCCAGATGCACTGCTATGACATCCTTAATAATTGATTCCATCATTTTACCCACTACTGAGGTCAGGCTGACCGGTCTATAATTCCCTGTTTTCTCTCTCCCTCCTTTTTTAAAAAGTGGAGTTACATTGGCTACCCTCCACTCCATAGGAACTGATCCAGAGTCAATGGAATGTTGGAAAATACTGTCAATGCATCCGCTATTTCCAAGGCCACCTCCTTAAGTACTCTGGGATGCAGTCCATCAGGCCCTGGGGATTTATCGGCCTTCAATTCCATCAATTTCCCCAACACAATTTCCCGACTAATAAAGATTTCCCTCAGTTCCCCCTCCTTACTAGACCCTCTGACCCCTTTTATATCCGGAAGGTTGTTTGTATCCTCCTTAGTGAATACCGAACCAAAGTACTTGTTCAATTGGTCTGCCATTTCTTTGTTCCCCGTTATGACTTCCCCTGATTCTGACTGCAGGGGACCTACGTTTGTCTTTACTCACCTTTTTCTCTTTACATTCCTATAGAAACTTTTGCAATCCGCCTTAATGTTCCCTGCAAGCTTCTTGTCGTACTCCATTTTCCCTGCCCTAATCAAACCCTTTGTCCTCCTCTGCTGAGTTCTAAATTTCTCCCAGTTCCCAGATTCGCTGCTATTTCTGGCCAATTTGTATGCCACTTCCTTGGCTTTAATACTATCCCTGATTTCCCTAGATAGCCACGGTTGAGCCACCTTCCCTTTTTTATTTTTACGCCAGACAGGAATGTACAATTGTTGTAATTCATCCATGCGGTCTCTAAATGTCTGCCATTGCCCATCCACAGTCAACCCCCTAAGTATCATTCGCCAATCTATCCTAGCCAATTCACGCCTCATACCTTCAAAGTTACCCTTCTTTAAGTTCTGGACCATGGTCTCTGAATTTACTGTTTCATTCTCCATCCTAATGCAGAATTCCACCATATTATGGTCACTCTTCCCCAAGGGGCCTCGCACAATGAGATTGCTAATTAATCCTCTCTCATTACACAACACCCAGTCTAAGATGGCCTCCCCCCTAGTTGGTTCCTCAACATATTGGTCTAGAAAACCATCCCTTATGCACTCCAGGAAATCCTCCTCCACCGTATTGCTTCCAGTTTGGTTAGCCCAATCTATGTGCATATTAAAGTCACCCATTATAACTGCTACACCTTTATTGCATCCACCCCTAATTTCCTGTTTGATGCCCTCCCCAACATCCCTATTACTGTTTGGAGGTCTGTACACAACTCCTACTAATGTTTTTTGCCCTTTGGTGTTCTGCAGCTCTACCCATATAGATTCCACATCATCCAAGCTAATGTCTTTCCTAACTATTGCATTAATCTCCTCTTTAACCAGCAATGCTACCCCACCTCCTTTTCCTTTTATTCTATCCTTCCTGAATGTTGAATACCCCTGAATGTTGAGTTCCCAGCCCTGATCATCCTGGAGCCACGTCTCCGTAATCCCAATCACATCATATTTGTTAACATCTATTTGGACAATTAATTCTTATTGCGGATACTCCTTGCATTAAGACAACCGCACGAAAATGCAAAGAACAGTCGGCATCCTGGAGAAGTTTTCAGAAGGGGACGATTGGGAGGCCTTCGTGGAGAGACTCGACCAATACTTCATGGCCAATGAGCTGGAAGGGGATGAGAACACTACCAAACAAAGGGCGATCCTCCTAACTGTCTGTGGAGCAACAACCTATGGCCTCAAGAAGAATCTCCCGGCCCCGGCAAAACCAACAGAGAAATCCTACGAAGAATTGTGTATGCTGGTCCGGGAGCACCTAAATCCTAAGGAAACCGTTTTGATGGCGAGATATCGGTTCTACACGTGTCAACAATCGGAGGGCCAGGAAGTGGCGAGCTACGTCACTGAAGTAAGGCGCCTTGCAGGACACTGTGAGTTTGAGGGATTCTTAGAACAAATGCTCAGAGACTTTTTTGTACTGGGCATCGGACATGAGACAATCCTTCGCAAACTGTTGACTGTAGGAACTCCGAATTGAGTAAAGCCATAACGATAGCCCAGGCATTTATGTCCACCAGCGACAACACCGAGCAGATTTCACAGAACAAAGAAGTTTCGGCCAGTACTGTGCATAAAGTAAAGTCGGTTTTGAGGAGAAATGTACAGGGAAAAACGTACTAGCCGGCTGCTGTGGCCCGACCTCAATTGACGCAGAGCCCGCCATCATCTGTTAATGTGAGGCAGTTAACACCCTATTGGCATTGCGGGGGTGATCATCGGCACCATCAATGCCGCTTTAAGCACTATGCGTGCAATGGCTACAGAACAATGGGACACCTCCAACGAATGTGTAGGCGAGCTGCAAACCCTGCAAACCACCATGTTGCAGAGAATGATTGATCCACAGTGGATCAGACGGAATTGGAAATTCGTACTGAGGAGGCAGAGGTGGACGGGGTACACACATTCACGACGAAATGCCCACCAATAATATTGAAAATTGAACTGAACGGAATTCCAGTGTATATGGAGCTGGACACGGGGGCAAGTCAGTCCATAATGAGTAAAACGGCCTTCAACAGGCTGTGGGAAAAGAAGGCACACAGGCCCAAGCTCAGCCCCATTCACACCAAACTAAGGACTTACACCAAGGAACTAATCCCTGTAATTGGCAGTGCTGAAGTCAAAGTCTCCTACGATGGAGCAGTACACGAACTCCCACTGTGGATTGTGCCAGGGGATGGCCCCATGTTATTTGGCAGAAGCTGGGACGAGATCCAAGCGCTTTTGTCCGTCGACGACACCGCTTGTACC
Source organism: Pristiophorus japonicus (assembly GCF_044704955.1). NCBI lineage: Eukaryota > Metazoa > Chordata > Chondrichthyes > Pristiophoridae > Pristiophorus > Pristiophorus japonicus. The sequence goes on along the minus strand of NC_091980.1, from coordinate 153,674,069 downwards.
CAGGTTCTAAGCAAGTTCCCTTCATTATTCGAGCCAGGCATTGGAAGCTTTTCGGGGGCGAAAGTGCAGATCCATTTGGTTCCCGGTACGCGACCCATCCACCACAAGGCTCAGGCAGTACCGTATATGATGCGTGAAAAAGTGGAAATCGAGCTGGACAGGCTGCAACGTGAAAGCATCATTGCGCCAGTAGAATTCAGCGACTGGGCCAGTCCGATTGTTCCGGTACTCAAGGAGGACGGTACGGTTAGAATTTGCGGGGACTATAAAATAACGATTAACCGTTTTTCGCTGCAGAGCAGACGACCTATTCGCAACCCTGTCTGGAGAGAAGACGTTCACTAAGCTGGACCTGACCTCGGCCTACATGATGCAGGAGCTGGAGGAGTCTTCGAAAGGCCTCACCTGCATCAACATGCACAAAGGTCTGTTTATCTACAACCGGTGCCCGTTCGGGATTCGGTCGGCTGCAGCGATCTTCCAGCGGAACATGGAAAGCCTGCTAAAGTCGGTTCCTTGTACAGTGGTCTTCCAGGACGACATATTGGTTACAGGTTGGGACACCATGGAGCACTTGAAGAACCCGGAGGAGGTTCTTAGTCGGTTGGATCGCGTGGGGCTCAGGTTGAAATGCTCGAAGTGTGTTTTCCTGGCACAGGACATCGAATTCTTAGGAAGGAGAATCGCAGCAGACGGCATCAGACCCACCGACGCCAAGACGGAGGCCATCAAGAACGCGCTGCGACCACAGAACGTGACGGAGCTGCGGTTGTTCCTGGGACTCCTTAACTACTTCGGTAATTTCCTACCTGGGTTAAGCACCCTGCTAGAACCCCTGCATGCGTTACTGTGCAAGGGAGATGACTAGGTATGGGGAAATTCACAAGATGCTGCCTTTAAGAAATCCAGAAACTTTTTGTATTTTAACAAACTGCTTGTACTGTATAACCCATGTAAAAACGATTGGTGTTAGCTTGCGATACGTCGTCATACGGGGTCGGGTGTGTGTTACAACAGGCTAATGAATTGGGAATTTTGCAACCAGTTGCGTATGCATCCAGGAGTTTGTCCAAGGCCGAAAGGGCCTGCAGCATAGTTGAAAAAGAGGCTCCGCCGTGCGGTTACAGGGTAAAAAAAATGCATCAGCATCTGTTTGGGCTTAAGTTTGAGTTAGAAGCTGACCATAAGCCGCACATATCGCTATTCTCGGAGAGCAAAGGGATTAATACCAATGCCTCTGCCCGCATCCAAAGATGGGCGCTCACGTTGTTGGCAGACAAGCATGTAATCCGCCACAGACCGGGCACAGAGAACTGCGCAGATGCTCTCAGTTGGTTACCATTGCCCACCACCAGCGGACTTGCTCATGGTCATGGAGGCATTTGAGAACGAGAAGTCCCCCGTTATGGCCCGCCATATCAAGACCTGGACCACCCAAGATCCTTTATTGTCCCTGGTAGAAAATTGTGTCCTCCATGGGAACTGGTCCAGTGTCCCAGTGGAGCTGCAGGAAACGATTAAGCCGTTGCACAGACGCAAAGACGAGCTGTCCCTGCAGGCGGACTGGCTTTTGTGAGGCAATCGCGTAGTCTTGCCCAAGAAAGGCAGAGACAAATTTACTTGCGAACTGCACAACACCCACCCAGGCATCATAATGATGAAAGTAGTAGCCCACGTGTGGTGGCCTGGCATCGACTCAGATTTAGAGTCATGCGTGCGCCAGTGCAACACTTGCTCTCAGTTGAGCAATGCACCCAGAGAGGCACCGCCAAGTTCGTGGTCATGGCCGTCCAAACCGTGTAGATTATGCGGGCCGGTTCCTAGACAAAATATTTTTGGTTGTCGTGGATCCTTACTCAAAATGGGTTGAATATGCAATAATGTCTGTAAGCACATCCACGGCCGCCATTGAAAACCTACAAGCCATGTTTGTCACGCACGGCCTGCCAGATGTCTTAGTCAGCGATAATGGGCTGTGCTTCACCAGTGCTGAATTCAAGTAATTCATGACCTGCAACGGGATCAAACATGTCACATCTGCCCTGTTCAAGCCCGCATCCAACGGCAGGCAGAACGGGCAGTTCAGACCATCAAACAAAGCTTGAAACACGTGTCGGAAGGCTCCCTGCAGACCCGGTTGTCCCATGGACAAATGCACAGAAAACACTTGGACCAAATCAAATTGCGGTTTACCAACAGCTACAAACAACCTGAAAAGGACACCACCAACTTTGACCTTCCAACACACACACAAGTGGCAACTGACATCACAGTTGACCATGAAAACAAACTCATCATTCCCAGCAGCCCGGCAAGGCCGCTGGGAATGATGAGTTTGTTTTCATTTGTACCGAGATGATCGACAAGGGACGCAAAGCCCCAGATCGTCTCACCTTGTAAATAAGAGTACTGTTGGCTTCACGGGAGAGTGATGTTATGTATTTAACCCCTTGTAACCTGCATCACACCTGACCACCAGAGGGCCTACCTGTTGGAGTCCCAAGGGATCCCAGCATCCCTTGGGAGCACAGTATATAAGCAGGCCACCCACGAGGTACCTGCACTCTGGAATCTTAATAAAGGAGCTAAGGTCACACTTGCTCATTACACACAGTACTCAGTCTGACCATTTATTATGAGTGTAACACGAGTGGGGTCTGGTGCGGTAGCTGAGCAGGACTCGGGACAGGCGGGTCTGCAGGGAGCCTACCGACACGCATTTCAAGCTTTGCTTGATAGTTTGGACTGCCCATTCTGCCTGGCCATGAATTCCTGTGTGTCATGAATTCCTTGAATTCAGCGCTGGTGAGGCACGGCCCATTGTCGCTGACAAGGACATCAGGCAGGCCGTGCGAGACTAACATGGCTCGTAGGTTTTCGATGGTGGCAGTGAACGTGCTTGCAGGCATTATTACACACTCAATCCACTTTGAAAAAGCATCCACAACAACCAAGAACATTTTGCCTCGAAACGGGCCAGCGAAGTCAACGCGGATCCTAGACCACGGTTTGGAGGGCCATGACCACAAACTTAGCGGTGCCTCCCTGGGTGCATCGCTCAGTTGAGAGCAAGTGTTGCATTGGCGCACGCAAGACTCCAAATCTGAGTCTATGCCGGGCCATCACACATGGGATCTGGCTATAGCTTTCATCATTACTACGTCTGGGTGGATACTGTGTAGATACTGTGTAGGTCGCGTATGAACGTTTCCCTGCCTTTCTTGGGAAAAACCACGTGATTACCCCACAAATGACAGTCCGCCTGTATGGACATTTTGTCTTTACGCCGCTGGAGCGGCTTGATCTCTTCATGCATCTCCGCTGGGACGCTGGACCAGCTCCCATGGAGGACACAGTTTTTTTACAAGGGACAGTAAAGGATCCTGGCTGGTCCAGGTCCTGATCTGGCGGGCCGTAACGGGCATTTTCGTTTTCAAATGCATCCATCAACTAGAGCAAGTCTGCAGGCTGTGCCATTTCCACCCCGGTGGTGGGCAATGGTAGCTGGCTGAGAGCATCAGCGCAGTTCTCTGTGCCTGGCCTGTGGCGAATTACATAGTTATATGCAGACAGCGTGAGCGCCCATCTTTGGATGCAAGCAGAGGCATTGGTATTGATACCTTTGCTCTCTGAGAATAGCGATATGAACGGCTTATGGTCAGTTTCTAACTCAAACTTATGCCCAAACAGATACTGATGCATTTTTTTTACCCCGTAAACGCATGCCTGAGTTTCTTTTTCAATCATGCTGTAGGCCCTTTCGGCCTTGAACAAGCTCCTGGACGCGTAAGCGACCAGTTGCACTGTTCCCAATTCGCTTGCTGCTTGTAACACACACCTGACCCCGTACGAAGATGCATCGCAAGCTAGCACTAAACATTTACAAGGATCATACAGGACAAGCAGTTTGTTGGAACATAACAGATTTCGGGCTTTCTCAAAAGCTGTCTCTTGTGATTTCCCCCATACCCAGTCATCTCCCTTGCGTAGCAACACGTGTAGAGGTTCGAGCAAGGTGCTTAATCTGTGTAGGAAATTACCAAAATAATTGAGGAATCCCAGGAACGATCGCAGCTCCGTCACGTTCTGTGGTCTTGGCACGTTCTTGATGGCCTCCGTCTTGGCATCGGTGGGTCTGATGCCGTCTGTCGCGATTCTTGTCCCTAAGAACTCAACCTCTGGCGCTAGGAAAACACACTTCGAGCATTTCAACCTGAGTCCCACACGATCTAGCCGACTTAGAACGTCTTCCAGGTTCTGCAAGTGTTCGATGGTGTCCCGACCTGTGACCAGTATGTCGTTTTTGAACACAACCTCTTGGCATCTTGCATGGAGTGAAATACTAGCAAAATCGAAGTAATACTTGGAAAAGGAAGACATAATTGTGTTTTTTTAAATACTACAGGCAACTCTCGATTATCCTTACACGGATCCAACGGGAAACCATTGTAATGGGATTTTAAATTCTGTTGCTAACAAGTGAAAAGACAGCTCCAAATAATTTAGAAAAATCACCTTCCAAACACTGTCCTCATTTGTATTTGCTCATTCTCTCTCTCACACATACGCTCTCTCTCACTCACCGTAAAAATCACCCTCCTCTGTCCTTGCTTTGCTGGTGTGTGTGTGTGCCACTGTCTTTCGCGGCCGCCGCTGACGTTGGGACCGGGGGCAGTGCCAGCATTGGGTTCCAGGCACAGAACCTGTACATGCATGCTGGTAATATCCATCTTTTGTTATGTTTGTAGCTGATTGTATTGATTCATTAAAGTTTTAACTTATAAATGTAAACTCGCCTTAACGATTGTATTTATTCATTAAAGTTTTAATTTTAAAATGTAGACTCACCCTAACGGAAAAATCGTTTACCCGGAATAGCCCAATCCCCGAGGGACCCGGATAATCGAAAGTTGCCTGTATATTTAAGTGCGTTGGTTTAAAAATAACATTCATCTGCAAGAATCCGTGTGTTCAAATCCCTCCATGGCTTTGCTCCCTCTCTATCTCTGTAACCTCTTCCAGCCCTACAACCCTACGAGATCTCTCTGCTCCTCCAACTCACCATTGATGGCCATGCCTTCAGTTGTCTAGGCCCTAAGTTCTGGAATTTCTCAGTAAACCTCTCCGCCTCGCTTCCTTTAAGACGCTGCTTAAATCCTTGACTAACCATTAGCTCTTTGACTAAGCATTTGGTCACCTGTCCTAACGTCTCCTTTGGTTAGGTGTCATTTTTTTGTTCGCTAACACTGTGAATCGCCTTGGGAAATTTTACTATGTTAAAGGCGCTATATAAATGCAAGTTGTTGTTTGAATCTCATCCTCCCCCGGGCCCACAATGCCTTTACTCACTACGTATCTGAGATTTGAGTATGGAAATAATGCATTGCTCCAAGGGTTAAGTGATGAATCTGGCCCACATGACTATTGAATACACTTGAACTGTGATATTGTCTGGTGGGGAGATGACATTGTGGTTAATAATTTGAGTAAGTTATGTCCTTAATCTTTGCCCTCTTGTGTAGGGAGTGTCACTTTTTCCCTCTTCCTCCTCTTAGTGTATTCATTTTTTGCGCTATTTCAGATCTGATATCTGTGGCCTTTAACCGTGCAGTGGGTCAGGTGGCTGACTGGCTGACGAGGAGGAGGAGGACTGTAAATGCCTTCGAGTTATTATCAAAGGTCACAGGAAGAAAAAAAAAGTTATATCAGAGTCTGGAGTAGATTAGGAAAGGAATAAGACCTGATTCTTTATACGTGAAGGAGAGCTGAGTGTGGATTGTTTCAAAACACTCAGAGACTGGGTGCCGTTGATCAACATTGCAAGAGGCTTCCGTGATAACTGGTAGGAGACCATCGGTTTGTGTACCTCTTAGATTTTATTTTGTATTTTCTTCAGATGATTTGACACTGTTTTTAAAACAATAATACGTATGTAGAAATAAAGTGGAATAAATCCAATTCAAATTAGGATCATAAAAGTTCAAAGTTCTGCTGCTGTATACTTGTTACTGAAAAATAGGGACAACTCTGACATCAAGAAGAAAGCTTGAATAAGGTGTGATTGCATGAGGAATCCTGGCCAGAAAGTCTTGCTGAATTTTAAGGAACCTTCATGTGCTGAATGGTAGGAAAAGTTCAGCAAGATTGACTGCTTAAGATGGATCCATCATTGAAGGCCCAAGGATGGTGTGCATCCCTATCTCCCCATATGTATCGGCTTCCCCCATCTCACACCCAGACTCAGTGGGTAACACTCTCACCTCTGAATCAGAAGGTTCAAGCCCCATTCCAGACACTTGAGCTCAAAATCCTGGCAGACACTATTGGAGGTGCCGTCTTTCGGATGAGATGTTAAACCGAGGCCCGTCTGCCCTCTCGGGTGGATGTAAAAGATCCCATGGCACTATTTTGAAGAAGAGCAGGGGAGTTATCCCTGATGTCCTGGCCAATATTTAGAACTGAGACGAGGAGGAATTTCTTCTCTCAGAGGGTCATAAATCTCTGGAATTCTCTGCTCCAGAGAGCTGTGGAGGCTGGGTCATCGAATATATTTAAGGTGGATATAGACAGATTTTTGAACGATAGGGGAATGGAGGGGCAGGGAAGAGGAGCTGAGTCCATGATCAGATCTGTCATGATCTTATTAAATGGCGGAGCAGGCTCGAGGGGCCAAATGGCCGACTCCTGCTCCTATTTCTTATGTTATCCCACAATAAACATAATCACCAAAACAAATTATCTGGTCATTATTTCATTGCTGTTTGTGTGACCTTGCTATGTGCAAATTGGCTGCCATGTTTTGTACATTACAACAGTGACTATGCTTCAAAAATACTTCATTGGCTGGAAAGTGCTTTGAGACGTCCTGAGATCGTGAAAGGTGCTGTATAAATGCAAGTCATTGGTGGTTTTGCTATCCTTTGATTTTTAAAAAATCTTTTGTGCTTTATTCAGCAAAGGAATGCTTGGAAAAGTAAGTGGTCCGTATGGTATGAAGCATATTAATTAATTAACACACACAGCTGAAGCATTGTGGGTTAATGATTTATGTCAACATATCTCATACTGGGAAACAATAAGTCGTCCAAACCAGTAACCCGATGTTATCAGCATTCACTAAACAGTTATTTTACAGAAAGAAGCACAAAAAAACTAATGAATAATTATTTAATAATGAGGAACCCTTTTTACATTTAAATATCCAATACTCAGATGAATCATGTCCTGTAAAATGTTTATCTTCCCACTGATTGTCAAATTATTCTCTCTTGTTACTTGTGGATTTTGGTGCAGTGTAGCCCATGTGCAAATGAGGCAAAGGGCCTTCTCCCAGGCCACTCCCGATGCTGTTGTAACTGGCTGATGGGCAGACTTGAATGTAGTCTGGGATGACTCGTCCATTGTTTGTTCTCCGCCTCCCAACCTGGTGGATGTTCTCCACAGAGAATACAATGGACCTGGTTTCCTGTACTCTATCACTGGTGGAGGTATGGGGTTCTGTGTATTGTACAGTATTCCTGGTGGAAGTATGGGCCCATGTCCTGTACGCTTCCTCTGATGCTCCCTGTGCTCTCCATCTAGCAAGGACTCAAACTCTCACTTTTCAGTTGTGTCATTATCAGCTAGTGACTGTATTCATGTGGGAGAGGAAGTGAGCCTCCTTGTGATTGAGGTAGCTCTTTGATGACCTGCCTGGTGATAGAAATTCAGAACCAAGTCAACCCTCTGTGGCCATCCTGGAAACCTGATGCCTAAATGAGGGGACTGTTAATAACTGGCCAACTGGACTGGCTCATGAATGGACCTGGAAGGTAGAACTACATTACAACAGTGACTACACTTCGAAGGTACTTCATGGGCTGTGAAGTGTTTTGTGATGTTCTGAGATCATGAAAGGAACTAGATAACTGCAAGTTCTTTCTTTGACCACACTTACACTCATGCTGGTACACACACCTTACACCACAGAAACAAGTGCTGTACCACACTTGCACTCATACTGGTACACCCACATTATAGCACATATGACAAATGATAGCGGTTATTTTGGTGAAAGGGTGAAAACAGGCACTAAGTGGGTGTTGTGCTAATAACACACGCCTGTTTGAAAATCTGTTTTTTGCTGGCAATTCTGAGTCTAATTGCTGCTTACCATAATTTGAACGTGCCTGGAGGTGCTAAAACGGATACCTGCAGGTTTAGTACTCAAGCGCTGATTCGACACAATATTCATGGAGCAGTATATGTGTGCTCTACTCACCCACTTCCACTGCAGCTGTGAAGTTTGCTGGCTGACACACAAAGCCGTGTTTCAGGATGGCTCAAGGACTGAGGGAGAGAGCACATAGGTTCACTGATGTGTCACTGGAGGCCCAGAGGAGGAGGTCCAGAGGAGGATGAAAGAAGTCCACCTTGCCCTCCACCCCCCCCACCCCCCTCCCACACATTTTCTCTCTCTCTCCTGCAGAAGCTGATGCTGCTCTGCCTGGACTCCTGTCCTCCTCCCATTCCTTATCCAGGCCAAGGGGAACCCCTAGCAAGATGCCCATGACTGCGAGATGCCGCAAATGTCTGCTGCAGATCCTTGGAAGGCACCTGAGGTCAAAGAAGTTGAGGGTGCTGGTGACTTTCACAGCCATTGGTAAGGCCTATCCACCCGCTCCTCTGGGCTGCAGGTCTTGCTCGAGCAATGAGCAAATATCTGTGCGATAGCCTGAGCCTCTTTTGGCACTGCTGCTGAGTCATGTTGAGGAAGCTCATCCTCTGCCTGCACACCCTGTGTTGGGTGTATCACCTCCAGCACAGCCCTGCACTGATGCCCTCTGTGCTGTGTAGCATTAGGTGGTTGAGGAGAAGGTTGGTGGTGGTGTTGGTGCTGCTGGTTTTGGGGCCCATCATGGTCTGATTCTGAGGAGCAAGGTGAGACGGTATAAAGACATCCATGCTGATGGAATAGATGGCAGGTCAAGTAGAGATGAGAGAAGCAATCTGTCAATGGTGTGATAGGTTGTACCAATGAGGTGAGACAGGATGGCAACATTGCTGGAAACACTTGCTGTAGAAAGCTAAATCTAAATCACAGTGGCAGAAGGTGGGTTGTGGTGTTCCACAAGGATCAGTGCTGGGACCACTGTTCACAATTTATATTAACGATTTAGAATTTTGAATCAAAAACACAATTACTAAATTTGAGGATGACACTAAATAGTCAATACTGAGGAGAACTACAACAAATTACAGGAGGATATTAATAAACTTGCAGAATGGGCATATAGTTGGCAAATGAAGTTCAGCACAGATACATGTGAGGTATTACATTTTGGTAGGAAGAATAGGGAGGTCACTTATTACTTGGAGGGTGAGAGTCTGGGTGGGGTAGAGGAACAAAGGGATCTTGGATACAAATACACACATCGCTAAAAGTTGCGACACAGGTTAGTAAGGCCATAAAAAAAGCAAACCAAGCAGGCTCGAGGAGCCAAATGGCCTACCCCTGCTCCTATTTCTTATATATATTCAAGCTTATTTCTAGAGAGATAGAATTGAAAAGTGGGGAAGTTATGCTAAACCTGTATCGAACCTTGGTTAGACCACACTTAAGTGTATTGCGTACAGTTCTGGTCACCATATTATAAAAAGGATAATGAGGCACTGGAGAGGGTGCATAGAAGATTTACAAGGATGATACCAGAAATGCGAGGGTATACATATCAGGAAAGAATGAACAGGCTTGGGTCTCTTTTCTCTTGAAAAAAGAAGGCTAAGAGGTGACCTAATAGAGGTCTTTATCAGTATGAAAGGTCTTGATAGAGTTGATACAGAGAGAATATTTCCACTTGTGGGGAAGAGCATAACTAGAGGCCATGGGGGCTAAATTTCCCCTCACCCCAATTGGGGACTGTAAACTTCCAGGGCCGGGACTTTTATCGCCCGGCCCTGAAGTCTTGCACCCAATGCAAAATTGGGTGTACCGCCCCTCAAAGGAAGCTGAACGCTGTCTCTGGCATTGTCTCCAGCACTCCGCTTCCTTTGAGAGGCGGTCCTGTAGTGCGCGCTGCTAACACGCTACAACGTCCCTCTCCTTGGATTAAAGGGGAGGGCCACTGCACACTCTGCACAGCCCTTTGTTGGCTGCCACTGGGCCACCAGGGCAGCATGAGACCAGGTCAGCAGCCCGGCACCCAAGACGGAGTGTCGGGCTGCATGATGGCGGCCCGGTACATGCTAGGGCCGCCATGGTCGGGTTGACCCAAGAGTCGGCCGACAAATAAAGATGGCGGCCCAGGGCGCTGCTGGCTGCCCCTTTAAACAGCGTCCGGAAATGGATGTCCGCCAGCTTCATGACCCGCATTGGCGCTGACATCCGCCCGTGCCTGCCTTGCGACCCCAGGGGCAATTTCCCTGCGGGGCGTTAAGGGCAGTGAGGGATCACCCCACACGCGATGATGTCGTCGCCAGTTGCGCGGTGGCCCGGGGCACTAACGACACGGCGCTGTCTCCTAAACCTCCAGGCCAATTTCCTAGTGCTAGTGCCCCCCCCCCCCCCGGCGAAACTCTCTTGCCCCTTGGAGGCACAATAATGGGCAATTTTGCACTCCATAAATATAAGATGGTCACCAAGAAATCCAAAAGGAAATTCAGAAGAAAATTCTTTACCCAAAGAGTGGTGAGAATGTGAAACTTGCTACCACAGGGAGTGGTTGAAGCAAATAGTATAGATGCATTTAAGGGGAGGCTAGGCAAGCGACATTTAGATGAGGAAAGATGGGAGGAGGCATGAGTGGAGCATAAATGCCTGCATGGATTGGTTGGGCCTAATGGCCTGTTTCTGTGCCATATATCCTATGTAAATGTGTGCTGGGAATGGAGTCAGCAACAGCTTCTGCCAGAGGAAAGTGACCAGCTGTGAGGTGGGAGCTTTGATAGTACATTTCATGCTGTCATGTAATCAGCTGGAGCGATGGCCACTCAACTCCTGCCTCGGGCTGACAGACGTGGTTACCGAGCTGTGTGAATCCCGTGGGCAGCCAGGGAAATTTGAAAGGTTGGCTGAAAAAGGCACTTAAGGGTCTGACAAGGTGCTAATGATTTGAATTAGGTCGCCCATCTCTGCTGTTCAAGTTGCTGCCGCACCGGCAAACATGCCCACGGGGTGGGGGCGGGATGACGACGGATTCCTGACCCGCTACAACTTCATTTCAAATTTCTCACCCGGCCCGCCTCCAATCGTGCCTGTACGGTCCCCAGAAAATTCCGACCATAGATTTTATTTGATCTCAGTTATCAGTTCTTTTAAGATTGGAGAACAGAAAAAATGATGTGAAAATAATTAAGGGAATTAATAGAAACATTTTGTTTTAGAACTTGACTGACAGATTTTTTTACTCTGTATCTGTTGTACATATCAGCACAGACTCATCTGTCAAAAATCTCCAGCGAGCACTCCCTTTTATGAGTTACAGTAAAGCAGAACTTTAGACCGTTCCCGGAACCATTATCAATTGTGTCATAACAGGGCGCAGTCCTAACTGGCTTGGCGACGAGTTCATTGGCTAGATTAGAGACCAGTTCATTGACTCATTAAAATCATAGAATGGTTACAGCACAAAAGGAGGCCATTCGGCCCGTCGAGCCCGTGCTGTCTCTGCAAGAGCACCTCAGTTAGTCCCACTCCCCCCGCCTTTTCCCCGTAGCCCTACCAATGTTTTTCTTTCAGGTACTTATCCAACTCCCTTTTGAAAGCCGTGATTGAGTCTGCCTCCAGCACAATTTCAGGAAGTGCATTCCAGGTCCTAACCACTCGCTGCGTAAAAAAGGTTTTTCTTGCGTCGCCTTTCGTTCTTTTGCCAATCACCTTAAATCTGTGACCTCTGGTTCGCGACCCTTCACCAATGGGAAGTTTCTCTCGATCTACTCTGTCCAGACCCCTCATGATTTTGAACACCTCTACCAAATCTCCTCTCAACCTTTCCTGCTCTAAGGAGAACAACCCCAGCTTCTCCAGTCTCCAGTCAATCCACGTAATTGAAGTCCCTCATCCCTGGAATCATTCTTGTAAATCTTTTCTGCTCCCTCTCCAAAGCCTTCAGATCCTTCCTAAAGTGCGGTGCCCAGAATTGGACACAATACTCCAGTTGGGGCCGAACCAGTGTTTTATGCAGGTTCATCATAATTTCCACACTTCATGAAAGCCCAGGATCCCGTAAGCTTAGTTTAGAGACTAGTTCATAGACACGCCCTGTACATGCTGGTGCTGAAGTACACCTCCTGTGTGCTGCAGACAAATTACATTTATACACAGAGGTGTAATTTTATATACAGATGTAACACTAAAAAATTATAATTTTATATACAGACGTTATAACAGTGAGACGTTCTCTCAACCACTCGGTCTCGCTACTTCTCTTCCCCCACCTTCCCCATCTCCTCTTTGATCTTGAACACCTCCCCCAACTCTTTTTCCCCATCTGAAGGACCAGCTTACCACAGAAAGAGATCGATGAAACTGGTGTGCTTCCTTGAACACTAAATACAGACGTAAGCGACGTTTCCGCCGCATTCGCGGCAAAGTTACAGCAGCGCCAAGGAAACTCCCGGCTTAAGTCAGTAACTTGCGAAGGATGGGCCCATGTTGGCCACCCATCTCCACTCTCTGCAATTAAGCGTTCAGTTCTTTGAGTTGGTCATACAGTCTCAACAAGACTGAGGCAAACAAGTTGTTCGAAAGCGATGGGGGGTGTGTTCCAAACAAACTCTGCCCAACTTGTCACTGTCAGTAACATCCGTATCTGTGCAGCCATAGAATATTGTAGCTCCATTTGGTGAGGATTTCTAACCGGTATGTTGGAAATAATGAAAGGTTTAATGAAGTAAATCAGCAAGAACTCTTTCCATTGTTAAGTCGTTAATTAGAGAGCATAAATGTAAGATTAACACCAAGAGAGAAGAGAGAGGTTGGGATAAGTTTTATGACGGGAATAGTTAGGACAAGGAAGGTCCTACAGGAAACACTGGTGGAAGCAGATCCACAACAGCTTTTAAAATGGAAAGGGATTTAATAAAAGAAAAGGGAAAACATATTAAGTATGTGGGGAAAGGACAGGGGAATCTGATTAAGTGGATATCTCATTCAGAGAGCAGGCACAGGGGCGATGGACATAATGGGGAAACAGCAAAGGATTGGGACTGAGGGGAAATCTCTCTGTGAAAGGGCACAGACATGATGGGCTGAATGGAGAAAAGACAGGGGACTGGGCATAAGGGGATAGCTGTCTCAGAGAGAGCACATGCACAATGGGCTGAATGGCTGTCTCCTGTGATACACCTTGGGGTCTGACACAGGAATACACTGCTGGGTACACCTGGTATCTGATACTGTCTGATAAAATCATCATCATTATCATAGGCAGTCCCTAGGAATCGAGGAAGACTTGCTTCCACTATTAAAATGAGTCCTTAGGTGACTGAACAGTCCAATACGAGAGCCACAGTCCCTGTCACAGGTGGGCAAATAGTCGTTGAGGGAAGGGATGGGTGGGACGGGTTTGCTGCACGCTCTTTCCGCTGCCTGTGCTTGATTTCTGCATGCTCTCGCCGACAAGACTCGAGGTGCTCAGCACCCTCCCGGATGCACCTCCTCCACTTAAGGCGGTCTTTGGCCAGGGATTCCCAGGTGTCGGTGGGGATGTTGTACTTTTTCAGGGAGGCTTTGAGGGTGTCCTTGTAACGTTTCCGCTGCCCACCGTGAAGGAACTTTTATTTATATAGCGCCTTTAACATAGTAAAACATCCCAAGGCGCTTCACAACAGTTGTTACAAGACAAAACAGATTTGACACCGAGCCACAAAATAAGAAATTAAGGCAGATGACCAAAAGCTTGTTTAAAAAGGTAAGTTTTAAGGAGCGTCTTAAAGAAGGAAAGAGAGGCGGGGAGGTTTAGGGAGGGAGTTCCAGAGCTTAGGGCCCAGGCAGCTGAAGGCACGGCCACTGATGGTTGAGCAGTTAAAATGGGGGATGTCCAAGAGGCTAGAATTTGAGGAGCACAGACATTTTGTGGGGTTGTGAGGCTGAAAAAGATTACAGAGATAGGAAGAGGCAAGGCCATGGAGTGATTTGTGAACAGGGATGAGAATTTTGAAATCGAGGTGTTGTTTAACTGGGAGCCAATGTAGGTCAGAAAGCACACAGGGGTGATGGGTGAGTGGGACTTGGTGCGGGTTAGTACACGGGCTGCTGAGTTTTGGATGACCTCAAGTTTACGTAGTGTGGAATGTGGGAGGCCGGCCAGGAGTGAGTTGGAGTAGTCAAGTCTAGAGGTAACAAAGGCATGAATGAGGGTTTCAGCAGTGGAAGAGCTGAGGCAGGGGCGGAGGTGGGCAATGTTATGGAGGTGGAAAAAGGCGGTTTTAGTTATGCCCCGCGGAAACTCATTTCAGGTTCAAATATGATACCTAGGTTGCGAACAGTCTTGTTCACCCTCAGGTTGATGCTAGGGAGAGGGATAAAGTCAGTGGTTAAGGGATGCAGTTTGTGGCGGGGACCAAAGACAATGGCTTCCCAATATTTAATTGGAGAAAATTTCTGCTCATCCAGTACTGGATGTCAGACAAGCAATCTGACAATTTAGATACCAAGCGGGGATCGAGAGAAGTGGTGGAGAGGTAGAGCTGGGTGTCATCAGCGTTCATTTGGAAAGTGACGCAATGTTTTCTCATGATATCGCCAAGGGGCAGCATATAGATGAGAAATAGGAGGGGGCCAAGGACAGATCCTTGGGGGACGCCAGAGGTAATGATGAGGGATTAGGAAGAGAAGCCATTGCAGGAGATTTTCTAGCTATGGTTAGATAGATAAGAATGGAACCAGGCGAGTGCATTCCCACCCAGCTGGACGATGGTGGAGAGGCGTGGAGGGGGGTGGAGTGGTCAACTGTGTCAAAGGCTGCAGACAGGTCGAAAGGAGGAGGAGGGATAGTTTACCTTTGTCACAGTCACAAAGGATGTCATTTGTGACTTTGATGAGAGCAGTTTCAGTACTGTGGCAGGGCGGGAACTGGATTGAAGGGATTCAAACATGGAATTCATGGAAAGATGGTCACGGATTTGGGAGGCGACAAGTACTTTGGACAAGAAAGGGTGGTTGGAGATGGGGCGGTAACTAACAAGCAAAATGGGGTCAAGGGTTGGTTTTTTGAGGAGATCGGTGATGACAGCAGATTTGAATGAGGGGGAGCAGTACCCGAGAAGAAAGAACGTTAACAATGTCAGCTAACCTGGGAGCCAGAAAAGGAAATTGGGTGGTCAGCAGTTTAGTGGGAATAGGGTCAAGAGAGCATGAAGTGAGTCTCATGGACAGGATGAGCTTGGAGAGATCAAGAGGGGAGATCAAAGAGAAAGTAGAGAAAGATATGAGTTTAGAGTTAGGGTAGGTGGCAGTCTCAGATGAAGTTTGGCCTGGTGGGCTAGGGGAAGGAAGGGAACTCGCAGATCAGCTGATCGGATGGTCTCAATCTTTGAGACAAAGAAGTCCATGAGTTCCTCACACTTGGTGTTGGAGGCGAGTGTGGTGGATGCAGGGGAGAGGGGTTTAAGGGGATAGGGATAGGGACACAGTGCTGGATATACCTGGTATCTGACACTGTCTGATAGGGACACAGTGCTGGATACACCTGGTATCTGACACTGTCTGATAGGGACACAGTGCTGGATACACCTGGTATCTGACACTGTCTGATAGGGATACAGTGCTGGATACTCCTGGTATCTGACACTGTCTGATAGGGACACAGTGCTGGAAACACATGGTATCTGACACTGTCTGATAGGGACACAGTGCTGGATACACCTGGTATCTGACACTCTGATAGAGACACAGTGCTGGATACACCTGGTATCTGACACTCTGATAGGGATACAGTGCTGGATACACCTGGTATCTGACACTCTGATAGGGACACAGTGCTGGATACACCTGGTATCTGACACTCTGATAGGGACACAGTGCTGGATACTCCTGGTATCTGACACTGTCTGATAGGGACACAGTGCTGGATACTCCTGGTATCTGACACTGTCTGATAGGGACAGAGTGCTGGATACTCCTGGTATCTGACACTGTCTGATAGGGACACAGTGCTGGAAACACATGGTATCTGACACTGTCTGATAGGGACACAGTTCTGGATACACCTGGTATCTGACACTCTGATAGGGACACAGTGCTGGATACACCTGGTATCTGACACTCTGATAGGGACACAGTGCTGGATACACCTGGTATC
This sequence comes from Pristiophorus japonicus, assembly GCF_044704955.1. Lineage (NCBI taxonomy): Eukaryota > Metazoa > Chordata > Chondrichthyes > Pristiophoridae > Pristiophorus > Pristiophorus japonicus. The sequence continues at coordinate 153,657,789 of NC_091980.1, read as the reverse complement.
TGACACTGTCTGATAGGGACACAGTGCTGGATACTCCTGGTATCTGACACTGTCTGATAGGGACAGAGTGCTGGATACTCCTGGTATCTGACACTCTGATAGGGATACAGTGCTGGATACACCTGGTATCTGACACTCTGATAGGGATACAGTGCTGGATACACCTGGTATCTGACACTGTCTGATAGGGACACAGTGCTGGATACTCCTGGTATCTGACACTCTGATAGGGACACAGTGCTGGATACTCCTGGTATCTGACACTGTCTGATAGGGACACAGTGCTGGATACTCCTGGTATCTGACACTCTGATAGGGATACAGTGCTGGATACACCTGGTATCTGACACTCAGATAGGGACACAGTGCTGGATACACCTGGTATCTGACACTGTCTGATAGGGAGACAGTGCTGGATACTCCTGGTATCTGACACTCTGATAGGGATACAGTGCTGGATACACCTGGTATCTGACACTCAGATAGGGACACAGTGCTGGATACACCTGGTATCTGACACTGTCTGATAGGGAGACAGTGCTGGATACACCTGGTATCTGACACTGTCTGATAGGGAGACAGTGCTGGATACACCTGGTATCTGACACTGTCTGATAGGGACACAGTGCTGGATACACCTGGTATCTGACACTGTCTGATAGGGACACAGTGCTGGATACACCTGGTATCTGACACTGTCTGATAGGGACACAGTGCTGGATACTCCTGGTATCTGACACTGTCTGATAGGGACACAGTGCTGGATACTCCTGGTATCTGACACTCTGATAGGGATACAGTGCTGGATATACCTGGTATCTGACACTCTGATAGGGATACAGTGCTAGATACACCTTGTATCTGACACTCTGATAGGGATACAGTGCTGGATACTCCTGGTATCTGACACTCTGATAGGGACACAGTGCTGGATACACATGGTATCTGACACTGTCTGATAGGGACACAGTGCTGGATAGACCTGGTATCTGACACTGTCTGATAGGGACACAGTGCTGGATACACCTGGTATCTGACACTGTCTGATAGGGACACAGTGCTGGATACACCTGGTATCTGACACTGTCTGATAGGGACACAGTGCTGGATACACCTGGTATCTGACACTGTCTGATAGGGGCACAGTGCTGGATACTCCTGGTATCTGACACTCTGATAGGGATACAGTTCTGGATACACCTGGTATCTGACACTGTCTGATAGGGACACAGTGCTGGATACTCCTGGTATCTAACACTCTGATAGGGATACAGTGCTGGATACTCCTGGTATCTGACACTGTCTGATAGGGATACAGTGCTGGATACTCCTGGTATCTGACACTGTCTGATAGGGACACAGTTCTGGATACACCTGGTATCTGACACTCTGATAGGGACACAGTTCTGGATACACCTGGTATCTGACACTCTGATAGGGACACAGTTCTGGATACACCTGGTATCTGACACTGTCTGATAGGGACACAATGCTGGATACACCTGGTATCTGACACTGTCTGATAGGGACACAGTGCTGGATACACCTGGTATCTGACACTGTCTGATAGGGACAGAGTGCTGGATACTCCTGGTATCTGACACTGTCTGATAGGGACACAGTGCTGGATACTCCTGGTATCTGACACTCTGATAGGGATACAGTGCTGGATACACCTGGTATCTGACACTCTGATAGGGATACAGTGCTGGATACACCTCGTATTTGACACTCTGATAGGGATACAGTGCTGGATACACCTGGTATCTGACACTCTGATAGGGACACAGTGCTGGATACACCTGGTATCTGACACTGTCTGATAGGGACATAGTGCTGGATACACCTGGTATCTGACACTGTCTGATAGGGACACAGTGCTGGATACACCTGGTATCTGACACTGTCTGATAGGGACACAGTGCTGGATACACCTGGTATCTGACACTGTCTGATAGGGATACAGTGCTGGATATACCTGGTATCTGACACTGTCTGATAGGGACACAGTGCTGGATACACCTGGTATCTGACACTCTGATAGGGACACAGTGCTGGATACACCTGGTATCTGACACTCTGATAGGGATACAGTGCTGGATACACCTGGTATCTGACACTCTGATAGGGACACAGTGCTGGATACACCTGGTATCTGACACTGTCTGATAGGGACACAGTGCTGGATACACCTGGTATCTGACACTCTGATAGGGACACAGTGCTGGATACACCTGGTACCTGACACTGTCTGATAGGGACACAGTGCTGGATACACCTGGTATCTGACACTGTCTGATAGGGACACAGTGCTGGATACACCTGGTATCTGACACTGTCTGATAGGGACACAGTGCTGGATACACCTGGTATCTGCCACTCTGATAGAGACACAGTGCTGGATACTCCTGGTATCTGACACTCTGATAGGGATACAGTGCTGGATACTCCTGGTATCTGACACTCTGATAGGGATACAGTGCTGGATACTCCTGGTATCTGACACTGTCTGATAGGGACACAGTGCTGGATACTCCTGGTATCTGACACTCTGATAGGGATACAGTGCTGGATACTCCTGGTATCTGACACTCAGATAGGGACACAGTGCTGGATACACCTGGTATCTGACACTCTGATAGGGACACAGTTCTGGATACACCTGGTATCTGACACTTTGATAGCGACACAGTTCTGGATACACCTGGTATCTGACACTCTGAAAGGGACACAGTTCTGGATACACCTGGTATCTGACACTGTCTGATAGGGACACAGTGCTGGATACTCCTGGTATCTGACACTGTCTGATAGGGACACAGTTCTGGATACACCTGGTATCTGACACTGTCTGATAAGGACGCAGCGCTGGATACACCTGGTATCTGACACTCTGATAGGGGCACAGTGCTGGATATTCATGGGGGTTTTGCCTTTTTATTTCATTCTGATGAGTTTGGGCCGAGTCTGTATTTCTCGACCAAAGTGAGAAAATAAATCAGCCGGGGCTTTGAGTTGTGAGGTTTTACTCTGGAAAGTGCGTGTGTGAATGGCAGTTGGGACTGGAGCAGTTCAGGGTTGATGCCCTCAGTTCAATAGCCCTCAGCTGTCCGGGCTCATACCTGATGGTCTCAATCTTCGAGACAAAGAAGTCCATGAGCTCCTCACACTTGTTGTTGGAGGTGAGTGTGGTGGAGACCGGGGAGAGGGTTTTAAGGAGATGGGCACTGAGGCAGAATACAGGACTGCTGTACCCAGCATTGGGCAGCAACTTCAGGCAAAGAGGGAGAAAGTAAAGTAACTTGGAGGAAAAATATTTACGCAGCGAGTTATTATGATCTGGAATGCACTGCTGAAAAGTGTGTTGGAAGCAGATTCAATAGTAACTTTCAAAAGGTAATTGGATAATTACTTGAACAGGAGACATTTGCAGTGCTGTGGGGGATCGACTAGCAGAATGGGACTAATTGGATCGCTCTTTCAAAGAGCTGGCACAAGCACAATGGGCCGAATGGTCCACTTCTGAGTTATAAGGCTCTACATATTCAAAGTTTTAACTTGGACCCTTCATGGTGTTGAAAGAGTCGGTGTGCCAAAATCGTGGCATCAGTCAGTGAACTCCTCCCTGTCCCCAAACCGCAGTATTTATGTCTTGTGAAACCCTTGCACATTGTAAATTAAAATAAACAGTGACTTGAATAAAGCACGAACAAAAGCTATTACTCTTGTCATTGGTTCCACCTCCTCCTCCTCCCCTCAGTGGAAGGTTAACAGACATTACCATAGAGTAACCACAATGAACACTGTGTATTCAAAGACCAACTTCTGAAGCTTTCACAGTGGCAAGCAGAGTGCTGTGTTGGTGGGGTGATGAGATCCTGAGTTCTGTCTGCGATGATCGCAGTGATGTAGTTGTCCCTTCATCGTGTTGTGTCTCCAACCCACAGGTCAGGATGGACGAGGAGTTTGAGAAAGGCCGCATCAAGGAGCTCCAGCAGCAACGCATGAATATGCAGAAAAAAACCTTCACCAAATGGATAAACCAGGTGTATTCAGAAAACCAGGTGAGAAGCAGGTCCCGGGGGGAGAGAGGAGCAGGCCCCGGGGGAGAGAGGAGCAGGCCCCGGGGGGGAGAGGAGCGGGTCCCGGGGGAAGAGGAGCGGGTCCGGGGGGGAGAGGAGCGGGTCCCGGGGGGAAGAGGAGCGGGTCCCGGGGGGGAGAGGAGCGGGTCCCGAGGGGGAGAGGAGCGGGTCCCGAGGGGGAGAGGAGCGGGTCCCGGGGGGGGAGAGGAGCGGGTCCCGGGGGGGAGAGGAGCGGGTCCCGAGGGGGAGAGGAGCAGGTCCCGGGGCGAGAGAGGAGCAGGTCCCGGGGGGAGAGAGGAGCAGGTCCCGGAGGGGAGAGGCGCAGGTCCCGGGGCAAGAGAGGAGCGGGTCCCGGGGGAGAGAGGAGCAGGTCCCGGGGAAGAGAGGAGCAGGTCCCGGGGGGAGAGGAGTGGGTCCCGGGGGGAGAGGAGTGGGTCCCGGGGGGAGAAAGAGAGGAGCAGGTCCCGGGAGGGAGAGGAGCAGGTCCCGGGGGGGAGAGGAGCAGGTCCCGGGGGAAGAGAGAGAGGAGCGGGTCCCGGGGGAGAGGAGCAGGTCCCGGGGGGAGAGAGAGAGGAGCGGGTCCCGGGGGAGAGAGGAGCGGGTCCCGGGGGAGAGAGGAGCAGGTCCCGGGGGAAGAGGAGTGGGTTCCGGGGGGAGAGGAGCGGGTCCCAGGGGGAGAGAGAGAGGAGCAGGTCCCGGGGGAGAGGAGCAGGTCCCGGGGCGAGAGAGAAGCGGGTCCCGGGGGAGAGAGGAGCAGGTCCCGAGGGAGAGAGGAGCAGGTCACGGGGGGAGAGGAGCGGGTCCCGGGGGGAGAGGAGCGGGTCCCGGGGGAGAGGAGCGGGTCCCGGGGGGAGAAGAGCGGGTCCCGGGGGGAGAGAGAGAGGAGCAGGTCCCGGGGGGGGAGAGGAGCAGGTCCCGGGTGGAGAGAGAGAGGAGCAGGTCCCGGGGGGAGAGAGGAGCAGGTCCCAGGGGGAGAGAGGAGCAGGTTCCGGGGGGAGAGAGGAGTGAGTCCCGGGGGAGAGAGGAGCGGGTCCTGGAGGAGAGAGGAGCGGGTCCTGGGGGAGAGACGAGCAGGTCCCGGGGTGAGAGGAGCGGGTTCCAGGGGGAGAGAGGAGCAGGTTCCGGGGGGAGAGAGGAGCGGGTCCCGGGGGGAGAGAGGAGCAGGTCTCTGGGGAGAGAGGAGCGGGTCCCGGGGGGGAGAGGAGCAGGTCCCGGGGGGGAGAGGAGCAGGTCCCGGGGGGAGAGAGGAGCAGGTTCCGGGGGGAGAGAGGAGCGGGTCCCGGGGGGAGAGAGGAGCAGGTCTCTGGGGAGAGAGGAGCGGGTCCCGGGAGGGAGAGGAGCAGGTCCCGGGGGGAGAGAGGAGCAGGTCCCGGGGGGAGAGAGGAGCGGGTCCCGGGGCGAGAGAGGAGCGGGTCCCGGGGGGAGAGAGGAGCAGGTCCCGGCGGGAGAGGAGTGGGTCCCGGGGGGAGAGGAGTGGGTCCCGGGGGGAGAGAGAGAGGAGCAGGTCCAAGGGGGGAAAGGAGCAGGTCCCGGGGGTAGAGAGAGAGGAGCAGGTCCCGGGGGGAGAGAGGAGCAGGTCCCGGGGGGAGAGAGGAGCAGGTCCCGGGGGGAGAGAGGAGCAGGTCCCGGGGGGAGAGAGGAGCAGGTTCCGGGGGGAGAGAGGAGCAGGTCTCGGGGGAGAGAGGAGCGGGTCCTGGGGGAGAGAGGACAGGTTCCGGGGGGAGAGAGGAGCGGGTCCTGGGGGGAGAGGAGCGGGTTCCGGGGGGAGAGAGGAGCAGGTTCCGGGGGGAGAGAGGAGCGGGTCCCGGGGGGAGAGAGGAGCGGGTCCCGGGGGGGAGAGGAGCGGGTCCCGGGGGGGAGAGGAGCTGGTCCCGGGGGGAGAGAGGAGCAGGTCCCGGGGGGAGAGAGGAGCAGGTTCCGGGGGGAGAGAGGAGCAGGTCCCGGGGCGAGAGAGGAGCGGGTCCCGGGGGGAGAGAGGAGCGGGTCCCCGGGGGAGAGAGGAGCAGGTCCCGGCGGGAGAGGAGTGGGTCCCGGGGGGAGAGGAGTGGGTCCCGGGGGGAGAGAGAGAGGAGCAGGTTCAAGGGGGGAAAGGAGCAGGTCCCGGGGGTAGAGAGAGAGGTGCAGATCCCGGGGGGAGAGAGGAGCAGGTCCCGGAGGGAGAGAGGAGCAGGTCCCGGGGGGAGAGAGGAGCAGGTTCCGGGGGAAGGGAGGAGCGGGTCCTGGGGGAGAGAGGAGCGGGTCCTGGGGGAGAGAGGAGCGGGTCCCGGGGGGAGAGAGGAGCAGGTCCCGGGGGGAGAGAGGACTGGGTCCCGGGGGAGAGAGGAGCGAGTCCCGGGGGGAGAGAGGAGCAGGTCCCGGGGGGAGAGAGGACTGGGTCCCGGGGAGAGAGGAGCAGGTCCCGGTGGGAGAGAGGAGCGGGTACCCGGGGGAGGAAGGAGCAGGTCCCGGGGGGAGAGAGGACTGGTTCCCGGGGGAGAGAGGAGCAGGTCCCGGGGGGAGAGAGGAGCAGGTCCCGGGGGAGAGAGGGGCAGGTCCCGGGGGAGAGAGGAGCAGGTCCCAGGGGGGAGAGGAGCAGGTCCCGGGGCGAGAGAGGAGCGGGTCCCGGGGGTAGAGAGGAGCAGGTCCCGGGGCGAAAGAGGAGCAGGTCCCGGGGGGAGAGAGGAGCAGGTCCCGGAGGGGAGAGGAGCAGGTCCCGGGGCAAGAGAGGAGCGGGTCCCGGGGGAGAGAGGAGCAGGTCCCGGGGAAGATAGGAGCATGTCCCGAGGGGAGAGGAGTGCGTCCCGGGGGGAGAGGAGTGGGTCCCGGGGGGAGGGAGAGAGGAGCAGGTCCCGGGGGAGAGAGGAGCAGGTCCCGGGGGAAGAGGAGTGGGTTCCGGGGGGAGAGGAGCGGGTCCCAGGGGGAGAGAGAGAGGAGCAGGTCCCGGGGGAGAGGAGCAGGTCCCGGGGGGGAGAGGAGCAGGTCCCGGGGGGAGAGAGGAGCAGGTTCCGGGGGGAGAGAGGAGCGGGTCCCGGGGGGAGAGAGGAGCAGGTCTCTGGGGAGAGAGGAGCGGGTCCCGGGAGGGAGAGGAGCAGGTCCCGGGGGGAGAGAGGAGCAGGTTCCGGGGGGAGAGAGGAGCAGGTCCCGGGGCGAGAGAGGAGCGGGTCCCGGGGGGAGAGAGGAGCGGGTCCCCGGGGGAGAGAGGAGCAGGTCCCGGCGGGAGAGGAGTGGGTCCCGGGGGGAGAGGAGTGGGTCCCGGGGGGAGAGAGAGAGGAGCAGGTCCAAGTGGGGAAAGGAGCAGGTCCCGGGGGTAGAGAGAGAGGAGCAGGTCCCGGGGGGAGAGAGGAGCAGGTCCCGGAGGGAGAGAGGAGCAGGTCCCGGGGGGAGAGAGGAGCAGGTTTCGGGGGGAGAGAGGAGCAGGTCTCGGGGGAGAGAGGAGCGGGTCCTGGGGGAGAGAGGACAGGTTCCGGGGGGAGAGAGGAGCAGGTTCCGGGGGGAGAGAGGAGCAGGTCCCGGGGCGAGAGAGGAGCGGGTCCCGGGGGGAGAGAGGAGCGGGTCCCGGGGGGAGAGAGGAGCAGGTCCCAGGGGGGAGAGGAGCAGGTCCCGGGGGGAGAGAGGAGCAGGTTCCGGGGGGAGAGAGGAGCAGGTCTAGGGGGAGAGAGGAGCGGGTCCTGGGGGAGAGAGGAGCAGGTCCCGGGGGGAGAGAGGAGCAGGTTCCGGGGGAAGAGGAGCGTGTTCCGGGAGGAGAGAGGAGCGGGTTCCGGTGGGAGAGAGGAGCGAGTCCCGGGGGGAGAGAGGAGCAGGTCTCTGGGGAGAGAGGAGCGGGTCCCGGGGCGAGAGAGGAGCGGGTCCCGGGGGAGAGAGGAGCAGGTCCCGGGGGGAGAGAGGAGCGGGTCCCGGGGGAGAGAGGAGCAGGTCCCGGGGGGAGAGAGGAGCAGGTCCCGGGGGGGGGAGAGGTGCAGGTCCCGGGGGGAGAGAGGAGCAGGTCTCTGGGGAGAGAGGAGCGGGTCCCGGGGGGGAGAGGAGCAGGTTCCGGGGCGAGAGAGAAGCAGGTCCCGGGGGTAGAGAGGAGCGGGTCCTGGGGGAGAGAGGAGCAGGTCCCGGGGGGAGAGGAGCGGGTCCCGGGGGAGAGAAGAGCGGGTCCCAGGGGAGAGAGGAGCGGGTCCCGGGGGGGAGAGGAGCAGGTCCCGGGGGGTGAGAGAGAGGAGCAGGTCCCGGGGGGAGAGAGAGAGGAGCAGGTCCCGGGGGGAGAGAGGAGCAGGTCCCGGGGGGAGAGAGGAGCGGGTCCCGGGGGGAGAGAGGAGCGGGTCCCGGGGGGAGAGAGGAGCGGGTCCCGGGGGGGAGAGGAGCGGGTCCCGGGGGGAGAGAGGAGCGGGTCCCGGGGGAGAGAGGAGCGGGTCCCGGGGGAGAGAGGAGCGGGTCCCGGGGGAGAGAAGAGCGGGTCCCAGGGGAGAGAGGAGCGTGTCCCGGGTGGAGAGGAGCGTGTCCCGGGGGGAGAGAGGAGCGGGTCCCGGGGGAGAGAGGAGCGGGTCCCGGGGGAGAGAGGAGCGGGTCCCGGGGGGAGAGAGGAGCGGGTCCCGGGGGGGAGAGGAGCAGGTCCCGGGGGGTGAGAGAGAGGAGCAGGTCCCGGGGGGAGAGAGAGAGGAGTAGGTCCCGGGGGGAGAGAGGAGCAGGTCTCGGGGGAGAGAGGAGCGGGTCCTGGGGGAGAGAGGAGCGGGTCCCGGGGGGAGAGAGGAGCGGGTCCCGGGGGAGAGAGGAGCGGGTCCCGGGGGGAGAGAGGAGCGGGTCCCGGGGGAGAGAGGAGCCGGTCCCGGGGGAGAGAGGAGCGGGTCCCAGGGGAGAGAGGAGCGTGTCCTGGGTGGAGAGGAGCGTGTCCCGGGGGGAGAGGAGCCGGTCCCGAGGGGAGAGGAGTGCGGGTGTTGGCGGCGGGACGGGGGCGGAGGGAGGAGGAGTGTGTGTCCCGGGGAGAGAAGCAGCTCTGAGCAACAGGAAATAATAGGCTGCCATTTTTAATATGTGTCGGTGTCACAACACTCTGCACCAAGCAATGGAAGGGTGCAATTAACCCCTTCCATCCCCGTATGGGATTTCCTGACCGTAGCAATGTCACTGGATATAGTTGTAGTGTGGGGAGGGAGAAGAGGACTGCCAAGCTGAGTCCAAGTCTCCCATCAATAAGTAAGGAGGAGGAACCACTTGTGCCGACTCTCATACACCTCCCATTGCGCGAGTGGCGTAATGTGTCTTGTAGATCAAGCTTCTCTATTCCCCTTCTAGGAGTGGCCTGGGAGGAACCCCTAATGAGGGGGCAAAGGGCAGAATGCCAGTCAATTCACTAGATACTCCAAACTTTCTCTATGTATTGGGCAGCGATGTAGTACACTGCTCGAAATGTGTCACGCTAACAGGAGCTGCCTGTGTTGTCCAGCTGAGGAACATAGACGAGATTGAATCCAGTTTGGATTAGGGTGGAGAGAGATGGAAGGAAGTGCAGGCAGTTAAAGCCATAAAAAAGGCCTGTAGCAATTTGAGTTTTATAAACCGGGGCACAGAGTGTAAGAATAAAAAAGCGATGGTAAGTTTAGGCAAAATATTGGTTAGGCCACTGTTCGAGTACTGTGTGCAGTTTTGGGCAACCCGTAACAGAAAGGACATTAAAGCCTTAGGATTCATTAGGATGATGCCAGGAATGGATGACATTAATTATCAGGAGAGACTTAAGATACTGGAACTGTTTCCACTGGAGCAGAGAAAGCTCAGGGAAGATTTCATGAAGGTTCTTAAAATTAAAAAGGGGTTTGGTAGTGAATAGGGAAAGATGGTTTCCTGTGGTTGAAGAGTCAGTAATGAGGTCACCAATTTAAAATTGTCATGGAGAGAGTGAGGACAAAGTTAGGGGAGATTTCTTTGTGTGGGCAATTGTTAGAGGTATGCATTGTCACAGGGAGTGGACAAGGCTGAAACTCTTGCTCCTTTTCAGGGAAAATTGGATAAATATTTGAGGTTGAGGAAGATGGGGATAGGGGTTATGGGTAGTGGGCAGGGAAGTGGAGCTGAGTCCATGATCAGATCAGTCATGATCTTATTGAATGGCGGAGCAGGCTTGAGGGGCCAAATGGCCTACTCTTGTTCCTATTTCTTATGTTCTTATAGCGGACTATGGAAAGAGAGTGCAGCAGTAGAATTAATTTTGAGTTGCTCTAACAAAGGGTCAGGATCGACACGATGAGCTGATTACTTCTCTGCTATAAACATCTAGGGGCAGAAATTGCCCTCCACCTCAAATAGGGCGCGCTTATCGATTTAATTGCTGATTTACCTCTCCAATACCATGGGGCAGTGATTAGTGTGATTTTACCTCCTTTTATGAGCGATTCCATCGAGGTGGTGTTTCGGGCGGCAGCGGAACGGTGTCATCGGCGCCGCGCTGAGCACGTGCGCGGACATGTAGCAACGTCCGTCACCTTCAGTTAAAGGGGAGGGCTGCTGCGAGCTCGGCAGTCACTTTAGTGGCGCCAGTGGTTCACCGTGGAGGGCATCATCCGGGCCAGCGGCCCTGTACCCGAGAGGAGGTGCCGGGTTGCCTGTTGGCGGCCCAGTCGAATCCGTGGCCGCCATTGTTGGGCCTACTTCAGAGTCGGCCCACAATTAAAATAAAATGGCGGCCACGGCAGAGCGCCCTCCCCTTTAAGGGCGGACACGCCGCCCAGCCACCGGCAGCTTCACGCCAGGTACAGCTGTCGGGGGCACCGAGCGGCGACCGATCCACTCCCGTGGGGCAATTTCCCTCGCGGGGTAGAAAGGGTTCGCCGCCGGTCAGTAAGGGGTCATAGAAAGATAGAAAATAGGTCCTTCGAGCCTGCACCACCATTCAACAAGATCATGGCTGATCATTCACCCCAGCACCTCCCCCCACGCCCCCTCCACACCCCCCGACCCCCCCAGCCGCAAGGACCACATCCAACTCCCTCCCGAACACATCCAATGAACTGGCATCAACAACTCTCCGTGGCAGGGAACCCCACAGGCCAACAACTCCCCGAGTGAAGAAGTCTCTCCCAATCCCAGCCCCAAACAGCCCAACCCCCATCCCAAGAGCATGCCCCCCACTGGCTCCGGACCCACCCAACACCGGGAACACTCCCCCCGCACCCAACCCACCCCGTCCCGTCAGAATCCTTCCCAAATGCCGAACACCCCCGGATGTCGAGCCCCCAGCCCTGGCCACCCCGGAGCCACGCCCCCAACCACACCACATCCATCAACCGCCATCTGCGCAGTCAACCCGCCCACCCCACTCTGAACACTCCCCGCACCGAGGCACAGAGCCCCGCTGCAATGTGGCCCCTCCTGTACCCCGCCTTGGGTTTCTCCACCCGCCCCCCCCCCACCTCCACCATTCTCCTCTCCATCCCGCGCCCCCGTCTCCCCTCAACTTCCCTCTGCCTCCCCGCACAGGCTCCCATCTTGGGGGCGGTAACCTTCTGGGGCAGGGAATTTTAGCCCCCAGCGTGGAAGTCCTGCTCCCGCCACAGAATTGGCCTTACCACCCCTCAATGGAAGCGGAGTGCAGTTTCCCACATGCCACTTCCTTTGGGGGCAGTTACTGGGGCACAACTGGATGCTCCCGTGACAGTTTGAACTGGTGCTCTCCACTCTCCGTGTGGCCGATGGCACGGTCACCTTTCCGCCTGAAAAAAGGATGAGGGCAATGTCCCGATTATCGGCTACTCCGCCCTGACTGAGCGGTAAATCCTTTCCACCCCGTTACTGGCTGTAACGGCTCTTTAAAACAAAAAGGGTCAATTTCAGCCCCCTAGGGTTCTAAGGGTTAGGTAACCCAAATTGCTTTAGGTTAGCTTTTTGCTCTTTCTGCTTAAGGAGTTTTGGAGCACAGCACTCCAAGATGCTCCTTCAACATTTCGGAATTTATTTTTGCTACTTTACAATCACCTTGGAACACTTGGGAGCAGGGAACAGTTCCATTGCACTGATTGGGCCAATCGGATGTGGGGCAGAGAACAGGTTCAATCCCAGTGACTGGGTCTATCGGTTGTGGGGTAGAGAACAGGTTCCATCACACTGACTGGGCCAATCGGATGTGGGGTAGAGAACAGGTTCCATCACTGTGACTGGGCCAATCGGATGTGGGGTAGAGAACAGGTTCCATCGCATTATTGGGCCTATCGGATGTGGGTTAGAGAACAGGTTCCATCGCACTGACTGGGCCTATCGGATGTGTGGGGCAGAGAACAGGTTCCACCCCAGTGACTGGGCCTATCGGATGTGTGGGGCAGAGAACAGGTTCCACCCCAGTGACTGGGCCTATCGGATGTGTGGGGCAGAGAACAGGTTCCACCCCAGTGACTGGGCCTATCTGTGGTTCCGTGCAGTGCCCATGGGACAGTAAAATTACACACTACTACTCCAGCTCCGTGGGCTCAATTTTCCCCAGTAATGCGCCGTTTTTTTTGGGAGCAGGCTGCTTTTTCTGGCCTAACTTAAAAATCCCCAGTTTCCCCAATCAATTTGCACCAGCGTAACTCAGTTAATTACAAATTTTTTAAGTCAGTTTTTTTTTCAGCCAAAGGGGGCGTAACCAGCCACCTATGCCACTTCTGGCCATTTAGGGAAGTTTGGCCAGCTGAGAGTTACTCCAGTTCTGATTAGGCCAGCATATGTGGCCTGTCCTGAAAAACCTTCCCTAGAGTTAAGGAAATCGGCGTAGGTAAGGTAATCGGCGCAGCAGATGCCCGGACACACTGAAAACACATAGCAGCAACTTACCTCTAAACCCGCCCGAAGGCTGTCCGGTTCCATTCTCAGTCCCCGGTTCAGAGAGAGAGATATCCAACGGGGAAACATACAACACTTTTTTTTTGCTGTACTTGGACCCCAAAAAAACACAGTGACGCGTCACAATGTCCCTCCCCTTTAGTTAAAGAGGAGGACCGCTGCGAGCTCTGCAGCCACTTCAATGGCGCCCACTGGGCCACCAGGGCGGGCTATGGCCGGGCCAGCTGCCAAGAGGGGGTGCCGGGCTGCCTGTGGGTGCCTGGCCGAGCCCGTAGCCACCATTGTCGGGCCGAATCCAGAGTCGGTCGACAATTAAATTAAAATGGCGGCCGCATATGTGCGCCCTCCCCTTTAAGAGCAGAAGCGTCGCCCAACCACTGGCAGCTTCCCACCGGGGTGGCCGCTCTGCTCCCACGGGGCAATTTCCATCGCGGGGTGGAAAGGGGTCACTGCCGGTTGGTAAGGGGTCGACGTGTGCCCGACGCGGCGGGAAAATGGGCGGCACGGTCACCTCCTCCGCCGGAAAAAGTAACAAGGGCAATGTCCCGATTGTCGGCCACTCCGCCCCGACTGAGCGGTAACTCCTTTCTGCCCCGTAATGGCTCTTTAAAAAAAAAAGGGGGGCAATTTTGGCCCCCAAGTCTCTCCAGCCAGGGGAAACAGCCTCTTGGCATCTACCATGCCAAGCCCTAATAATTTTATACGTTTCTCATTCTTCTAAACTTCAGAGAATACAGGCCCATTCTACTCAATCTCTCATTCCAGGAATCAATCTTGTGAACCTCTTGCACTCCCTCTAAGGCAAGTTTATCCTTCCTTTAAGGAGATCCAAACTGTACATAGTACTCCAAATGTGGTCTCACCAAGGCCCTATATAATTTCTCACTCCTATACTCAACAACTCCCTTGCAGTAAAGGCTAACATACCATTTGCCTTCCTAATTGCATGTAGTACCTGCATGTTAACTTTTTGTGATTCATGGACAAGGAACAAACCCCTCTGCAGATCAACATTTACTAGTCTCTCACTTTTTAAAAAATATTCTGTTTTTCATTCTTCCTACCAAAGTGACTAATCTCACATTTCCCCACATTATACTCCATCTGCCACCTTACTGCCCACTCACTTAACCTGTCTAGATCTCTTTAGAGTCTCTTTGCATCCTCCTCACAGCTTGCTTTCCCACATAGCTTTGTAACTTCAGCAAACTTGGATACATTGCACTCGGTCCCTTCATCTAAGTCACTGATATAGATTGTGAATAGCTGAGGCCCAAACACTGACCCTTGTGGCACCCCACTAGTTGCAGCCTGTCAACCCAAAAATGACCTGTTTATCCTCTGCTTTCTGTCCTTCTGGCATTAAAGTTGCTGGTATGAGGCAAGCTTCCCCACAGAGCTGCTCTCACTACTCTGAAAGCAAATAGCCGACGAGGAAGCTCTGGAGACCAGGTATGAGGCAAGCTTCCCCACAGAGCTGCTCTCACTACTCTGAAAGCAAATAGCCGACGAGGAAGCTCTGGAGACCAGGTATGAAAGCACGCACTCCTATATTCATGACTGCACAGTTGGGCTACAGAGAGACAATGCATTGGTGCAAAGCTCCGCTGCTCCACCTGTTGGTATTCATCATCATAGGCGATCCCTCGAACAAGGATGACTTGCTTCCACAAGAATTCAGTGGTGTTTCAATGAAGGACCTCATGTTCCAGTCCTGAACTCCAGTTGAGGGGGTGGAAGATGTTTGTGCATGGATTTTTTTAACGTGTGGTGACATCAGCCACCACACGGGCTCAACAAAGCTAGGTCTTGGTCCAGTGGCAAGGATTGAATCAGGACGACTGGAGACCTGCTCTGCTGCACGGACTTAGTGTGCACACATATTGCAGTATGGGTTGGCCTGTGTTACCCCTGGGCCCTCGGCTCTTCTGAGCCCCATACCCTCATGTGCCGCACCTTTGCCCACGATGTTCCAGGGCCCGACATTCCAGCTCTATTTATAGCCCCGACCTGCGGTAGTGTTGGTATTACGGTTCCCTGGGTTACTGTCTGTGTCGATGCTGTGATCAAGAGGATGATGTTGGTGATCTTGCACATCATATGGTGAGTTGGGCTCAATATGCCATTCGTAAGGAGCTCTTGATGTCTGCTGTCCACTTAACATGGACTTAAGCCACACTTGTTAGTTGTCTGATCACCAAACAATAAACGCCCATTTTGAAGAAGGGGATATATTAGATTGTCCCTTTGAGGTTGAGGTGGTTCCAAGTTGATATGCCTGATGGTGCAAGCTCATATCCATGTCAACCTCCATGGTAGATTTAGTAATGAGATCTGAACCAGGCAAGTCCACTGTTCTCCAGGGTATTGTTAATTATTAACCTTTTAGACTAGCTAACTAATGGAAATTGCTGAAAACTGGCATCCCTGCAACTCCTCTCCTGATAACTCTGCCAGGCAATCACCTAATCAGCAACGTGGTCTTAATAAGCTGCAGGAAGCTCGGCAGTGGTCTGTACGCGTAAGCGGGTGGAATGATACAGCACAGTAAGAAGCCATTCGTTTGCGTGGTTTTTGCTGATAAGCTCTGGTAATGTCCCTTTATATGTTTTCCAAGCCTAGCTCCACCTAACCTCTCTGAATGTGCTTAAGGGGATCTTCCCATTGGGCAAGAAAGTTCATGCTCCATACTGGGAAAGTAGAAACCCACAGGTGGTTGCAGATTTCTCAGCTTCATTTGGAGACACTAAAATATGGCCATGTGTTTGTGATCATATCAAATATAGGAACAGGAGGAGGCCTGTCCCACTATTCACTTAGACTGGGACTATGGGCGGGGATTAAACAGGTGGGTAGTATCCTTAATAGGGGAGAGTGTACATGAGCTGCGGAAGGCGATTAAACGGATGGGTAGTATCCATGATGGGGGAGAGTGTACATGAGCTGCGGGAGGAGGTTAGTTGGGTGGATAGTATCCTTGATGGGGACAGTGTACATGGGCTGTGGGAGATTAATAGGGTGGGTAGTATCCTTGATCAGGTAAAGTGTTTGCAGACTGTGGGAAGAGATTCGGAGAGTGGGCAGAATGTACATGGCTTTGGATTGAGTGAGATCAAGGGGTTAAATTTGCTCCTATTTGAGATATTTGACATTGCTCTACCTGCATTTGGTTCAGATGAGGATTCACATTAATGACCTGTTCACCGAGCTCCAGGATGGGATTGCCCTCATCCATCTGCTGGAAGCCATCACTGGAGAGAAGCTGAACAGACCCAACCGAGGCAGAATGAGAGTCCACTACCTGGAGAACAATAGCAGGGCCATCAGCTTCCTAAAAACCAAGGTAAAGATACTCTTTACAGTCTGAGTATGAGACCTAGCCCTGCCTCAGCATTTTACTTATGTCCAAATATACCTCATTAGAATAAACTTGTTCTATGTACGATGTCCCTGAGATCCGGTGTGTGTACAATGTTCCTGAGATACAGTGTGTGTACGATGTCCCTGAGATACAGTGTGTGTACGATGTCCCTGAGATACAGTGGGTGTACGATGTCCCTGAGATACGGTGTGTGTACAATGTCCCCGAGATACGGTGTGTGTACGATGTCCCTGAGATACGGTGTGTGTACGATGTCCCTGAGATACGGTGTGTGTACGATGTCCCTGAGATACAGTGTGTGTACGATGTCCCTGAGATACGGTGTGTGTACAATGTCCCCGAGATACGGTGTGTGTACGATGTCCCTGAGATACGGTGTGTGTACGATGTCCCTGAGATACGGTGTGTGTACGATGTCCCTGAGATACGGTGTGTGTACGATGTCCCTGAGATACGGTGTGTGTACGATGTCCCTGAGTTGTGTTTTTTAAACGTACTATTTTGCTGGTTTTGTTGCTCACAGATAAATGTGGACCTGATTGGTCCTGAAAACATTGTGGATGGTGACCGCACCCTAATCCTGGGTCTGATCTGGATGATTATCCTGCGTTTTGTGATGGCCTCCATCGCACTCAATGAGGTAAGACAAACGTGTCCTACTTGGGGTAAAGGACTGCTCGGAATATGCACAGATAGGACCGATCTGGTGAAATGTGAGACATGCTTCATGCATGTGATTGATTGCACAGTCTGCCACTCCCTCCATCTACGCAGCGATGTGACTGGGCAGAGCAGCTGGATACACCCGATCCCATTATACTCCAGTACTTCTGGCTCAATGGTACCAATGGTCCAGTGTCTTGGATGGAGTATAAAAGCAGGGAAGTCTCGCTACAGTTATACAGGATATTGGTGAGGCCACACCTGGAATACTGCGTGCACTTTTGGTTTCCATAGTTAAGAAAGGATATACTTGCCTTGGAGGCAGTTCAGAGAAGGTTCACTAGGTTGATTCTGGAGATGAGGGGGTTGACTTATGAGAAAAAATTGAGTAGGTTGGGCCTCTACTCATTGGAATTCAAAAAATTGAGAGGTGATCTTATCGAAACGTATAAGATTATGAGGGAGCTTGACAAGGTGGATGCAGAGAGGATGTTTCCACTGATGGGGGAGACTAGAACTAGGGGGCATAATCTTAGAATAAGGGGCTGCCCATTTAAAACTGAGATGAGGAAACATTTATTTTCTCAGGGGGTTGTAAATCTGTAAAATTCGCTGCCTCAGAGAGCTGTGGAAGCTGGGACATTGAATAAATTTAAGATGGAGATAGACACAGTTTCTTAACCAATAAGGGAATAAGGGGTTATGGGAAGTGGACCTGAGTCCATGATCGGATCAGCCATGATCATATTAAATGGCGGAGCAGGCTCGAGGGGCCATATGGCCTACTCCTGCTCCTATTTCTTATGTTCTTATGTTCTCTTGATACCAAAGGTGTGCCAGGCTGGTTGTAGTGTTGTTAACAGCTCAAACAAATAGGGACTTCTGAATAAACTGTCTGTCGATATTCGCAGTTATGTTAATAAGGCTCGCTATCAGAATATTTCTGGGGCAGTCTTCATGCGGTTAATAGGTACCAGTGGAGGGCACAGATTGTCTTCAGCTCCTGCTGCGAACATTAGTTGCCTGTCGTCATATTTAAGACAGAAAGCTTCATGTGCGCTTAATTACTTTGTAGTTCGGAGGCTTGTTATGTAAGAGCTAACTTTTACACATATGCCGCTAACAGGAATGAGCTGAAAGATTGGTGGATGAATCTATTTTTGGCGGCATGAGTTGGGAAAGAATTATAGATCATGGCATATTTGATGTCCATTCATAAGGATTAACATCTCACTGAAGAATGGCACCTCTGGCAATGCTGCACCTCTTCAGTATTGCACTGGTGTGTTAGCCTAGATTACGTGACCAAGTCCATCATAGGCAATCTCTCGAAACGAGGATGACTGGCTTCCACGTCAAAAAGGGATGAGTTCACAGGTGTTTCAATGAAGGACATAATATTCTAGGTCCCGAACTACATGTTGAAAGGTGGAAGATGCCTGTGCATGGATTTTTTAACGTGTGGTGACCGTTGCACACCAGCCACCACATTGGCTTGACAGAACTAGGTCTTGGTCCAGTGGCAAGGATTACCCAAGACGACTGGAGACCAGCTCTGCTGCACGGACCTAGTGCGCACATATATCGCAGTGTGGGCTGGCCCGTGCTGCCCTTGGGCCCCTGGCCCCGAACTCACGCCTCTCCTGGGCCCCAATCACATCCCTCTACAATCTCTCATCGCTCCTTCGCCTCGACCTCGCCGCTCCTGCTGTACCTGCCCATGCTCCAATCAGCGACCTGGATCTTGGTGACATCCCTCTTCATTGCCGTTGCTCTCCTGCTCCAGCAATTTCTGGAATGTTAGCCTAGATTACGTGACCAAGTCCTTAGCTGGTGCTTTAACTGGGTCAGAGGCAAGAGTGGGTCTAATGGAGCCAAGCTTACAGCTGAAGCTTGATGAAGTTGCATATTAAACGACATGCATTTTCAGAAAACTTGTGACAGTGTTGTTGCACATTGGTGAGTACTGAAAAAGGCCTGACACTTGGTATATGGGATACGTATGGTGAGGGGCAGCCTGTGGGTCGGTTGGACTTCTGCTGCTCCTGAACATTCTCGACCCTGAATTTCTTCAAATAATTACAGCGGAAGATCGGCGGGCAAATGCTGGCTTTGCTGTTACACCATAGTCTTGGTGGGAGACTGGGGCAATTCCTGTGCAAGTTCAGGGTGTTGTGTCCTTTGTAAGAAGCACAGGAAACATACCAGAACTGAGAGGTATTAACTATGGGGAAAGATTGAACGGGCTAGGTTCTTTTCTCTAGAAAAGAGAAGACTAAGGGGTGACCTGATGGGGCTTTAAAATTATAAAGGGGTTCGATAGGGTCGATGTAGAGAAGATGTTTCTATTTGTGGAGGAGTCCAAAACTAGGGGCCATAAATATAAGATAGTCACCAATAAATCTAATAAGGAATTCATGAGAAACTTCTTTACCCAGAGAGTGTAGAACTTACTCCCACAGTGAGAAGTTGAGGCGAATAGATTGATGTATTTGAGGGGAAGCTAGATAAACACATGAGGGAGAAAGGAGTAGAAGGATATGCTGATAGGGTGAGATGGAGTAGGGTGGGAGGGGGTTTATGTGGAGCATAAACACCGGCACGGATCCGTTGGACCAAATGGCCAGTTTCTGTGCTGTGCATTCTGTGCAATTTTATGTATATTTATGAAAGTGGGCTTTATAACTGCAGGATTGACTCTGGACTGCATAAAGTAAAGCCGCTGCAGCTTGAGCTGGTGTCCTGTGCTAGTTGCTGGTGTGGAGTATACTGCACGTTTGACACTGTCCTCTGCTGCGTGGAGCAGCTTGGTTCTATCTTTGAGACTGGGTTGTGTTCCCTGACTGCACCAACCCCTGCTGGTCAGATTCAGGGGCTGCTGACTGCTTTGAAGTCTGCTCACTCAAAAACTTTCTGTACTGTGCTAGGATGAGTTTGATGCCAGCAGTGCCAAGCGTTCTGCCAAGGAGGCTCTGCTGATTTGGTGCCAGCGAAAGACGGCCGGATATGAGAACGTTGATATTCAGAACTTCTCATCGAGCTGGAAAGATGGACTGGCCTTCAATGCAATTATTCACGCTCACAGGTAATCACAAACTCAGTTCAGTTATTCGGATCTGCAAAGAATGTTTAATTTACACTCTGAGGAATTGAGCAAAATATTAGGTAGAAACGTGTGAGATTTCAAATCCTTTTGGATTATTGGTACAGTGTGTAAGGCACCAGACCACTCGCGTGTGCTGCATCATGATGAACGAGGAGCCACAGGAGGCTGCAGATTCACGGGGGTCACGGTGGGCACGGGGTCATGGTGGGTACGGAAGGCATGGAGTCACGGTGGGCATGGAAGGCACGGAGTCACGGAGTCATGGTGGTCACAGTGGGCATTGTGGTCACGAGGTCACGGTGGGCATGGGGTCACGGTGGGCACAGAGTCACGGTGGGCACAGAGTCACAGTGGGCACAAAGGGATTTGGTTTACCACAATTACCCTGAGTGTCACCAGGATGTGGCCAGTGACCTCTACTGGAAACTGCACATATGTATGTTGAGTGGAGAGAGGAAGGGGTGGACTATGGCAGACCCCACTATTCAATAACCTGCCAATGCCATTGCATGGCAACTGCCCATGAGGTGCTGAAGAGTAGCCTACTTCCTGGAATTGAACCCCAGCGTGAATCAGCTCGCCTGAGAGTATTGCAATTATTCTATCCAGCCCATGTTTAATACATAACATGAAATGTCCACAGTGGTGAAATAATAGAAACACACATCACATAGCCTTCACAACACCTTGCCAGGGATGCACCAGGGATAGTCTGACTGAGGAATGGACCCAGACGTCCTGTCTCCATTTGCTTCAGTTTTCAGGCATCAACTGGACTCTCTCACGTGCTCACATAGGTGAAAAACGGTACAATTGCAAGCTTTCCTACTTCTGTTGCCAGCTCACCCGATGCATCAAGGGAGGCATGAGTGGAGCCCAGAATCTCTGTACTTCTGGCAGGTGTTAGGGTCACCTACACAAGGGGGAAAACCCTATCAAATATTATAGGGTGCACTAAATACGATGCATTTTCCATGCTCAAGTGACAAGTAACAAATAGGTGGGCAGAATAGTGGCAAATGGAATTTAATCTGGATAATTGTGAGGTAATGCATTTGGGGAGGTCTAACAAGGCAACAGAATACACATTAAATGGTATGACACTGAGAAGTGTTGATGAACCTTGGAGTGCATGTCCACAGATCCCTGAAGGTAGCAGGCCAGGTAGATAAGGTGGTTAAGAAGGCACAGAGAATACTTGCCTTTATTAGCCGAAGCATAGAATATAAGAGCAGGGGGATTATGCTTGAACTGTATAAAACACTGGTTAGGCCACAGCTGCAGTACTGTGTGCAGTTCTGGTCACCACATTAAAGGAAGGACCTGATTGCACTGGAGAGGGTACAGAGGAGATTTACGAGGATATTGCCAGGAGTGGAGAATCTTAGCTCTGAGGACAGATTGGAGAGGCTGGGTTTGTTTCCTTGGAACAGCGGAGGCTGAGGGGAGATCTCATTGAGGTGTATAAAATTATGAGGCGCCTAGATATATTGGATAGAAAGGCCCTATTTCATTTAGTCGAGGGCTCAACAACCAGGTGACATAAATTTAAAGTAATTGGTAGAAGGTTTGGAGGGGATTTGAGGGGACATTTCTTCATGTAGAAGGTTGTGGAGGTCTGGAACTCACTGCCTGAAAGGGTGGTAGAGGCAAAAAGTACTTGGATGTGCACTTGAAGTGCCGTAACCTACAGGGCTATGGACCTAGAGCTGGAACGTGGGATTAGGCTGGATAGCCTCTTGTTGGCCGGCGTGGACATGGTGGGCCGAAATGGCCTCCTTCCATGCTGTAAACGTCTATGATTCTATGATTATGCATACACACATGTGCATCCATGCTCACTGGTGCATCTTTCTGCTGCCCTTTTATCCAAAATGTCCAACTTTTCCCACATTCTACCTGACATAAACCAGAGGTGATCCAAAACTTGGCTGCCCGTATCCTAACTCGCACCAAGTCCCGCTCACCCATCACCTTTGTGCTCACTGACCTATATTGGCTTCCGGTTAAGCAATGCCTTGATTTCCAAATTCTCATCCTTATTTTCAAATCCATCATTGGCCTTGCCCCTCCCTATCTCTGTAATCTCCGCCAGCCCCATAAACCCGGCACTCCTCCAATTCTGCCCTACTGAGCATCCCTGATTATAATCGCTCCACCATTGGTGGCTGTGCCTTCTGTTGCCGAGGCCCCAAACTCTGGAACTCCCTGCCTAAACCTCTCCGCCTCTCTACCTCTCTTTCCTCCTTCAAGACGCTCCTTAAAAAGTACCTCTTTGACCAAACTTTTGGTCACCTGCACTAATTTCTACTTATGCGGCTCGGTGTCAAACTTTTATCTCAGAATACTCCTGTGGAGCGCCTTGGGACGTTTCATTACATTAAAGGTGCTATATAAATACAAATTGTTGTTCTCTCCTCAAGGCACTGACTCTTGCTATGTAATGGCACCAGCAGCCCTCTGCTAACTGACCATGACACTATTCCACCGTTACAACCAATCCCCACCCTGTCCTCATCTGATGTATGTACACACTCACACACACACACCCTCACATCGCCCACATCCCCCACAGCCTCACACCCCAGCCTCACACCCCACACCCCCCACCCTCACACACATCCTCACACCTCACACCCCCCATCCTCACACCCCCCACCCAACACCCCCCCACATCCCCTACACCCCCCCCACATCCCCTACACACCGCCCCCACATCCCCTACACACTGCCCCCACATCCCCTACACACCCCCCACACAAAGTCCTGTTCCCTCAGTACAGATTCACACGAGGTATGTAGTGAAGTCAAGGTCACTCTGGATCTGCACCTTTATTTCACAGCTCTGGAATGCTGCACTTGCCTGAGACCTGTCCTTATATACCTGTCCCTTGCAAGTGCACCCCCGGTGGTAAGGTATGCTGGTGGTTACAGGTCATATCTTATTACAGTCATGTATAGCATGTTAGGATACAGTTATATATAATGATGTAAGATACATGACATCACCCTCCCCCAAGGTCTTATTGTCTTTATAGGTTCAGTCTCTCAGGTGGTCTACGCTCTCGCGTGGAGCGTCTGAGTTGTGGTTCAGTTGTTTGCCTTGGTGTCTGTTTTTCTTTGGGTGTGGTTGCTGGTATCTCGCCTGGGCTGTCTGTTTCGATTGGTGTGATTGTTGTTGACTCGCCTGGGCTGTCTGTTGGGATTGCCCTTTCCTCAGGTTGTTCCCTCTGTCTGTCCGCCAGGTGTGGTGCAAGTTCCACATTGTAGTCTGCCTCTGGTTCCGCAGTGTTGTTGCTAAATCTGCTTTTGACTTGGTCGACATGCCTCCGGCAGGTTTTGCCATTGTCCATTTGTACTACCAGTAGCCTGTTTCCTTCCTTGCCCGTTACTGTCTCTACAAGCCATTTGGGACCCCTGCCATAGTTTAGTACAAACACTTTGTCCCCTATCTCATTCCATCTCCCCCTCAAATTTCTGTCATGGTACTCAGTCAGCTTACGGCGCTTTGCCTCAACGATTTTGTGCATGTCTGGGAGGATTAATGAGAGCCTTGTTTTTAAACTCCTTTTCATCAACAGTTGCGCGGCGGGGGATCCCAGTCAATGAGTGCGGACGAGATCTGTATGCCAGCAGCAGTCGCGACAGGCGACCCTGCAGCGTGGGACCTTGAATTTTAAGCATGCCTTGTTTAAAGATTTGCACTGCTATCTCCACCTGGCCGTTGGAGGCCGGCTTGAACGGTGCCGTCTTGATGTGATTTATGCCGTAGTCAATTTTAAAATCTTGGAATTCTGTGCTGGTGAAGCACGGACCATTGTCACTGACCAATATGTCAGGGATTCCGTGCGTTGCAAACATGGTTGCGAGGCTCTCCACACTGGTGGAGATTGTGCTCGAGTTTAAAATGGTGCATTCGATCCACTTTGAAAATGCATCTACAACTACGAGGAACATTTTGCCCATGAATGGGCCCGCATAGTCTACGTGCACCCGCGACCACGGTTTGGTAGGCCAGGGCCAGGGGAGCCTCCCGGGGGGCATTGCTGAGTTGGGCACAAATGGTGCACCTTCGGACGCAGAGCTCCAAGTCCGCGTCAATACCAGGCCACCAGACGTGGGATCTGGTTATGGCCTCCATGAGAACGATCCCCGGGTGCTCGCGGTGGAACTCCCAGACAAATGCCTCTCTGCCTCGCAGAGGCATGACTACTCGGCTGCCCCACATCAGGCAGTCTGCTTGTAGTGATAGCTCATGCATGCGCCCGTGAAAGGGTTTTAATTCCTCGGGGCAGGCATCGCGAGCCTCTGCCCAATCACCGGTTAGGACACATCTTTTTACTAAGGATAACATGGGGTCGCTGGTCGTCCAGGCTCTGATTTGGCGAGCCGTCATGGGCGAACCTGTGGACTCAAAGGCATTGATTGCCATGACTATCTCATAGTCCTGTTTTTCAGACCCTTCTGTGGTCGCCAGGGGTAGCCTGCTGAGCGCGTCGGCACAGTTGTCTGTGCCTGGCCTGTGCCTTATGGTATAGTCGTAGGATGCCAGCATGAGTGCCCACCGTTGAATTCGCACCGAGGCGTTGGCGTTTATTGCCTTGCTCTCGGATAGGAGGGACGTGAGGGGCTTGTGGTCAGTTTCTAATGCGAACTTGGCCCCGAAAAGGTATTAGTGCATCTTTTTGATACCGTACATGCACGCGAGCGCGTCCTTCTCTACCATTCCGTACCCACGTTCCGCCCGCGAAAGTGACCTGGAAACATAAGCTATGGGTTGTAATTTGCCCGCACTATTGACATGTTGTAAAACGCACCCGACCCCATACGCTGACGCATCGCATGTGAGAACTAGCTTTTTACCTGGATCAAAGAAAGTCAAAACACCGTTGGAACACAGAAGGTTGCGTGCCTTATTGAAGGCGCATTCCTGGGCGTCCCCCCAAAACCAATCGCACCCCTTCCTGAGTAGCACGTGGAGAGGCTCCAGCAGTGTGCTTAAGTTCTGCATAAAGTTCCCAAAGTAATTGAGTAGCCCGAGAAAGGCGCGCAGTTCTGAGACATTCCGGGGCCTGGGTGCCAGGCGAATTGCTTGTTTTGGACTCTGTTGGGTGGATTCCATCAGCGGCAATCCTTCTGCCCAAAAATTCAACCTCGGGTGCGAGAAACAGGCACTTGGATTTCTTGACTCGTAGGCCTACCCGATCCAACCGCTTTAGTACTTCCTCCAAATTATGGAGATGGGAATCGGTGTCCCTGCCTGTGATAAGTATGTTGTCTTGAAATACAGCCGTCCCCGGGATGGACTTGAGCAGACTCTCCATGTTGCGCTGGAATATGGCAGCTGCCGACCTGATGCCGAATGGGCATTGATTGTACATGAAAAGGCCTCGATGTGTGTTGATGGTGGTGAGTAGCTTGGAATCTTCGGTCAATTCTTGCATCGTATACACAGATGTGAGGTCTAGTTTTGAGAAAAGTTTACCTCCAGCCAATGTGGCAAATAAGTCCTCCGCTCTGGGCAGCGGGTACTGGTCCTGTAGGGAGACTCTGTTTATGGTAGATTTGTAGTCCCCACAGATTCGTACGGATCCATCAGGCTTCATGACTGGGACGATGGGACTTGCCCAGTCGCTAAATTCCACAGGTGATATAATGCCTTCCCGCAGAAGCCTGTCTAGTTCGTGTTCAATCTTTTCCCTCATCACATAGGGTACAGCTCTGGCCTTGTGATGGACCGGTCTAGCATCCTGTGTGATGTAGATTTTAGCTTTGGCCCCTTTGAAAGTGCCCACACCTGGCTGAAGAGATGTTCAAATCGCTTTATAACTGTTGAGCAGGAGGTCCGTTCCTCTAATGATATGGCATGGACATCATCCCATTTCCAGTTTAGTTTTGCCAGCCAGCTTCTCCCCAGCAGTGCTGGGGGGTCTCCGGGGACAATCCACAGGGGAAGTCAGTTCACTGTCCCTTTGTGTGTGACAGAGAGCATGGCGCTGCCGCGGACTGGTACGATTTCTTTGGTATAGGTCCTTAGTTTGGTGTCGACCCTTGTGAGTTTTGGTCTGTCTCTTTTATGCGGCCACAGTTGTTCAAATTGTTGAGCGCCCATGAGAGATTGACTCGCTCCCGTATCCAGCTCCATGTTGACAGGTATCCCGTGAGTAGGACCCTCATCATTATAGGAGACGTCCTGTTGTAGGAGCAGCGGCCATTGATCGTGTTGACCCATTGTACATTGGTGTCCCGGGTACTGTCCCCACCGTCTTCTGGTCTGCTTTCCGACTCATCCGATTCGTATACCAGCCAAGCTGCCGTTTTTTTGCACATGCGGGCCAAATGTCCTGTGTATTCACAGTTCCTGCAAACAGCCTGCTGAAATCGACATCCCCTTGACGAGTGTCCACCCTCACACCTCCAGCACAGACTGCTTCCATTGTTCCCAAAGAATGAGCTGCGTCTGGCTGATCTCTCTTGAGCTTCTCTCAGTTTGTCGTTGATTGCTCGCATTGTGGGTTGATGAGGTGTGAACGGCCATTCCTGTGGCCCTCGATGGCTTCTGGCGCCACTGCCTGCTGTCGAGAGCCTGTCCTCCCGGTTTTGTCTGTATGTGGGGGTAGCAGCTTGTTTAATGCTGTGAACTTCTTGTTCCGATATTTTGTTAGTTGTCGTACCTGCATTGTAAATCAACCTCGTTTCTTCTTCCCCTACCAAGAATGTCTGTGCAACAAGTGCTGCTGCCTCTAAGGTCAAGTTCTTGGTCTCTATGAGTTTTTGGAATATGCCTGCGTGGCCTATTCCTTCAATGAAAAAGTCTCTCAGCATTTCTCTCCTCAGTTCATCGGAGAACTCACATAAACTAGTCAACCTCCGAAGTTCCGCCACGAAGTCGGGTATGCTCTGGCCCACACAGCGTCTGTAGTTGTAGAACCTGTGTCTGGCCATGTGTAGGCTGCTCGCTGGCTTCAGGTGGTCTCTTACCAGTGTGCTCAATTCTTCAAACGACTTGCTTGCTGGTTTCTCAGGTGCCAGCAGATCCTTTATTAAAGCGTATGTTTTCGAGCCACAGCTGGTCAAGAGATGGGCTCTTCTCTTGTTTGCCTTATCGTCGCCTAACCAGTCTTTGGTTACAAAGCTTTGCTGGAGCCTTTCTATAAAGTCCTCCCAATTGTCTCCAGCATTGTACTTTTCATCTGATCCGTTGTTCGCCATTCTGTGGATTCTGTAATCCCGTAACTCATCACCACTGTAAAGTCCTGTCCCCTTAGTACAGATTCACACGAGGCATGTAGTGAAGTCAAGGTCACTCTGGACCTGCACCTTTTATTTCACAGCTCTGGAATGCGGCACTTGCCTGAGACCTGTCCTTATATACCTGTCTCTTGCAAGTGCACCCCTGGTGGTAAGGTATGCTGGTGGTTACAGGTCATATCTTATTACAGTCATGTATAGCATGTTAGGATACAGTTATATATAATGATGTAAGATACATGACACCCCCCACACCCCCCATACACACCCCCCACATATCCTCCACACACCCCACGCCGCCACACATCCCCACGCCCCCACACAGCCTCACATCCCCCCACACCCCCCCATATCCCCGCACCTCACCCCCCCACACCCTTCCCACACCCTCACACATCCCCACACACACCCCCCCCACACTTCCCACACCCCCCACACACCCTCCAAACACCCTCCCCACACCCTACACACCCCCACATCCCCCCGCACCCCACCCCCTTCCCACACCCCACCACACCCCCCCCACACACATCCCCATACACACACTTCCCACACGCCCCACACATCCCACACACCCTCCCCACACACACTCCCCACACACACTCCCCACATACCTCTCGCCCCACACATGCCCCACACACACCACACACACCCCCCACAACCCCATACACCCCCCACCCCCAACACCACACATCCAACACCGCACACCACACCCCACACTCCACATCACACTCCACACACTCTCTGAGCCTTGTATTTTGATGTTAATGAGTTACACAGACCCATACTGTTGCTAATATTTTTAAAGAAATGTATTTAATGAATGAAAGTTTCTTGGTATAATTTGCAGACCTGATCTGATAAACTACATGTGCCTGAAACCAAACCAGGCGATTGTAAACCTAACTAATGCCTTCGATGTTGCGGAGAAGACACTGGGCATTTCCAAGCTCCTAGACCCAGAGGATGTGGCCGTCCCACACCCAGACGAGAAGTCTATCATGACCTACGTGTCTCTGTACTACCATTACTTCTCCAAAATGAAGCAGGACCAGACTGTGCAGAAGAGGGTTGGAAAGGTATTGCAAGTGACACCTTTACTTATGTCATTAGTAATTTCAGGAGAATCCCCAACCATACAATTTAAACATTAGTTCATTATCAATCTGTTGAGGCACCTCTCGTGGTTTAGATAAAATATAGTGGTATTTTAGAGGTTTTTTTGAAGAGGCTTTTTGCCCAGGGGGTTGGGGGGTGGGTGGGGGGGGTGCGGAGGGGGCGGTGGAAATGCTACTGGTTTGCGGGAAATTGCCCGAGAGTTTGCGGAGGCACTGCCATGTGATAGAATCATAGAAATTTAGCACAGAAGGAGGCTATTTCGGCCGATTGTGTCCATGCTGGCTGACAAAGAGCTATCCACTCTAATCCCACTTTCCAGCACTTGGTCCGTAGCCCTGTAGGTTACAGCACTTCAAGTGCTCATCCAAGTACTTTTTGAATGTGGTGAGGTTCCTGCCTCGGGGAGTTCCAGACCCCCACCACCCTCTGGGTGATAAAAATTCCTCTCAAATCCCCTCTAAACCTTCTACCAATTACTTTAAATCTATGACCCCTGGTTGTTGACTCCTCTGCCAGGGGAAATAGGTCCTTTCTATCCACTCTATCTAGGCCCCTCATAATTTTATACACCTCAATAAGGTCTCCCCTTAGTCTTCTCTGTTCCAAAAAAAACTAACCCAGCCTATCCAATCTTTCCTCATCGCTAAAATTCTCCAGTCAAGGTAACATCCTTGTAAATCTCCTCTGTACCCTCTCTAGTGCAATCACATCTTTCCTGTAAAGTGGTGACCAGAACTGCACGCAGTACTCTAGCTGCGGCCTAACCAATGTTTTATACAGTTCAAGCATAACCTCCCTGCTCTTGTATTCTATGCCTCGGCTAATAAAGGCAAGTATTCTGTATTCTTGACTACGTTATATACCTGGCCTGCTACTTTCAGGGATCAATGTACATGTACTCCAAGGTCCCTTTGTTCCTCTACACTTCTCAGTGTCCTACCATTTAATGTGTATTCCCCTGCCTTGTTAGCCCTCCCCAAATGCATTACCTCACACTTCTCAGGATTGAATTCCATTTGCCACTGTTCTGCCCACCTGACCAATTCATTGATATCTTCCTGCAGATTACAGCTTTCTTCTTCATTATCAACCACACAGCCGATTTTAGTATCATCTGCAAACTTCTTAATCATACCCCTACATTCAAGTCTAAATCATTGATATATACCACAAAAAGCAAGGGACCCAGCACTGAGCCCTGTGAAGCCCCACTGGATACAGCCTTCCAGTCACAATAACACCCATCAACCATTACCCTTTGCTTCCTCCCTCTGATCCAATTTTGCCACTTTGCCCTGGATCCCATGGGCTTTTAATTTCGTGACCAGTCTGCCATGTGGGACCTTATCAAAAGCCTTGCTAAAATCCATATACACTGCATCATATGCACTGTTTTCATCGACCCTCCTTGTTACCTCCTCAAAAAATTCAATCAAGTTAGTCAGACACGACCTTCCCTTAACAAATCCAAGCTGATTGTCCTTGATTAATCCATGTCTTTCTAAATGAAGATTTATCCTGTCCCTCAGGAGTTTTTCCAATAATTTTCCCACCACTGAGGTTAGGCTGACTGGCCTGTTACTACTCGGTCTATCTCTTTCTCCCTTTTTAAACAAAGGTACAACATTAGCAGTCCTCCAGTCCTCTGGCACCTCACCTGGAGCCAGAGAGGATTAGAAAATGATGATCAGAGCCTCTGCTATTTTCTCTTTTGCTTCTCTTAACAGCCTGGGATACATTTCATCACACAACAAAAAAAGTGTTCATTTCGGCAGAGTTTCACAACATTTGTTAAAATGAGTTCATTTCTTTTTAAGGGAGCCTTGAGGCTCCGTGGCCTGTTGTAGATCTGCTCAGCTGATGTCCCTCGGCCTTAGAATATGTGAGGGAATCGTCACAGTCAAGACCCTTAGAAAAAGTCGTGAACTCCCTTAGTGTTGGTAATATACAATTGAATCGGAGACTGAGTTCTGGTTTCTGTTCGTTGTACAGGGTATTTTTCTTCATAAGGCCAATGAAGACCTCAAAGATGAATACCAGGTATTGGTATCTGACCTGCTACAGTGGATCAAAGAAAAGGTGATGGAGCTGAATGATCGGCACTTCCCCAACTCGCTGAAAGGCATGCAGAAACTGGTGGCAGACTTCAAAACCTTCCGCACAGTGGAGAAACCGCCAAAGTATCAGGAGCGAGGAGTCATTGAGGCTCACCTCTTCAACATCAAGACGAAACTGCGAGCCAATAACATGAGACAGTACGTCCCTCCGGAGGGGACGGCATTGAGCGACATCGAGAAGCACTGGGCCAATCTGGAGAAGTCTGAGTATGAGCGAGAGAAGGCCCTGCAAAAGGAGATGCTGCGGCTGGAGAGGCTGGAGCAACTGGTGCAGCGATTCCAGAAGAAGGCCATGCTGAGAGAGGCTTACCTCAGTGATATGAGATCAGTTGTTGCCAAACAAAAAGTCAATGTGGAGAGCATAGAGGAAGCAGAGGCTGCCACCAAGAGGCTGGAGGCCATCACCACTGATGTGTTTGCCAGAGAACAGAGATTTAAGGCCCTGGCTGAAATGGCACAGGTCATTGAGAGAGAGAATTACCACAGCAAGATTGAGATAGTGAAGAAGTAAGACTGAGTTACTGCTCGTCCTTCAGCTCAGTATAATATAATTGTGGTTTACAACAACAACTCTTCCATTGAGTGACTGGGTGGGTCAGTGGGTCAGACACTGACCTTTCAGGGTCTGGGTGGGTCAGTGGGTCAGACACTGACCTTTCAGGGTCTGGGTGGGTCAGTGGGTCAGACTCTGTCCTTTCAGGGTCTGGGTGGGTCAGTAGGTCAGACACTGACCTTTCAGGGTCTGGGTGGGTCAGTAGGTCAGACACTGTCCTTTCAGGGTCTCGGTGGGTCAGTAGGTCACACACCGTTCTTTCAGGGTCTGGGTGGGTCACTGGGTCAGACCCTGACCTTTCAGGGTCTGGGTGGGTCAGTGGGTCAGACTCTATCCTTTCAGGGTCTGGATGGGTCAGTGGGTCAGACTCTGTCCTTTCAGGGTCTGGGTGGGTCAGTAGGTCAGACACTGTCCTTTCAGGGTCTGGGTGGGTCAGTGGGTCAGACTCTGTCCTTTCAGGGTCTGGGTGGGTCAGTAGGTCAGACACTGTCCTTTAAAGTCTGGGTGGGTCAGTAGGTCAGACACTGACCTTTCAGGGTCTGAGTGGGTCAGTGGGTCAGACACTTACCTTTCAGGGTCTAGATGGGTCCGTGGGTCAGACTCTGTCCTTTCAGGGTCTGGGTTGTTTGGTGGGTCAGACTCTGTCCTTTCAGGGTCTGGGTGGGTCAGTGGGTCAGACTCTGTCCTTTCAGGGTCTGGGTGGGTCAGTGGGTCAGACTCTGTCCTTTCAGGGTCTGGGTGGGTCAGTGGGTCAGACTCTGTCCTTTCAGGGTCTGGGTGGGTCAGTGGGTCAGACACTGTTCTTTCAGGGTCTGGGTGGGTCAGTGGGTCAGACTCTGTCCTTTCAGGGTCTGGGTGGGTCAGTAGGTCAGGCACTGTCCTTTCAGGGTCTGGGTGGGTCAGTGGGTCAGACACTGTCCTTTCAGGGTCTGGGTGGGTCAGTGGGTCAGACACTGTCCTTTCAGGGTCTGGGTGGGTCAGTGGGTCAGACTCTGTCCTTTCAGGGTCTGGGTGGGTCAGTAGGTCACACACCGTCCTTTCAGGGTCTGGGTGGGTCAGTGGGTCAGACACTGTCCTTTCAGGGTCTGGGTGGGTCAGTGGGTCAGACTCTGTCCTTTCAGGGTCTGGGTGGGTCAGTAGGTCACACACCGTCCTTTCAGGGTCTGGGTAGGTCGGTGGGTCAGACACACCTTTCAGGGTCTGGGTGGGTCAGTGGGTCAGACACTGACCTTTCAGGGTCTGGGTGGGTCAGTAGGTCACACACCATCCTTTCAGGGTCTGGGTGGGTCAGTAGGTCAGACACTTACCTTTCAGGGTCTGGGTGGGTCAGTAGGTCAGACACTGTCCTTTCAGGGTCTGGGTGGGTCAGTAGGTCAGACACTGTCCTTTCAGGGTCTGGGTGGGTCGTAGGTCAGACACTGACCTTTCAGGGTCTGAGTGGGTCAGTGGGTCAGACACTGACCTTTCAGGGTCTAGATGGGTCCGTGGGTCAGACTCTGTCCTTTCAGGGTCTGGGTAGTTTGGTGGGTCAGACTCTGTCCTTTCAGGGTCTGGGTGGGTCAGACTCTGTCCTTTCAGGGTCTGGGTGGGTCAGTGGGTCAGACTCTGTCCTTTCAGGGTCTGGGTGGGTCAGTGGGTCAGACTCTGTCCTTTCAGGGTCTGGGTGGGTCAGTGGGTCAGACACTGTCCTTTCAGGGTCTGGGTGGGTCAGTGGGTCAGACTCTGTCCTTTCAGGGTCTGGGTGGGTCAGTAGGTCAGGCACTGTCCTTTCAGGGTCTGGGTGGGTCAGTGGGTCAGACACTGTCCTTTCAGGGTCTGGGTGGGTCAGTGGGTCAGACACTGTCCTTTCAGGGTCTGGGTGGGTCAGTGGGTCAGACTCTGTCCTTTCAGGGTCTGGGTGGGTCAGTAGGTCACACACCGTCCATTCAGGGTCTGGGTGGGTCAGTGGGTCAGACACTGTCCTTTCAGGGTCTGGGTGGGTCAGTGGGTCAGACACTGACCTTTCAGGGTCTGGGTGGGTCAGTAGGTCACACACCATCCTTTCAGGGTCTGGGTGGGTCAGTGGGTCAGACTCTGTCCTTTCAGGGTCTGGGTGGGTCAGTAGGTCAGACACTGACCTTTCAGGGTCTGGGTGGGTCAGTAGGTCACACACCGTCCTTTCAGGGTCTGGGTGGGTCAGTGGGTCAGACTCTGTCCTTTCAGGGTCTGGGTGGGTCAGTAGGTCAGACACTGACCTTTCAGGGTCTGGATGGGACAGTAGGTCAGACACTGACCTTTCAGGGTCTGGGTGGGTCAGACACTGACCTTTCAGGGTCTGGGTGTGTCAGACACTGTCCTTTCAGGGTCTGGGTGGGTCAGTAGGTCAGACACTGTCCTTTCAGGGTCTGGGTGGGCTAGTAGGTCACACACCGTCCTTTTAGGGTCTGGGTGGGTCAGTGGATCAGACACTGACCTTTCAGGGTCTGGGTGGGTCAGTGGGTCAGACTCTGTCCTTTCAGGGTCTGGGTGGGTCAGTGGGTCAGACTCTGTCCTTTCAGGGTCTGGGTGGGTCAGTAGGTCAGACACTGTCCTTTTAGGGTCTGGGTGGGTCAGTAGGTCAGACACTGACCTTTCAGGGTCTGAGTGGGTCAGTGGGTCAGACACTGACCTTTCAGGGTCTGGGTGGGTCAGTGGGTCAGACACTGGTCCTTTCAGGGTCTGGGTGGGTCAGTAGGTCAGACACTGACCTTTCAGGGTCTGGGTGGGTCAGTAGGTCACACACCGTCCTTTCAGGGTCTGGGTGGGTCAGTGGGTCAGACACTGACCTTTCAGGGTCTGGGTGGTTCAGTGGGTCGACTCTGTCCTTTCAGGGTCTAGGTGGGTCAGTGGGTCAGACTCTGTCCTTTCAGGGTCTGGGTGGGTCAGTAGGTCAGACACTGTCCTTTCAGGGTCTGGGTGGGTCAGTAGGTCAGACACTGACCTTTCAGGGTCTGAGTGGGTCAGTGGATCAGACACTGACCTTTCAGGGTCTGGATGGGTCCGTGGGTCAGACTCTGTCCTTTCAGGGTCTGGGTGGGTCAGTGGGTCAGACACTGTCCTTTCAGGGTCTGGGTGGGTCAGTAGGTCAGACACTGACCTTTCAGGGTCTGGGTGGGTCAGTAGGTCAGACACTGTCCTTTCAGGGTCTGGGTGGGTCAGTAGGTCACACACCGTCCTTTCAGGGTCTGGGTGGGTCAGTGGGTCAGACACTGACCTTTCAGGGTCTGGGTGGGTCAGTGGGTCAGATTCTGTCCTTTCAGGGTCTAGGTGGGTCAGTGGGTCAGACTCTGTCCTTTCAGGGTCTGGGTGGGTCATTGGTCAGACACTGACCTTTCAGGGTCTGGGTGGGTCAGTAGGTCACACACCATCCTTTCAGGGTCTGGATGGGTCCGTGGGTCAGACACTGACCTTTCAGGGTCTGGGTGGGTCAGTGGGTCAGACACCGTTCTTTCAGGGTCTGGGTGGGTCAATAGGTCATACACCGTCCTTTCAGGGTCTGGGTGGGTCAGTAGGTCACACACCGTCCTTTCAGGGTCTGGGTAGGTCGGTGGGTCAGACACCGTCCTTTCTGGGTCTGGGTGGGTCAGTAGGTCACACACCGTCCTTTCAGGGTCTGGGTGGGTCAGTAGGTCACACACCATCCCTTCAGGGTCTGGGTGGGTCAGTAGGTCACACACCGTCCTTTCAGGGTCTGGGTAGGTCGGTGGGTCAGACACACCTTTCAGGATCTGGGTGGGTCAGTGGGTCAGACACTGACCTTTCAAGGTCTGGGTGGGTCAGTGGGTCAGACTCTGTCCTTTCAGGGTCTGGGTGGGTCAGTAGGTCACACACCATCCCTTCAGGGTCTGGGTGGGTCAGTAGGTCACACACCGTCCTTTCAGGGTCTGGATGGGTCCGTGGGTCAGACACTGACCTTTCAGGGTCTGGGTGGGTCAGTGGGTCAGACACCGTCCTTTCAGGGTCTGGGTGGGTCAGTAGGTCACACACCGTCCTTTCAGGGTCTGGGTAGGTCGGTGGGTCAGACACCGTCCTTTCAGGGTCTGGGTGGGTCAGTAGGTCACACACCGTCCTTTCAGGGTCTGGGTGGGTCAGTAGGTCACACACCATCCCTTCAGGGTCTGGGTGGGTCAGTTGGTCACACACCGTCCTTTCAGGGTCTGGGTAGGTCGGTGGGTCAGACACACCTTTCAGGATCTGGGTGGGTCAGTGGGTCAGACACTGACCTTTCAGGGTCTGGGTGGGTCAGTAGGTCAGACACCATCCCTTCAGGGTCTGGGTGGGTCAGTAGGTCACACACCGTCCTTTCAGGGTCTGGGTGGGTCAGTGGGTCAGACTCTGTCCTTTCAGGGTCTGGGTGGGTCAGTGGGTCAGACACTGACCTTTCAGGGTCTGGGTGGGTCAGTAGGTCACACACCGTCCTTTCAGGGTCTGGGTGGGTCAGTGGGTCAGACACTGACCTTTCAGGGTCTGGGTGGGTCAGTAGGTCAGACACTGACCTTTCAGGGTCTGAGTGGGTCAGACTCTGTCCTTTCAGGGTCTGGTTGGGTCAGTAGGTCAGACACTGACCTTTCAGGGTCTGGGTGGGTCAGTAGGTCAGACACTGACCTTTCAGGGTCTGGGTGGGTCAGACACTGACCTTTCAGGGTCTGGGTGGGTCAGACTCTGTCCTTTCAGGGTCTGGGTGGGTCAGTAGGTCAGACACTGACCTTTCAGGGTCTGGGTGGGTCAGTAGGTCAGACACTGACCTTTCAGGGTCTGGGTGGGTCAGACTCTGTCCTTTCAGGGTCTGGGTGGGTCAGTTGGTCAGACTCTGTCCTTTCAGGGTCTGGGTGGGTCAGTAGGTCACACACCGTCCTTTCAGGGTCTGGGTGGGTCAGTGGGTCAGACACTGACCTTTCAGGGTCTGGGTGGGTCAGTAGGTCAGACACTGACCTTTCAGGGTCTGAGTGGGTCAGACTCTGTCCTTTCAGGGTCTGGTTGGGTCAGTAGGTCAGACACTGACCTTTCAGGGTCTGGGTGGGTCAGTAGGTCAGACACTGACCTTTCAGGGTCTGGGTGGGTCAGACACTGACCTTTCAGGGTCTGGGTGGGTCAGACTCTGTCCTTTCAGGGTCTGGGTGGGTCAGTAGGTCAGACACTGACCTTTCAGGGTCTGGGTGGGTCAGTAGGTCAGACACTGACCTTTCAGGGTCTGGGTGGGTCAGACTCTGTCCTTTCAGGGTCTGGGTGGGTCAGTTGGTCAGACTCTGTCCTTTCAGGGTCTGGGTGGGTCAGTAGGTCACACACCGTCCTTTCAGGGTCTGGGTGGGTCAGTGGGTCAGACACTGACCTTTCAGAGTCTGGGTGGGTCAGTGGGTCACACACTGTCCTTTCAGGGTCTGGGTGGGTCAGTGGGTCACACTCTGTCCTTTCAGGGTCTGGGTGGGTCAGTGGGTCAGACACTGTCCTTTCAGGGTCTGGGTGGGTCAGTAGGTCAGACACTGTCCTTTTAGGGTCTGGGTGGGTCAGTAGGTCAGACACTGACCTTTCAGGGTCTGAGTGGGTCAGTAGGTCAGACACTGACCTTTCAGGGTCTGAGTGGGTCAGTGGGTCAGACACTGACCTTTCAGGGTCTGGATGGGTCCGTGGGTCAGACTCTGTCCTTTCAGGGTCTGGGTGGGTCAGTGGGTCAGACTCTGTCCTTTCAGGGTC
This sequence comes from Pristiophorus japonicus, assembly GCF_044704955.1. Taxonomy (NCBI): domain Eukaryota; kingdom Metazoa; phylum Chordata; class Chondrichthyes; family Pristiophoridae; genus Pristiophorus; species Pristiophorus japonicus. The sequence goes on along the minus strand of NC_091980.1, from coordinate 153,621,035 downwards.
TGGGTGGGTCAGTGGGTCAGACTCTGTCCTTTCAGGGTCTGGGTGGGTCAGTGGGTCAGACACTGTCCTTTCAGGGTCTGGGTGGGTCAGTAGGTCAGACACTGACCTTTCAGGGTCTGGGTGGGTCAGACACTGTCCTTTCAGGGTCTGGGTGGGTCAGACACTGACCTTTCAGGGTCTGGGTGGGTCCGTGGGTCAGACACTGTCCTTTCAGAGAATAATATGCACTTCATTACAACAGTTTCCCACATTACAACAGTGAATACACTCCATAAGTACATCATTGGCTGTAAAGCGCTTTGAGACATCCGGTAGTCCTGAAAGGCGCTATATAAATGCAAGTTTTTCTGATTGTTTCTCATGCAGTTCTGTAAGAATTGGAATGTGCACCTGGTCTTGGACCCATGCAGTGTCACACAGACCTGGGGTCAGAATGTTTGTGCACAAGGGGGTCTCAGGCAGAGTGGGAATACAGTCACGGGTGCAGTGTTTGAAATCCCTTCTTTCCCCACAGACAGCAGAATGTTGGGTGTCGCTGGCAAAATCTTCTCCAACAGCTTCACAAACATAGAGAAACCCTGAACAAGATGGTGGCCGCACTCGCCCTACTCCGAGATATTGATACTGTTCACCAAGAAATAATGACCCTTCAGGTAAGAGTTGGCATTCAGATATTTTAAAGGATAGCTACTGAATATTACACTGAAAGCAGATTATGTGTTCAATGCATTGCTTAGTCCTGGCAGAACCCTAGCTGTCTGTCTTTGCCACAGTGTGCGGGAGTCGTGATGGACAGGCAGGGTGGCTCTCTTCAATCACAGGCATTATCACCTTATTCAACAGAGAGACCCTGGCACTTTGTAGTGAGCACTAGCTAGCAACTTGTTCCATAAGCCTACTATTCTCTGGGAAAAGAAGAACTACCTAACATCCAGGCAAGTGGAGAGTATTCCAGCACACTCCTGACTTGTGCCTTATAGATGGTGGAAAGGCTTTGGGGAGATAGGAGGTGAGACACTCGCCGCAGAATACCCAGCCTCTGACCTGCTCTTGTAGTCACAGTATTTATGTGGATGGTCCAGATACGTTTCTGGTCAATGGTGACCTCCCAGAATGTTGATGGTGAGAATTCGGCGATAATAGTGCCGTTGAATGTCAAGGGGCGGTAGTTAGACTCTCACTTGTTGGAGACAGCCATTGCCTCACTTGTATGACGTGAATGTTATTTGCCACTTATCAGCTCAAGCCTGAATGTTGTCCAGGTCTTGCTGAATGCATCTAACCTTTTTGGGTTAGAAGAGTGATAGAAATTTGGAACTCTCTCCCACAAAAAGCCATAGATGTTAGCCCAATTAATAATTTTAAACAAAGATCGTTAGATTTTTGCTAGACAAGGGTATAAAAGGATATGCAGCCAAGGCAGGTGGATGGAGTTAAGCTGCAGATCAGCCTTGTTGGTCTCACTGTTGGTCAAGCCCCATACTTTTGTGTTGAGAAAATTTTAGTTTGTGCTCCTTATATTCGTCTGAATCACCCACAACAGGAAGGAGGAACGTGGAACCAGCACTGACCCCGGGTACCCCACTTCTGAACCTTCGTTGTCCTTTGTTATCAGTGGCTCAGTTATTCCTGGTTTAGTACAGACTTTTGAGTCACCTGCCTGTCTGCAGTTGGTCAGTTGTCCAGAGAGAGGTCAGGAAAATAGGAGAGAAGTAATTTAAAATAGGAAGGCCTCAGTTCTTTCAAAGCGACAACAATAAAAGTGTTAGAAATGTAATGGTGATCCAACAAACTGCCATGGTTCAGCTTTCATTTCTCTCTTTCCCCTCCCCCCCCCCCCCACCCCCCACAGTCGGTGGTAAGTTCGGCTGATTACGGCAAGCACCTGTTCGATGTGGTGGACATGGTGCAGAAGCACAACCTGATCGACTCTCAGATCTCAGCTCACGGAGAAACCCTGAAACACATCAACCAGAGAGCTGACAATCTCCGAAGGAGCAGCGAGCTGAAGATTGACGAGGTGCAGGGCAAACTCAGGGCTCTCAACGACCTTTACAGCAACGTCCTCGAACTCAGCAAATCAAGGTCAGAAACTGCCCATCGCTAAATGCTACAAATGTCAGTTGGGTAATAGGCTGATGTAATGCCAGCCTCGTCGGTCCCCTCAGGCTCCTGGTCATAAGGGACTTTCGCGGAATGAGTTTGGCCATTTCAACCCAGTTCTGAGAAAAGGGCCACCCTGATTGGTCACTGAATCGATAATCTCACCCTGAGGCTGCAAGGTGACTGGTGGAAGGAATGGAAAAGTGAAACTGCTGCAGAAGGGGACTGTTCTGAGATTGGAATGAGATGCGTTGTTACCATGACACGCAGTCACCGTTACCGAGACCCCCATTGACCGGGACCCGCCATTACCAGGACCCGCAGTTACCGTTACCATGACCCGCAGTCACCGTTACCGTGACCCGCAGTGACCGTGATCGGGACCCACATCACCGTTACTGGGACCCAGAGTGACCGGGACCCGGCGTTACCGGGACCTGCAGTTGCCGTTACCGTGACCCGCAGTCACCATAACCTGCAGTGTCCGTGACCCGCAGTGACTGTTACCATGACCCGAAGTGACCGGGACCTGCAGTCACTATTACTGTAACCCGCAGTGACCGTGACCTGCAGTCACCGTGACCCGCAGTGACCGTGACCCGCAGTCACTGTTACCGTAACCCGCAATGACCGTGACCCGCAGTCACCGTAACCCGCAGTCACCGTGACCCACAGTCTCCGTTACCGTGACTCGCAGTCACCGTTGCCGTAACCCACAGTGACCGTGACCCGCAGTGACCGTGACCCGCAGTCACCGTGACCCGCAGTCACCGTTACTGTGACCCGCAGTCACCGTTACCGTGATCCGCAGTGACCTGCAGTCACCGTGACCTGCTGTCACCGGGACCCGCAGTCACCGTGATCCACAGTGAACGTTACCGTGACCCGCAGTGACCGTTTCCTGGACCAGCCGCGACCGGGACCCGCAGTCACCGTTACCGTGACTCGCAGTGACCGTGACCTGCAGTCACCGTTACCGTGATCCGCAGTGACCGTTACCGTGACCCGCAGTGACCGTTACCATGACCCGCAGTCACCGTGACCCACAGTCACAGTGACCCACAGTCACTGTTACCGTGACCCGCAGTCTCCGTTACCGTAATCCGCAGTGACCTGCAGTCACCGTGACCCGCTGTCACCAGGACCCTCAGTCACCGTGACCCGCAGTGAACGTTACCGTGACCCATAGTCACCGTTTCCTGGACCTGCAGTGACCGGGACCCACTGTGACCGTGACCGTGACCCGCAGTCACCGTGACCCACAGTCACCATTACCGGGACCCCCAGTGACCAGGACCCGCCGTTAACGGGACACGCAGTGACTGTGACCCGCAGTGACCGCGACCCGCAGTCACCATGAACCGCAGTGACCCTTACCGTGATCCGCAGTGACCGTGACCCGCAGTCACCGGGACCCGCAGTGATCGTGACCCGCAGGGACCGTGACCCGCAGTGACCGTGATCCGCAGTCACCGTTACCGTGACCCGCAGTCACCGTTACTGTGACCCGCAGTGACCGTGACCGTGACCCACAGTCACCGTTACCGTGACCCGCAGTCACCGTGGCCCGCAGTGACCGTGACCGTTATCCGCAGTCACCGTGACCATGACCCGCATTCGCCGCGACCCGCAGTGACCATTACCGTGACCCGCAGTGACCGTGACCTTGACCCGCAGTCACCGTTACTATGACCCACAGTGACCGTGACCCGAAGTCACTGTTACCGTGACCCGTAGTCACCGTGAGCTGCAGTGAACGTGACCCGCAGTGATCGTTACCGCGACCTACAGTGATCGTCTCCTGGACCCGCCGTGACCGTGACCCGCTGTGACCATGACCCGCAGTCACCGGGACCCGCAGTGTCCGGGACCTGCAGTGACCATTATCGTGACCTGCAGTGACCGTGACCCACAGTGACCGTTACCATGACCCGCAGTCACCATGACCCGCAGTCACCGTTACCGTGACCCGCATTGACCGTGACCCGCAGTGACCATTACCATGACCCGCAGTGACCGTCACCGTGACCCGCAGTCACCGTTTCCTGGACCCGCAGTGACCGGGACACACAGTCACCGTGACCGCAGTGACCGTTACCATGACCCGCAGTCACCGTGACCGGCAGTGACCGTTACCATGACCCGCAGTCACCGTGATCCACAGTCACTGTTACCGTGACCCACAGTGACTGTCACCGTGATCCGCAGTCACCGTTTCCTGGACCTGCAGTGACTGGGACCCGCTGTGACCGTGACCGTGATCCACAGTCACCATTACCGGGACCCCCAGTGACCGGCACCCGCCGTTAACGGGACACGCAGTGACCGTGACCCGCAGTCACCGTTACCATGACCTGCAGTGACCGCGACCCGCAGTCACCATGAACCGCAGTGACCCGCAGGGACCGTGACCCGCAGTGACCGTGATCTGCAGTCACCGTTACCGTGACCCGCAGTGACCGTGACCCGCAGTGACCGTGACCCGCAGTCACCGTTACTGTGACCCGCAGTCACCGTGACCCACAGTGACCGTTACCGTGACCCACAGTCACCGTGACACGCAGTGACCGTTACCGTGACTGCAGTGACCGTTATAATGACCCGCAGTTACCGTGACCTGCAGTCACCGTTACCGTGACCCGCATTCACCGTGACCCGCAATGACCGTGACCCACAGTCACCGTGACCCAGAGTGACCATGACCCACAGTGACTGTTACCGTGACCTGCAGTCACCGTTTCCTGGACCCACAGTGACCGTGACCCACAGTCACCGTTACCATGATCCACAATGACCGTTACCGTGACCCGTAGTGACCGTTACCGTGACCCGTAGTGACCGATACCGTGACCCGCAGTCACTGTGACCCGAGTCACCGTTACCGTGACCCGCAGTCACCGTGACCCGTAGTCACTGTTACCGTGACCCGCAGTGACTGTGGCCCGCAGTGACCGTTACCATGACCCGCAGTCACAGTTACCATGACCCGCAGTCACGTGGCCCGCAGTGACCGTGACCCGCAGTGACCGTTACCGTGACCCGCAGTGACCGCTACTTTGATACACAATCACTGTGACCCACAGTCACCGTCACCGTGACCCGCAGTGACCGAGACCCGCAGTGACCGTTATCATGACCCGCAGTCACCGTGACCCACAGTCACCGTTACCGGGACCCACAGACACGGGACCCGCAGTCACCGGGACCCGCAGTCACCATTACTGGGACCCGCAGTGACCGTTGCCCGCAGTCACTGTGACCCACAGTGACCATGACCCGCAGTGACCCGGGACCTGCAGCTAGCGGGATCCGCAGTCACCGTAACCCGCAGTCACCATGACCCGCAGTGACCGTCACCATGATCCGCAGTGACCGTTACCACCACCCGCATTCACCGTGACCCGCAGTGACCGTCACCATGATCCGCAGTGACCGTTACCAACACCCGCATTCACCGTGACCCGCAGTGACCGTTACCATGATCCGCAGTGACCGTTACCAACACCCGCATTCACCGTGAACCGCAGTCACCGTTACCATGACCTGCAGTCACCGTGACCCGCTGTGACCATGACCCGCTGTGACCGTGACCCGCAGTGACCATGACCCGCAGTGACCGTTACACGTGACCCGCAGTGACCGTGACCCGCAGTGACCGTTACCATGACCCGCAGTCACCGTGACCCGCATTCACCATTATCATGACCCACAGTGACCATGACCGTGACCTGCAGTCACCGTGACCCACACTGACCTTTACCGTGACCCGCAGTGACCATGACCCGCTGTGACCGTTACCATGACCCGCAGTCACCGTGACCCGCAGTCACCGATACCGGGACCCACAGACAAGGGACCCGCAGTGACCGGGACCCGCAGTCACCATTACTGAGACCCGCAGTGACCGTGACCCGCAGTGACCGGGACCCGCAGTGACCGTGACCTGCAGTGACTGTTACAGTGACCCACAGTAACCGTGACCCGTAGTGACCGTGACCCGCAGTCACCGTTAGCGTGACCCGCAGTGACTGTGACCGTGACCCGCAGTTACCGTGACCCGCACTGACCGTGACCAGCAGTGACCGTTACCATGACCCGCAGCCACCGTGAACTGCAGTGACCGTTACCGTGACCTGTAGTGACCGTTACCGTGACTCGCAGTGACCATGACCCGCAGTGACCCGGGACCTGCAGCCAGCGGGACCCGCAGTCACCGTGACCCGCAGTCACCGTTAGCGTGACCCGCAGTGACTGTGACCGTGGCCCGCAGTCACCGCGGCCCGCAATCACCACGACCCGCAGTCACCATGACCCGCAGTGACCGTCACCATGATCCGCAGTGACCGTTAAAAACACCCGCATTCACCGTGACCCGCAGTGACCGTCACCATGATCCGCAGTGACCGTTACCAACACCCGCATTCACCGTGACCCGCAGTGACCGTTACCATGATCCGCAGTGACCGTTACCAACACCCGCATTCACCGTGTCCCGCAGTCACCGTTACCGTGACCCGCAGTTACTGTGACCCGCAGTGACCGTTACTGTGACCCGCAGTGACCGTTACCATGACCCGCAGTGACCGTGACCCGCAGTGAACGTGACCCGCAGTGACCGTTATCATGACTCACAGTGACCATGACCGTGACCCGCAGTCACCGTGACCCGCTGTGACTGTTACCATGACCCGCAGTCACCGTGACCCACAGTCACCGTTACCCGCAGTGACCGTTACTGTGACCTGCAGTCACTGTTACCGTGGCCCGCAGTCACCGCGACCCACAGTCACCATGACCCGCAGTGACCATCACCATGATCCGCAGTGACCGTTACCATCACCCGCAGTCACCGTGACCAGCAGTGACCGAGACCCGCAGTCACCGTTACCGTGACCCGCAGTCACCGTGACCCGCAGTGACCATGACCCACAGTGACCATTACCGTTTCCCGCAGTTACCGTGACCCGCTGTGACCATTACCATGACCCGGCAGTCACCATTAATGGGACCCACAGACATGTGACCCGCAGTCACCGGGACCCGCAGTCACCGTTACCATGACCCACAGTCACCGTGACCCGCAGTGACTGTTAACGTGACCCACAGTATCCGTGACCCGCAGTGACCGTCACCATGACCCGCAGTCACCGTTAGCATGACCCACAGTGACTGTGACGGTGACCTGCAGTTACCGTGATCTGCACTGACCGTGACCCGCAGTGACTGTTCCCGTGACCCGCAGTGACCGTTACCATGACCCGCAGCCACCGTGAACCGCAGTGACCGTTACCGTGACTCGCAGTGACCATGACCCGCAGTGACCCGGGACCTGCAGCCAGCGGGACACGCAGTCACCGTAACCCGCAGTGACCGTTACTGTGACCTGCAGTCACCATTACCGTGGCCCGCAGTCACCGTGACCCAAGTGACCATTACCATGATCCGTAGTGACCGTGACCCGCAGTCACCGTGACCCGCAGTGACCGGCACCTTCATCCGCAGTGACCGTTACCAACACCCGCATTCACCGTGACCCGCAGTCACCGTTACCGTGACCCGCAGTGACCGTTACCGTGACCCGCAGTCACCGTTACCATGATCCGCAGTGACCGTTACCGTGACCCGCAGTGACCGGGACCCGCAGTCACCGTGACCCGCAGTGACCATGACCCACAGTGACCATTACCGTTTCCCGCAGTTACCGTGACCCGCTGTGACCATTACCATGACCCGGCAGTCACCATTAATGGGACCCACAGACATGTGACCCGCAGTCACCGGGACCCGCAGTCACCGGGACCCGCAGTCACCGTTACCGTGACCCACAGTCACCGTTACCGTGACCCACAGTCACCGTGACCCGCAGTGACTGTTAATGTGACCTACAGTATCCGTGACCCGCAGTGACCGTCACCATGACCCGCAGTCACCGTTAGCGTGACCCACAGTGACTGTGACGGTGACCTGCAGTTACCGTGATCCGCACTGACCGTGACCCGCAGTGACTATTCCCGTGACCCGCTGTGACCGTGACCAGCAGTGACCGTTACCATGACCCGCAGCCACCGTGAACCGCAGTGACCGTTACCATGACCCGCAGTGACCGTTACCGTGACTCGCAGTGACCATGACCCGCAGTGACCCGGGACCTGCAGTCACCGTGACCCGCAGTCACCGTAACCCGCAGTGAACGTTACTGTGACCTGCAGTCACCGTTACCGTGGCCCGCAGTCACCGTGACCCAAGTGACCGTTACCGTGATCCGTAATGACCGTGACCCGCAGTCACTGTGACCCGCAGTGACCGGCACCTTGATCTGCAGTGACCGTTATCAACACCCGCATTCACCGTGACCCGCAGTCACCGTTACCATGATACGCAGTGACCGTTACCGTGACCCGCAGTGACCGGGACCCGCAGTCACCGTGACCCGCAGTGACCATGACCCACAGTGACCATTACCGTTTCCCGCAGTTACCGTGACCCGCTGTGACCATTACCATGACCCGGCAGTCACCATTAATGGGACCCACAGACATGTGACCCGCAGTCACCGGGACCCGCAGTCACCGTTACCATGACCCACAGTCACCGTGACCCGCAGTGATCGTGACCCGCAGTGACTGTTAACGTGACCCACAGTATCCGTGACCCGCAGTGACCGTCACCATGACCCGCAGTCATCGTTAGCGTGACCCACAGTGACTGTGACGGTGACCTGCAGTTACCGTGATCCGCACTGACCGTGACCCACAGTGACTGTTCCCGTGACCCGCTGTGACCGTGACCCGCAGTGACCGTTACCATGACCCGCAGCCACTGTGAACCGCAGTGACCGTTACCGTGACCCGCAGTGACCATTACCGTGACTCGCAGTGACCATGACCCGCAGTGACCCGGGACCTGCAGCCAGCGGGATCCGCAGTCACCGTAACCTGCAGTGACCGTTACTGTGACCTGCAGTCACCGTTACCGTGGCCCGCAGTCACCGTGACCCAAGTGACCGTTACCATGATCCGTAGTGACCGTGACCCGCAGTTACCGTGATCCGCAGTGACCGTTACCGTGACCCGCAGTGACCGGGACCTGCAGTCACCGTGACCCGCAGTGACTGTTCCCTTGACCCGCAGTGATCGGGACCCGCAGTGACCGTTACCATGACCCACAGCCACCGTGAACCGCAGTGACCGTTACCGTGACCCACTGTGACCATGACCCGCTGTGACCGTGACCCGCATTCACCATTATCATGACCCACAGTGACCATGACCGTGACCCGCAGTCACCGTGACCCACACTGGCCTTTACCGTGACCCGCAGTGACCGTGACCCGCTGTGACCGTTACCATGACCCGCAGTCACCGTGACCCGCAGTTACCGATACCGGGACCCACAGACACGTGACCCGCAGTCACCGGGACCCGCAGTCACCATTACTGAGACCCGCAGTCACCGTGACCCACAGTGACCGGGACCTGCAGTCACCGTGACCTGCAGTGACTGTTCCCTTGACCCGCAGTGATCGGGACCCGCAGTGACCGTTACCATGACCCACAGCCACCGTGAACCGCTGTGACTGTGACCCGCTGTGACCGTGACCCGCATTCACCATTATCATGACCCACAGTGACCATGACCGTGACCCGCAGTCACCATGACCCACACTGACCTTTACCGTGACCCGCAGTGACCGTGACCCGCAGTGACCGTGACCCGCAGTGACCGTGACCCGCTGTGACCATTACCATGACCCGCAGTCACCGTGACCCGCAGTTACCGATACCGGGACCCACAGACACGGGACCCGCAGTCACCATTACTGAGACCCGCAGTCACCGTGACCCCCAGTGACCGTGACCCACAGTGACCGTAACCCGCAGTGACCATGACTCGCAGTGACCGTGACCCGCAGTGACCGGGACCCGCAGTGACCGTTACCATGATCCACAGCCACCGTGAACCGCAGTGACCGTGACCCGCATTCACCATTATCATGACCCACAGTGACCATGACCGTGACCCGCAGTCACCATGACCCACACTGACCTTTACCGTGACCCGCAGTGACCGTGACCCGCAGTGACCGTGACCCGCTGTGACCGTTACCATGACCCGCAGTCACCGTGACCCGCAGTTACCGATACCGGGACCCGCAGTCACCGGGACCCGCAGTCACAATTACTGAGACCCGCAGTGACCGTGACCCGCAGTGACCGTGACCCGCAGTGACCAGGACCCGCAGTGACCGGGACCCGCAGTGACCGTGACCTGCAGTGACTGTTACTGTGACCCACAGTAACCGTGACCCGTAGTGACCGTCACCGTGACCTGCAGTCACCGTTAGCGTGACCCGCAGTCACCGTGACCCACAGTCACCGGGACCCACAGACACGGTACCCGCAGTCACCGTGACCCGCATTCACCATTATCATGACCCACAGTGACCGTTACCCGCAGTCACCGTGACCCACAGTGACCATGACCCGCAGTGACCCGGGACCTGCAGCCAGCGGGACCCGCAGTTACCGTAACCCGCAGTGACCGTTATTGTGACCTGCAGTCACTGTCACCGTGGCCTGCAGTCACCGTGACCCGCAGTCACCATGACCCGCAGTGACCGTCACCATGATCCGCAGTGACCGTTACCACCACCCGCAGTCACCGTGACCCGCAGTCACCGTTACCATGATCCGCAGTGACCGTTACCGTGACCCGCAGTGACCGGGACCTGCAGTCACCGTTACCAGCAGTGACTGTTCCCTTGACCCGCAGTGATCGGGACCCGCAGTGACCGTTACCATGACCCACAGCCACCTTGAAGCGCAGTGACCGTTACCGTGACCCGCTGTGACCGTGACCCGCTGTGACCGTGACCCGCATTCACCATTATCATGACCCACAGTGACCATGACCGTGACCCGCAGTCACCGTGAACCACACTGACCTTTACCGTGACCCGCAGTGACCGTGACCCGCAGTGACCGTGACCCGCTGTGACTGTTACCATGACCCGCAGTCACCGTGACCCGCAGTCACCGATACCGGGACCCACAGACATGGGACCCGCAGTCACCATTACTGAGACCCGCAGTCACCATTACTGAGACCCACAGTGACCGTGACCCCCAGTGACCGTGACCCGCAGTGACCGTGACCCGCAGTGACCGTGACCTGCAGTGACTGTTACAGTGACCCACAGTAACCGTGACCCGTAGTGACCGGCACTGTGACCCGCAGTCACCGTTAGCATGACCCGCAGTGACTGTGACCGTGACCCGCAGTTACCGTGACCCGCACTGACCGTGACCAGCAGTGACCGTTACCGTGAACCGCAGTGACCGTTACCATGACCCACAGCCACCGTGAACTGCAGTGACCGTTACCGTGACCTGTAGTGACCGTTACCGTGATTCGCAGTGACCATGACCCGCAGTGACCCGGGACCTGCAGCCAGCGGGACCTGCAGTCACCGTTAGCGTGATCCGCAGTGACTGTGACCGTGGCCCGCAGTCACCGCGACCCGCAGTCACCATGACCCGCAGTGACCGTCACCATGAACGGCAGTGACCGTTACCAACACCCGCAGTCACCGTGACCCGCATTCACCATTATCATGACCCACAGTGACCATGACCATGACCCGCAGTCACCGTGACCCACATTGACCTTTACCGTGACCCGCAGTGACCGTGACCCACTGTGACCGTTACCATGACCCGCAGTCACCGATACCGGGACCAACAGACACGGGACCAACAGACACGGGACCCGCAGTGACCATGACCCGCAGTGACCGGGACCCGCAGTGACCGGGACCCGCAGTGACTGTTACAGTGACCCACAGTAACCGTGACCCGTAGTGACCGTCACCGTGACCCGCAGTCACCGTCACCGTGACCCGCAGTCACCGTTAGCGTGACCCGCAGTGACTGTGACCGTGACCCGCAGTTACCGTGACCCGCACTGACCGTGACCAGCAGTGACCGTTACAGTGAACCGCAGTGACCGTTACCATGACCCGCAGCCACCTTGAACTGCAGTTACCGTGACCTATAGTGACCGTTACCGTGACTCGCAGTGACCATGACCCGCAGTGACCCGGGACCTGCAGCCAGCGGGACCCGCAGTCACCGTGACCCGCAGTCACCGTTAGCGTGACCCGCAGTGACCGTTACCAACACCCGCATTCACCGTGGCCCGCAGTCACCGCGACCCGCAGTCACCATGACCCGCAGTGACCGTCACCATGATCCGCAGTGACCGTTACCAACACCCGCATTCACCGTGACCCGCAGTGACCGTCACAATGATCCGCAGTGACCGTTACCAACACCCGCATTCACCGTGACCCGCAGTCACCGTTACCGTGACCTGCAGTCACCGTGACCCGCAGTCACTGTTACCGTGACATGCAGTGACCGTTACTGTGACCCGCAGTGACCGTTACTGTGACCCGCAGTGACATTTACCGTGACCCGCAGTGACCGTGACCCGCAGTGACCGTTATCATGACCCGCAGTCACCGTGACCCACAGTCACTGTTACCGGGACCCACAGACACGGGACCCGCAGTCACCGGGACCCGCAGTGACCGTTACCCGCAGTCACTGTGACCCACAGTGACCATGACCCGCAGTGACCCGGGACCTGCAGCCAGCGGGACCCGCAGTCACCGTAACCCGCAGTGACCGTTACTGTGACCTGCAGTCACCGTTACCGTGGCCCGCAGTCACCGCGACCCGCATTCACCGTGACCCGCAGTGACCGTCACCATGATCCGCAGTGACCGTTACCAACACCCGCATTCACCGTGACCCGCAGTGAGCGTTACCATGATCCGCAGTGACAGTTACCAACAACCGCATTCACCGTGAACCGCAGTCACCGTTACCGTGACCTGCAGTCACCGTGACCCACAGTCACCGTTACCGTGACCCGCAGTGACCGTGACCCGCAGTGACCGTGACCCGCAGTGACCGTTACACGTGACCCGCAGTCACCGTGACCCGCATTCACCATTATCATGACCCACAGTGACCATGACCGTGACCCGCAGTCACCGTGACCCACACTGACCTTTACCGTGACCCGCAGTGACCGTGACCCGCAGTGACCGTGACCCGCAGTGACCGTGACCTGCAGTGACTGTTACAGTGACCCACAGTAACCGTGACCCGTAGTGACCGGCACTGTGACCCGCAGTCACCGTTAGCATGACCCGCAGTGACTGTGACCGTGACCCGCAGTTACCGTGACCCGCACTGACCGTGACCAGCAGTGACCGTTACCGTGAACCGCAGTGACCGTTACCATGACCCACAGCCACCGTGAACTGCAGTGACCGTTACCGTGACCTGTAGTGACCGTTACCGTGATTCGCAGTGACCATGACCCGCAGTGACCCGGGACCTGCAGCCAGCGGGACCTGCAGTCACCGTTAGCGTGATCCGCAGTGACTGTGACCATGGCCCGCAGTCACCGCGACCCGCAGTCACCATGACCCGCAGTGACCGTCACCATGATCCGCAGTGACCGTTACCAACACCCGCAGTCACCGTGACCCGCATTCACCATTATCATGACCCACAGTGACCATGACCATGACCCACAGTCACCGTGACCCACACTGACCTTTACCGTGACCTGCAGTGAGCGTGACCCGCTGTGACCGTGACCGTGACCCGCAGTCACCGATACCGGGACCAACAGACACGGGACCAACAGACACGGGACCCGCAGTGACCATGACCCGCAGTGACCGGGACCCGCAGTGACCGGGACCCGCAGTGACCGTTACAGTGACCCACAGTAATCGTGACCCGTAGTGATCGTCACCGTGACCCGCAGTCACCGTTAGCGTGACCCGCAGTGACTGTGACCGTGACCCGCAGTTACCGTGACCCGCACTGACCGTGACCAGCAGTGACCGTTACCATGACCCGCAGCCACCGTGAACTGCAGTGACCGTTACCGTGACCTGTATTGACCGTTACCGTGACTCGCAGTGACCATGACCCGCAGTGACCCGGGACCTGCAGCCAGCGGGACCCGCAGTCACCGTGACCCGCAGTCACCGTTAGCGTGACCCGCAGTGACCGTTACCAACACCCGCATTCACCGTGGCCCGCAGTCACCACGACCCGCAGTCACCATGACCCGCAGTGACCGTCACCATGATCCGCAGTGACCGTTACCAACACCCGCATTCACCGTGACCCGCAGTGACCGTTACCATGATCCACAGTGACCGTTACCAACACCCGCATTCACCGTGACCCGCAGTCACCGTTACCGTGACCTGCAGTCACCGTGACCCGCAGTCACTGTTACCGTGACATGCAGTGACCGTTACCGTGACCCGCAGTGACCGTTACCGTGACCCGCAGTGAACGTGACCCGCAGTGACCGTTATCATGACCCGCAGTCACCGTGACCCACAGTCACTGTTACCGGGACCCACAGACACGGGACCCGCAGTCACCGGGACCCGCAGTCACCATTACTGGGACCCGCAGTGACCGTTACCCGCAGTCACCGTGACCCACAGTGACCATGACCCGCAGTGACCCGGGACCTGCAGCCAGCGGGACCCGCAGTCACCGTAACCCGCAGTCACCGTTACTGTGACCTGCAGTCACCGTTACCGTGGCCCGCAGTCACCGCGACCCGCAGTCACCATGACCCGCAGTGACCGTCACCATGATCCGCAGTGACCGTTACCACCACCCGCATTCACCGTGACCCGCAGTGACCGTCACCATGATCCGCAGTGACCGTTACCAACACCCGCATTCACCGTGACCCGCAGTGAGCGTTACCATGATCCGCAGTGACAGTTACCAACACCCGCATTCACCGTGAACCGTAGTCACCGTTACCGTGACCTGCAGTCACCGTGACCCACAGTCACCGTTACCGTGACCCGCAGTGACCGTGACCCGCAGTGACCGTTACTCGTGACCCGCAGTCACCGTGACCCGCATTCACCATTATCATGACCCACAGTGACCATGACCGTGACCCGCAGTGACCGTGACCCACACTGACCTTTACCGTGACCCGCAGTGACCGTGACCCGCTGTGACCGTTACCATGACCCGCAGTCACCATGACCCGCAGTCCCCGATACCGGAACTCACAGACATGGGACCCGCAGTCACCGGGACCCGCAGTCACCATTACTGAGACCCGCAGTGACCGGGACCCGCAGTGACCGGGACCCGCAGTGACCGGGACCCGCAGTGACCGTGACCTGCAGTGACCGTTACTGTGACCCGCAGTGACCGTTACCGTGACCCGCAGTGACCGTGACCCTCAGTGAACGTGACCCGCAATGACTGTTATCATGACCCACAGTGACCATGACCGTGACCCGCAGTCACCGTGACCCGCAGTCAACGTGAACCGCTGTGACCGTTACCATGACCCGCAGTCACCGTGACCCACATTCACCGTTACCGGGACCCACAGACACGGGACCCGCAGTCACCGGGACCCGCAGTCACCATTACTGGGACCCGCAGTGACCGTTACCCGCAGTCACCGTGACCCACAGTGACCATGACCCGCAGTGACCCGGGACCTGCAGTAGGGGGACCCGCAGTTAGCGTAACCCGCAGTGACCGTTACTGTGACCTGCAGTCACTGTTACCGTGGCCCGCAATCGCCGCGATCCGCAGTCACCATGATCCGCAGTGACCATTACCACCACCCGCATTCACCGTGACCCGCATTCACCATTATCATGACCCACAGTGACCATGACCGTGACCCGCAGTCACCGTGACCCACACTGACCTTTACCGTGACCCGCAGTGACCGTCACCATGATCCGCAGTGACCATTACCACCACCCGCATTCACCGTGACCCGCATTCACCATTATCATGACCCACAGTGACCATGACCGTGACCCGCAGTCACCGTGACCCACACTGACCTTTACCGTGACCCGCAGTGACCGTGACCCGCAGTGAACGTGACCCGCTGTGACCGTTACCATGACCCGCAGTCACCGTGACCCATAGTGACCGTTACCATGACCCGTAGTGACCGCAACCCGCAGTCACCATGACCCACAGTGACCGTTACCATGACCCGTAGTGACCGTGACCCGCAGTCACTGTGACCCGCAGTGACCGTCATCATGATCTGCAGTGACCGTTACCAACACCCGCATTCCCTGTGACCCACAGTGACCGTTACCGTGACCCGCAGTCACCGTGACCCGCAATGACCTTTACCATGACCCACAGTCATCGTTACCCTGATCTGCAGTGACCGTTACCGTGACCCGCTGTGACCATGACCCGCAGTGACCGTTACCATGACCCGCAGTGACCGTGACCCGCTGTGACCCTGACCCGCAGTGACCGTTACCATGATCCGCAGTGACTGTGACCAGCAGTGACCGTGACCCGCAGTGACCGTTATCATGACCCACAGTGACCATGACCGTGACCCGCAGTCACCGTAACCCGCAGTGACCGTTACTGTGACCTGCAGTCACCGTTACCGTGGCCCGCAGTCACCGCGACCCGCAGTCACCATGACCCGCAGTGACCGTCACAATGATCAGCAGTGACCGTTACCAACACCCGCATTCACCGTGACCCGCAGTGACCGTTACCATGATCAGCAGTGACCGTTACCAACACCCGCATTCACTGTGACCTGCAGTCACTGTTACCGTGACCTGCAGTCACCGTGAACCGCAGTCACCGTTACCGTGACCCGCAGTGACCGTGACCCACAGTGACCGTGACCCGCGGTGACCGAGACCCGCGGTGACCGGGACCCGCAGTGACCGTGACCTGCAGTGACTGTTACCGTGACCCACAGTAACCGTGACCCGCAGTGACCGTCACCGTGACCCGCAGTCACCGTTAGCGTGACCCGCAGTGACTGTGACCGTGACCCGCAGTTACCATGACCCGCACTGACCGTGACCAGCAGTGACCGTTACCGGGAACCGGAGTGACCGTTACCATGACCCGCAGCCACCGTGAACCGCTGTGACCGATACCGTGACGTGCAGTGACCGTTACCGTGACTCGCAGTGACCCGGGACCTGCAGCCAGCGGGACCCGCAGTCACCGTAACCCACAGTGACCGTTACTGTGACCTGCAGTCACCGTTACCGTGGCCCGCAGTCACCGTGACCCACAGTGACCGTTACCGTGACCTGCAGTCACCGTGACACACAGTGACCGTTACCGTGACCCGCAGTGACCGTGACCCGCAGTGACTGTGACCAGCAGTGACCGTTACCGTGACCCGCAGTGACCGTTACCGTGACCCGCAGTGACCATTATCATGACCCACAGTGACCATGACCGTGACCCGTGGTCACCGTGACCCGCTGTGACTGTGACCCGCAGTGAACGTGACCCGCAGTGACCGTTATCATGACCCACAGTGACCATGACCGCGACCCGCAGTCACCATGACCCGCAGTGACCGTCACAATGATCCGCAGTGACCGTTACCAACACCCGCATTCACCGTGACCCGCAGTGACCGTTACCATGATCCGCAGTGACCGTTACCAACACCCACAGTCACCATGACCCGCAGTCACCGTTACCGTGACCCGCAGTGACCGTGACCCGCAGTGATCGTTACCGTGACCCGCAGTCACCGTTACCGTGACCCGCAGTCACCGGGACCCGCAGTCACCATTACTGGGACCCGCAGTGACCGTTACCCGCAGTCACCGTGACCCACAGTGACCATGACCCGCAGTGACCCGGGACCTGCAGTAGGGGGACCCGCAGTTAGCGTAACCCGCAGTGACCGTTACTGTGACCTGCAGTCACTGTTACCGTGGCCCGCAATCGCCGCGATCCGCAGTCACCATGATCCGCAGTGACCATTACCACCACCCGCATTCACCGTGACCCGCATTCACCATTATCATGACCCACAGTGACCATGACCGTGACCCGCAGTCACCGTGACCCACACTGACCTTTACCGTGACCCGCAGTGACCGTCACCATGATCCGCAGTGACCATTACCACCACCCGCATTCACCGTGACCTGCATTCACCATTATCATGACCCACAGTGACCATGACCGTGACCCGCAGTCACCGTGACCCACACTGACCTTTACCGTGACCCGCAGTGACCGTGACCCGCAGTGAACGTGACCCGCTGTGACCGTTACCATGACCCGCAGTCACCGTGACCCATAGTGACCGTTACCATGACCCGTAGTGACCGCGACCCGCAGTCACCATGACCCACAGTGACCGTTACCATGACCCGTAGTGACCGCGACCCGCAGTCACTGTGACCCGCAGTGACCGTCACCATGATCTGCAGTGACCGTTACCAACACCCGCATTCCCTGTGACCCACAGTGACCGTTACCGTGACCCGCAGTCACCGTGACCCGCAATGACCTTTACCATGACCCACAGTCATCGTTACCCTGATCTGCAGTGACCGTTACCGTGACCCGCTGTGACCATGACCCGCAGTGACCGTTACCATGACCCGCAGTGACCGTGACCCGCTGTGACCCTGACCCGCAGTGACCGTTACCATGATCCGCAGTGACTGTGACCAGCAGTGACCGTGACCCGCAGTGACCGTTATCATGACCCACAGTGACCATGACCGTGACCCGCAGTCACCGTAACCCGCAGTGACCGTTACTGTGACCTGCAGTCACCGTTACCGTGGCCCGCAGTCACCGCGACCCGCAGTCACCATGACCCGCAGTGACTGTCACAATGATCAGCAGTGACCGTTACCAACACCCGCATTCACCGTGACCCGCAGTGACCGTTACCATGATCAGCAGTGACCGTTACCAACACCCGCATTCACTGTGACCTGCAGTCACTGTTACCGTGACCTGCAGTCACCGTGAACCGCAGTCACCGTTACCGTGACCCGCAGTGACCGTGACCCACAGTGACCGTGACCCGCGGTGACCGAGACCCGCGGTGACCGGGACCCGCAGTGACCGTGACCTGCAGTGACTGTTACCGTGACCCACAGTAACCGTGACCCGCAGTGACCGTCACCGTGACCCGCAGTCACCGTTAGCGTGACCCGCAGTGACTGTGACCGTGACCCGCAGTTACCATGACCCGCACTGACCGTGACCAGCAGTGACCGTTACCGGGAACCGGAGTGACCGTTACCATGACCCGCAGCCACCGTGAACCGCTGTGACCGATACCGTGACGTGCAGTGACCGTTACCGTGACTCGCAGTGACCCGGGACCTGCAGCCAGCGGGAACCGCAGTCACCGTAACCCACAGTGACCGTTACTGTGACCTGCAGTCACCGTTACCGTGGCCCGCAGTCACCGTGACCCACAGTGACCGTTACCGTGACCTGCAGTCACCGTGACACACAGTGACCGTTACCGTGACCCGCAGTGACCGTGACCCGCAGTGACTGTGACCAGCAGTGACCGTTACCGTGACCCGCAGTGACCGTTACCGTGACCCGCAGTGACCATTATCATGACCCACAGTGACCATGACCGTGACCCGTGGTCACCGTGACCCGCTGTGACTGTGACCCGCAGTGAACGTGACCCGCAGTGACCGTTATCATGACCCACAGTGACCATGACCGCGACCCGCAGTCACCATGACCCGCAGTGACCGTCACAATGATCCGCAGTGACCGTTACCAACACCCGCATTCACCGTGACCCGCAGTGACCGTTACCATGATCCGCAGTGACCGTTACCAACACCCACAGTCACCATGACCCGCAGTCACCGTTACCGTGACCCGCAGTGACCGTGACCCGCAGTGATCGTTACCGTGACCCGCAGTCACCGTGACCCGCAGTCACCGTGACCCACAGTCACCGTGACCCGCAGTGATCGTGACCCGCAGTCACCTTCACCGTGACCCGCAGTCACCGTGACCTGCAGTGACCATTATCATGACCCACAGTGACCATGACCGTGACCCGTAGTCACCGTGACCCGCTGTGACCGTGACCCGCAGTGAACGTGACCCGCAGTGACCGTTATCATGACCCACAGTGACCATGACCGTGACCCGCAGTCACCGTGACCCACAGTGACCGTTACCGTGACCCGCTGTCACCGTGACCCGCTGTGACCGTCACCATGACCCGCAGTCACCGTTAGCTTGACCCGCAGTGACTGTGACCGTGACCCGCAGTTACCATGACCCGCACTGACCGTGACCAGCAGTGACCGTTACCGGGAACCGCAGTGACCGTTACCATGACCCGCAGCCACCGTGAACCGCAGTGACCGATACCGTGACGTGCAGTGACCGTTACCGTGACTCGCAGTGACCCGGGACCTGCAGCCAGCGGGACCCGCAGTCACCGTAACCCACAGTGACCGTTACTGTGACCTGCAGTCACCGTTACCGTGGCCCGCAGTCACCGTGACCCACAGTGACCGTTACCATGATCTGCAGTGACCGTTACCAACACCCGCATTCACCGTGACCCGCAGTCACCGTTACCGTGACCTGCAGTCACCGTGACACACAGTGACCGTTACCGTGACCCGCAGTCACCGTGCCCCGCAGCGACCGTTACCGTGACCCGCTGTGACCGTGACCCGCAGTGACCGTTACCATGACCGCAGCCACCGTGAACCACAGTGACCGTGACTCACGGTGACCGTGACCCGCAGTGACCGTTACTGTGACCCGCAGTGACCGATACCGTGACCCGCAGTGACCGTGACCCGCAGTGAACGTGACCCGCAGTGACCGTTATCATGACCCACAGTGACCATGACCGTGACCCGCAGTCACCGTGACCCACAGTGACCGTTACCGTGACCCGCAGTAACTGTGACCCACAGTCACCGTTACCGGGACCCACAGACACGGGACCCGCAGTCACCAGGACCTACAGTGACCATGACCCGCAGTGACCCGGGACCTGCAGCCAGCGGGACCCGCAGTCACCGTAACCCGCAGTGACCGTTACTGTGACCTGCAGTCACCGTTACCGTGGCCCGCAGTCTCCGCGACCCGCAGCCACCATGACCCGCAGTGACCGTCACAATGATCCGCAGTGACCGTTACCAACACCCGCATTCACCGTGACCCGCAGTGACGGTCACCATGATCTGCAGTGACCGTTACCAACACCCGCATTCACCGTGACCCGCAGTGACCGTTACCATGATCCGCAGTGACCGTTACCAACACCCGCATTCACCGTGACCCACAGTGACCGTTACCATTATCCGTAGTGACCGTTACCAACACCCGCATTCACTGTGACCTGCAGTCACCGTGACCCACAGTCACCGTTACCGTGACCCGCAGTCACCGTGACCCGCAATGATCGTTACCATGACCCGCAGTCACCGTGACCCGCAGTCACCGTCACCGTGACCCGCAGTGACCATTATCATGACCCACAGTGACCATGACTGTGACCCGTAGTCACCGTGACCCGCTGTGACCGTGACCCGCAGTGAACGTGACCCACAGTGACCGTTTTCATGACCCACAGTGACCATGACCGTGACCCGCAGTCACCGTGACCCACAGTGACCGTTACCGTGACCCGCTGTCACCGTGACCCGCTGTGACCGTTACCATGACCCGCAGTCACCGTGACCCACAGTCACCGTTACCGTTACCCGCAGTAACCGTGACCCACAGTCACCGTTACCGGGACCCACAGACACGGGACCCGCAGTCACCAGGACCCACAGTGACCATGACCCGCAGTGACCCGGGACCTGCAGCCAATGGGACCCGCAGTCACCGTAACCCGCAGTGACCGTTACTGTGACCTGCAGTCACCGTTACCGTGGCCCGCAGTCACCGCGACCCGCAGTCACCATGACCCGCAGTCACCGTCACCGTGACCCGCAGTCACCGTGACCTGCAGTGACCATTATCATGACCCACAGTGACCATGACCGTGACCCGTAGTCACCGTGACCCGCTGTGACCGTTACCGTGACCGCTGTGACCATTACCATTATCCTCAGTCACCGTGACCCACAGTCACCGTTACCGGGACCCAGAGACACGAGACCCGCAGTCACCAGTACCCGCAGTCACCATTACTGGGACCCGCAGTGACCGTTACCCGCAGTGACCGTGACCCACAGTGACCGTGACCCGCAGTGACCGTGACCCGCAGTGACTGTTACCGTGACCCACAGTAACCGTGACCCGCAGTGACCGTCACCGTGACCCGCAGTCACCGTTAGCGTGACCCGCAGTGACTGTGACCGTGACCCGCAGTTACCATGACCCGCACTGACCGTGACCAGCAGTGACCGTTACCGGGAACCGCAGTGACCGTTACCATGACGTGCAGTGACCGTTACCGTGACTCGCAGTGACCCGGGACCTGCAGCCAGCGGGACCCGCAGTCACCGTAACCCACAGTGACCGTTACTGTGACCTGCAGTCACCGTTACCGTGGCCCGCAGTCACCGTGACCCACAGTGACCGTCACCATGATCCGCAGTGACCGTTACCAACACCCGCATTCACCGTGACCCGCAGTCACCGTTACCGTGACCTGCAGTCACCGTGACCCACAGTGACCGTTACCGTGACCCGCAGTGACCGTGACCCGCAGTCACCGTGACCCGCTGTGACCGTTACCATGACCCGCAGCCACCGTGAACCGCAGTGACCGTGACCCACAGTGACCATGACCCGCAGTGACCGTTATCATGACCCACAGTGACCATGACCGTGACCCGCAGTCACCGTGAACCGCTGTGACCGTTACCATGACCCGCAGTCACCGTGACCCACAGTCACCGTTACCGGGATCCACAGACACGGGACCCGCAGTCACCGGGACCCGCAGTCACCATTACTGGGACCCGCAGTGACCGTTACCCGCAGTGACCCGGGACCTGCAGTAGGGGGACCCGCAGTTAGCGTAACCCGCAGTGACCGTTACTGTGACCTGCAGTCACTGTTACCGTGGCCCTCAATCGCCGCGACCCGCAGTGACCGTCACCATGATCCGCAGTGACCGTTACCACCACCCGCAGTCACCATGACCCGCATTCACCATTATCATGACCCACAGTGACCATGACCGTGACCCGCAGTCACTGTGACCCACACTGACCTTTACCGTGACCCGCAGTGACCGTGACCCGCTGTGACCGTTACCATGACCCGCAGTCACCGTGATCCATAGTGACTGTTACCATGACCCGTAGTGACCGCGACCCGCAGTCACCGTGACCCACAGTGACCGTTACCATGACCCGTAGTGACCGCGACCCGCAGTCACTGTGACCCGCAGTGACCGTCACCATGATCCGCAGTGACCGTTACCAACACCCGCATTCCCCGTGACCCACAGTGACCGTTACCGTGACCCGCAGTCACCGTGACCCGCAATGACCATTACCGTGACCCACAGTCATCGTTACCCTGATCCGCAGCGACCGTTACCGTGACCCGCTGTGACCATGACCCGCTGTGACCCTGACCCGCAGTGACCGTTACCATGATCCGCAGCCACCGTGAACCGCAGTGACCATGACCCGCAGTGACTGTGACCAGCAGTGACCGTTACCGTGACCCGCAGTGACCGTTACCGTGACCCGCAGTGAACGTGACCCGCAGTGACCATTATCATGACCCACAGTGACCATGACCGTGACCCGTAGTCACCGTGACCCGCTGTGACCGTGACCCGCAGTGAACGTGACCCGCAGTGACCGTTATCATGACCCACAGTGACCATGACCGTGACCCGCAGTCACCGTGACCCACAGTGACCGTTACCGTGACCCGCTGTCACCTTGACCCGCTGTGACCGTTACCATGACCCGCAGTCACCGTGACCCACAGTCACCGTTACCGGGACCCACAGACACGGGACCCGCAGTCACCGGTACCCGCAGTCACCATTACTGAGACCCGCAGTGACCGTGACCCACAGTGACCATGACCCGCAGTGACCGTGACCCGCAGTGACCGTGACCCGCAGTGACCGGGACCCGCAGTGACCGTGACCTGCAGTGACTGTGACACACAGTGAACGTGACCTGCAGTCACCGTGACCCGCAGTCACCAGTAGCATGACCCGTATTCACCGTTACCGGGACCCGCAGTCACCATTACCGTGATCCGCATCACCGTGACCCGCAATCACCGTTGCCGGGACCCGCAGTGACCGGACTATCAGTGACTGGGACCCGCAGTGACCGCTACCGTGACCCACAGTAACCGTGACCGCAGTGACCATTACCATGACCCGCAGTCACCGTGACCCGCAGTGACTCGCAGTGACTGTTACCGTGATCCGCAGTGACCGTTACATTGACCCGCAGTCACCGTTACCGTAACCCGCAGTCACCGTCACCGTGACACGCAGTCACCGTGACCCGCAGTGACCGTTACCGTAACCCGCAGTCACCGTTACCGTGACCCGCAGTCACCGTTACCGTGACCCGCAGTCACCGTGACCCGCAGTGACCGTGACCCGCAGTCACCGTGACCCGCAGTCACCTTTACCGGGACCCGCAGTCACCGTGACCTGCAGTCACCGTTACCATGACCCACAGTGACCGTTACCGTGACCCGCAATCACTGTTACCATGACCCACAGTGACCGTTACCGTGACCCACAGTGACCGTTACCATGACCCGCAGTCACCGTAACCCACAGTCACCATGACCGTGACCCCCATTCAGCGTGACCCGCAATGACCGTCATCCGCAGTCACCGTGACCCGCAGTGACCATGACCCACAGTAACCGTCACCGTGACCCGCAGTCACCATTTCCTGGACCCGCAGTCACCGTGACCTGCAGTGTCTGTGACCCGCAGTGACCGTTACCGTGACCCACAGTAACCGTGACCCGCAGTGACCAGGACCCGCAGTAACCGTGACCTGTAGTAACCGTGACCCGTAGTGACCATCACCGTAACCCGCAGTCACCGTTAGCGTGATCCGCAGTCACCTTTACCGTGACCCGCAGTGACCGTGACCCGCAGTGACCGTGACCCGCAGTGACTGTGACACACAGTGAACGTGACCTGCAGTCACCGTGACCCGCAGTCACCATTACCATGACCCGTATTCACCGTTACTGGGACCCGCAGTCACCATTACCGTGATCCGCATCACCGTGACCCGCAATCACCGTTGCCGGGACCCGCAGTGACCGGACCCGCAGTGACTGGGACCCGCAGTGACCGCTACCGTGACCCACAGTAACCGTGACCGCAGTGACCATTACCATGACCCGCAGTCACCGTGACCCGCAGTCACCGTGACCGTGACCCGCAATGACCATGACCCGCAGTGACCGTGACTCGCAGTGACCGTTACCGTGATCCGCAGTGACCATTACATTGACCCGCAGTCATCGTGACCCGCAGTCACCGTTACCGTAACCCGCAGTCACCGTTACCGTGACCCGCAGTCACCGTGACCCGCAGTCACCTTTACCGGGACCCGCAGTCACCGTGACCTGCAGTCACCGTTACCATGACCCACAGTGACCGTTACCGTGACCCGCAATCACTGTTACCGTGACCCACAGTGACCGTGACCCGCAGTGACCGTTACCGTGACCCACAGTGACCGTTACCATGACCCGCAGTCACCGTAACCCACAGTCACCATGACCGTGACCCCCATTCAGCGTGACCCGCAATGACCGTCATCCGCAGTCACCGTGACCCGCAGTGACCATGACCCACAGTAACCGTCACCGTGACCCGCAGTCACCGTTTCCTGGACCCGCAGTCACCGTGACCTGCAGTGTCTGTGACCCGCAGTGACCGTTACCGCGACCCGCAGTCACCGTGACCCGCAGTCACTGTTACCGTGACCCGCAGTCACAGTTACCATGACCTGCAGTCACCGTGACCCGCAGTCATCATTACCGGGACCCCCAGTGACCGGGACCTGCCGTTACCGTGACCCGCAGTGACCGTCTCCGTGACCCGCAGTGAACGTGACCCGCAGTCACCGTCTCCGTGACCCGCCGTGACCCGCAGTCACCGTCTCCGTGACCCGCCGTGACCCGCAGTCACCGGGAAGCGCAGTCACCAAGACCCGCAGTGACCGTTAGCGTGACCCGCAGTGACCGTCACCGTGACCCGCAGTCACCGTGACCCGCAGTGACCATGACCCGCAGTCACCGTGACCCGCAGTCATCATTACCGGGACCCCCAGTGACCGGGACCTGCCGTTACCGTGACCCGCAGTCACCGTGACCCGCAGTGACCGTGACCTGCACTAACCGTTACCGTGACTCGCAGTGACCGTGACCCGCAGTCACCGTGACCCGCAGTGACCGTTACCGTGACCCGCAGTGACCGTCTCTTGGACCCGCCATCACCGTTACCGTGGCCCGCAGTCACCGTGACCGTGACCCGTAGTGACCGTTACCATGACCTGCTGTCACCGTTACCGTGACCCACAGTGAACGTTACCGTGATCCGCAGTGTCTGTTACCAACACCCGCAGTCACCGTGACCGGCAGTCACCGTGACCCGTAGTGACCATGACCCACCGTGACCGTCACCGTAACCCGCAGTCACCGTTTCCTAGACCCGCAGTGACCGCGACCCGCAATGACCGTGACCATGACCCACAGTGACCATGACCGTGACCTGCTGTCACTGTTACCGTGACCCGCAGTCACCGTGACCCGCAGTCACCGTTACTGGGACCCATAGACACCGGGACCCGCAGTCACCGGGACCCGCAGTCACCGGGAACCACTGTGACCGTTACCGCGACCCGCAGTGACCGGTATCCGCAGTGACCATGACCCGCAGTGACCGTGATCAAGACCCATAGTGACCATGACCATGACCCGCTGTCACCGTTACCCACAGTGTCCGTTATGGTGATCCGCAGTTACCGTGACCCGCAGTGACCATGACCCTCAGTAACCGTTACCATGACCCGCAGTCACCGTGACCCGCAGTGACCGTTACCATGACCTGCTGTCACCGTTACCGTGACCCACAGTGAACGTTACCGTGATCCGCAGTGACCGTTACCAACACCCGCAGTCACCGTGACCCGTAGTGACCATGACCCACCGTGACCGTTACCGTGACGCGCAGTGACTGTCACCGTAACCCGCAGTCACCGTTTCCTGGACCCGCAGTGACCGCGACCCGCAATGACCATGACCATGACCCACAGTGACCATGACCATGACCCGCTGTCACATTTACCGTGACCCGCAGTCACCGTGACCCACAGTGTCCGTTACGGTGACCCGCATTCACCGTAACCCGCAGTGAACATGACCCACAGTGACCGTTACCATGATCCACAGTGACCGTCGCCGTGACCCGCAGTGACCGTGACCTGCAGTCACCGTTGCCGTGACGCGCAGTGACCGTTACCATGATCCGCAGTCACCGTGATCCACAGTCACCGTTACCATGACCCGCAGTCACTGTTACCATGACCCGCAGTGACCGTGACCCACAGTAACCGTGACTCGCAGTGACCGTCACCGTGACCCGCAGTCACCATTTCCTGGATCGGCAGTGACCGTGACCCGCAGTCACAGTGACCCGCAGTCACCGTTACCGTGACCCGCAGTGACCATGACCCGCAGTAACCGTTACCGTGACCCGCAGTAACCGTGACCCGCAGTCACCGTTACCATGACCCGCAGTCACCATTACCTTGACCCGCAGTCACCGGGACCCGCAGTCTCCATAACCGGGACCCACAGTCACTGTTACCCGCAGTGACCGTGACCCGCAGTGGCCGGGACCCGCAGTCATCGTCACCGGGACCCGCAGTGACCATGATCCGCAGTGACCCGCAGTGACCGTTACCGTGACCCGCAGTCACTGTTACCGTGACCCGCAGTCACTGTTACCGTGACCCGCAGTCACCGTTACCGTGACCCGCAGTCACCTTTACCGTGACCCGCAGTCACCGTGACCCGCAGTCACCGTTACCATGACCCGCAGTCACCGTTACCGAGAACCGCAGTGACCGTTACCGTGATCCGCATCACCGTGACCCGCAATCACCGTTGCCAGGACCCGCAGTGACCGGGACCCGCAGTGACCATTACCGGGACCTGCAGTCACCATTACCATGACCCGCTGTTACCGTGATCCGCAGTCACCGTTACCTGCAGTGACCGTGACCCGTAGTCACCATTACCGTGACACGCAGTGACCGGGACCCGCAGTGACCGGGACCCGCAGTGACCGGGACCCGCAGTGACCGTGGCCTGTAGTGACTGTTACCGTGACCCACAGTAACCGTGACCCGCAGTGACCGGGACCCGCAGTGACCGTGGCCTGTAGTGACTGTTACCATGACCCACAGTAACCGTGACCCGCAGTGACCATCACCGTAACCCGCAGTCACTGTTAGCGTAACCCACAGTAACTGTGACCGTGACCCGCAGTGACCATTATCGTGACCCACAGTAACCGTGACCCGTAGTGACCGTTACCATGACCCGCAGCCACCGTGACCCGCAGTGACCGTTACCGTGACCTGCAGTGACCGTTACCAACACCCGCATTCACCGTGACCCGCAGTGACCATGACCCACCGTGACCGTTACCGTGACCGTCACCGTGACCCACAGTCACCGTTTCCTGGACCCACATTGACCGGGACCCGCAGTCACCGTTACCGTGACCCGATGTGACCGTGACCCGCAGTCACCGTTACCGTGACCTACAATGACTGTTACCATGACCCACAGTGACCGTTATCATGACCCGCTGTCACCGTGACCCGCAGTCACCGTTACGTAACCCATAGTCACCGGGACCAGCAGTCACCATTACCGGGACCCACAGTGACCGTGACCGGGACCCACAGTGACCGGGACCCACAGTGACCGGGACCCACAGTGACCGTGACCGTGACCCGCAGTCATCGTGACCGCAGTGACCGTTACCGTGACCCGCAGTCACCGTGACCCGCAGTCACCGTGACCGCAGTGACCGTTACCGTGACCCGCAGTCACCGTGACCCATAGTGACCGGGACCCACAGTCACCGTGACCCACAGTGACCGTGACTTGCAGTCACCGTTGCCGTGACCCGCAGTGACCGTCACCGTGACCCGCAGTCACCGTGACCCGCAGTCACCGTGACCCGCAGTCACCGTGACCGCAGTGACCGTTACCGTGACCCGCAGTCACCGTGACCCATAGTGACCGGGACCCACAGTCACCGTGACCCACAGTGACCGTGACTTGCAGTCACCGTTGCCGTGACCCGCAGTGACCGTTACCGTGACCTGCAGTCACCGTGGTCTGCAGTCACCGTGGTCTGCAGTCACCGTGACCTGCAGTCACCGTTTCCGTGACCCACAGTGACCGGGACCCGCAGTGACCATGACCCACAGTCACCGTTTCCGTGACCCGCAGTGACCGGGACCCGCAGTGACCGTTACCATGATCCGCAGTGACCGGGACCCGCAATGACTTGGACCCGCAGTGATCGTGACCCGCAATCACTGTTACCGTGACCCGTAGTGACCATCACCCGCAATGACCGAGACCCGTAGTGACCATTACCGGGACCCGCAGTGACCGTGACCGTGACTCGCAGTTACCAGGACCTCAGGTACCATTACCGGGACCTGCCGTTACCGGGACCTGCCATTACCAGGACACGCAGTTACCATTACCGGGACCCCCAATAACCAGGACCTGTCGTTACCAGA
The DNA here is from genome assembly GCF_044704955.1 of Pristiophorus japonicus. Taxonomy (NCBI): domain Eukaryota; kingdom Metazoa; phylum Chordata; class Chondrichthyes; family Pristiophoridae; genus Pristiophorus; species Pristiophorus japonicus. Next base: position 153,591,274 of record NC_091980.1, on the reverse strand, counting down.
ACCCGCAGTTACCGTTACCGGGACCCGCAGTCACCGTGACCGTGACCCGCATTCTCCGTAACCCGCAATGACCGTGACCCGCACTCACCGTGACCCGCAGTGACCATGAGCCACAGTGACCATTACCGTGACCCGCAGTGACCGTCACCGTAACCCGCAGTGACCGTTAACGTGACCCGCAGCCACCGTGACCCGCAATGACGGTGACCCGCAATGACGGTGACCCGCATTCACCGTGACCCGCAATGACCGTGACCCGCAATCACCGGGACCCGCAATCACCGGGACCCACAGTCACCATTACCGGGACCTGCAGTCACCATTACCGTGACCCGCAGTAACCGTGACCATGACCCGCAGTGACCGTTACCGTGACCCGCAGTGACCGTGACCGTGACCCGTAGTGACCGTTACCATGACCCGTAGTGACCGTTACCATGACCTGCTGTCACCGTTACCGTGACCCACAGTGAACATTACCGTGATCCGCAGTGACGGTTACCAACACTCGCATTCACCGTGACCGGCAGTCACCGTGACCCGTAGTGACCATGACCCACCGTGACCGTAACCGTAACCCGCAGTCACCGTTTCCTAGACCCGCAGTGACCGCGACCCGCAATGACCCTGACCATGACCCACAGTGACCATGACCTGCTGTCACCGTTACCGTGACCCGCAGTCACCGTGACCCACAGTGTCCGTTACGGTGACCCGCATTCACCGTAACCCGCAGTGAACATGACCCACAGTGACCGTTACCATGATCCACAGTGACCGTCGCCGTGACCCGCAGTGACCGTGACCTGCAGTCACCGTTGCCGTGACGCGCAGTGACCGTTACCATGATCCGCAGTCACCGTGATCCACAGTCACCGTTACCATGACCCGCAGTCACTGTTACCATGACCCGCAGTGACCGTGACCCACAGTAACCGTCACTCGCAGTGACCGTCACCGTGACCCGCAGTCACCGTGACCCGCAGTCACCGTGACCCGCAGTCACCGTGACCGCAGTGACCGTTACCGTGACCCGCAGTCACCGTGACCCATAGTGACCGGGACCCACAGTCACCGTGACCCACAGTGACCGTGACTTGCAGTCACCGTTGCCGTGACCCGCAGTGACCGTTACCGTGACCTGCAGTCACCGTGGTCTGCAGTCACCGTGGTCTGCAGTCACCGTGACCTGCAGTCACCGTTTCCGTGACCCACAGTGACCGGGACCCGCAGTGACCGTTACCATGATCCGCAGTGACCGGGACCCGCAATGACTTGGACCCGCAGTGATCGTGACCCGCAATCACTGTTACCGTGACCCGTAGTGACCATCACCCGCAATGACCGAGACCCGTAGTGACCATTACCGGGACCCGCAGTGACCGTGACCGTGACTCGCAGTTACCAGGACCTCAGGTACCATTACCGGGACCTGCCGTTACCGGGACCTGCCATTACCAGGACACGCAGTTACCATTACCGGGACCCCCAATAACCAGGACCTGTCGTTACCAGAACCCGCAGTTACCGTTACCGGGACCCGCAGTCACCGTGACCGTGACCCGCATTCTCCGTAACCCGCAATGACCGTGACCCGCACTCACCGTGACCCGCAGTGACCATGAGCCACAGTGACCATTACCGTGACCCGCAGTGACCGTCACCGTAACCCGCAGTGACCGTTAACGTGACCCGCAGCCACCGTGACCCGCAATGACGGTGACCCGCAATGACGGTGACCCGCATTCACCGTGACCCGCAATGACCGTGACCCGCAATCACCGGGACCCGCAATCACCGGGACCCACAGTCACCATTACCGGGACCTGCAGTCACCATTACCGTGACCCGCAGTAACCGTGACCATGACCCGCAGTGACCGTTACCGTGACCCGCAGTGACCGTGACCGTGACCCGTAGTGACCGTTACCATGACCCGTAGTGACCGTTACCATGACCTGCTGTCACCGTTACCGTGACCCACAGTGAACATTACCGTGATCCGCAGTGACGGTTACCAACACTCGCATTCACCGTGACCGGCAGTCACCGTGACCCGTAGTGACCATGACCCACCGTGACCGTAACCGTAACCCGCAGTCACCGTTTCCTAGACCCGCAGTGACCGCGACCCGCAATGACCCTGACCATGACCCACAGTGACCATGACCTGCTGTCACCGTTACCGTGACCCGCAGTCACCGTGACCCACAGTGTCCGTTACGGTGACCCGCATTCACCGTAACCCGCAGTGAACATGACCCACAGTGACCGTTACCATGATCCACAGTGACCGTCGCCGTGACCCGCAGTGACCGTGACCTGCAGTCACCGTTGCCGTGACGCGCAGTGACCGTTACCATGATCCGCAGTCACCGTGATCCACAGTCACCGTTACCATGACCCGCAGTCACTGTTACCATGACCCGCAGTGACCGTGACCCACAGTAACCGTCACTCGCAGTGACCGTCACCGTGACCCGCAGTCACCGTGACCCGCAGTCACCGTGACCCGCAGTCACCGTGACCGCAGTGACCGTTACCGTGACCCGCAGTCACCGTGACCCATAGTGACCGGGACCCACAGTCACCGTGACCCACAGTGACCGTGACTTGCAGTCACCGTTGCCGTGACCCGCAGTGACCGTTACCGTGACCTGCAGTCACCGTGGTCTGCAGTCACCGTGGTCTGCAGTCACCGTGACCTGCAGTCACCGTTTCCGTGACCCACAGTGACCGGGACCCGCAGTGACCATGACCCACAGTCACCGTTTCCGTGACCCGCAGTGACCGGGACCCGCAGTGACCGTTACCATGATCCGCAGTGACCGGGACCCGCAATGACTTGGACCCGCAGTGATCGTGACCCGCAATCACTGTTACCGTGACCCGTAGTGACCATCACCCGCAATGACCGAGACCCGTAGTGACCATTACCGGGACCCGCAGTGACCGTGACCGTGACTCGCAGTTACCAGGACCTCAGGTACCATTACCGGGACCTGCCGTTACCGGGACCTGCCATTACCAGGACACGCAGTTACCATTACCGGGACCCCCAATAACCAGGACCTGTCGTTACCAGAACCCGCAGTTACCGTTACCGGGACCCGCAGTCACCGTGACCGTGACCCGCATTCTCCGTAACCCGCAATGACCGTGACCCGCACTCACCGTGACCCGCAGTGACCATGAGCCACAGTGACCATTACCGTGACCCGCAGTGACCGTCACCGTAACCCGCAGTGACCGTTAACGTGACCCGCAGCCACCGTGACCCGCAATGACGGTGACCCGCAATGACGGTGACCCGCATTCACCGTGACCCGCAATGACCGTGACCCGCAATCACCGGGACCCGCAATCACCGGGACCCACAGTCACCATTACCGGGACCTGCAGTCACCATTACCGTGACCCGCAGTAACCGTGACCATGACCCGCAGTGACCGTTACCGTGACCCGCAGTGACCGTGACCGTGACCCGTAGTGACCGTTACCATGACCCGTAGTGACCGTTACCATGACCTGCTGTCACCGTTACCGTGACCCACAGTGAACATTACCGTGATCCGCAGTGACGGTTACCAACACTCGCATTCACCGTGACCGGCAGTCACCGTGACCCGTAGTGACCATGACCCACCGTGACCGTAACCGTAACCCGCAGTCACCGTTTCCTAGACCCGCAGTGACCGCGACCCGCAATGACCCTGACCATGACCCACAGTGACCATGACCTGCTGTCACCGTTACCGTGACCCGCAGTCACCGTGACCCACAGTGTCCGTTACGGTGACCCGCATTCACCGTAACCCGCAGTGAACATGACCCACAGTGACCGTTACCATGATCCACAGTGACCGTCGCCGTGACCCGCAGTGACCGTGACCTGCAGTCACCGTTGCCGTGACGCGCAGTGACCGTTACCATGATCCGCAGTCACCGTGATCCACAGTCACCGTTACCATGACCCGCAGTCACTGTTACCATGACCCGCAGTGACCGTGACCCACAGTAACCGTCACTCGCAGTGACCGTCACCGTGACCCGCAGTCACCATTTCCTGGATCGGCAGTGACCGTGACCCGCAGTCACAGTGACCCGCAGTCACCGTTACCGTGACCCGCAGTGACCATGACCCGCAGTAACCGTTACCGTGACCCGCAGTAACCGTGACCCGCAGTCACCGTTACCATGACCCGCAGTCACCATTACCTTGACCCGCAGTCACCGGGACCCGCAGTCTCCATAACCGGGACCCACAGTCACCGTTACCCGCAGTGACCGTGACCCGCAGTGGCCGGGACCCACAGTCATCGTCACCGGGACCCGCAGTGACCGTGATCCGCAGTCACCGTTACCGTGACCCGCAGTCACCGTGACCCGCAGTGACCGTTACCGTGATCCGCAGTCACCGTGACCGTGACCCGCAGTGACCATGACCCACAGTGACCGTTACCGTGACCCGCAGTAACCGTGACCCGCAGTCACCGTTACCGTAACCCGCAGTCACCGTCACCGTGACACGCAGTCACCGTGACCCGCAGTGACCGTTACCGTAACCCGCAGTCACCGTTACCGTGACCCGCAGTCACCGTTACCGTGACCCGCAGTCACCGTGACCCGCAGTGACCGTGACCCGCAGTCACCGTGACCCGCAGTCACCTTTACCGGGACCCGCAGTCACCGTGACCTGCAGTCACCGTTACCATGACCCACAGTGACCGTTACCGTGACCCACAATCACTGTTACCATGACCCACAGTGACCGTGACCCGCAGTGACCGTTACCGTGACCCACAGTGACCGTTACCATGACCCGCAGTCACCGTAACCCACAGTCACCATGACCGTGACCCCCATTCAGCGTGACCCGCAATGACCGTCATCCGCAGTCACCGTGACCCACAGTGACCATGACCCACAGTAACCGTCACCGTGACCCGCAGTCACCATTTCCTGGACCCGCAGTCACCGTGACCTGCAGTGTCTGTGACCCGCAGTGACCGTTACCGTGACCCACAGTAACCGTGACCCGCAGTGACCAGGACCCGCAGTAACCGTGACCTGTAGTAACCGTGACCCGTAGTGACCATCACCGTAACCCGCAGTCACCGTTAGCGTGATCCGCAGTCACCTTTACCGGGACCTGCAGTGACCGTGACCCGCAGTGACCGTGACCCGCAGTGACCGTGACCCGCAGTGACCGTGACCCGCAGTGACTGTGACACACAGTGAACGTGACCTGCAGTCACCGTGACCCGCAGTCACCATTACCATGACCCGTATTCACCGTTACTGGGACCCGCAGTCACCATTACCGTGATCCGCATCACCGTGACCCGCAATCACCGTTGCCGGGACCCGCAGTGACCGGACCCGCAGTGACTGGGACCCGCAGTGACCGCTACCGTGACCCACAGTAACCGTGACCGCAGTGACCATTACCATGACCCGCAGTCACCGTGACCCGCAGTCACCGTGACCGTGACCCGCAATGACCATGACCCGCAGTGACCGTGACTCGCAGTGACCGTTACCGTGATCCGCAGTGACCATTACATTGACCCGCAGTCATCGTGACCCGCAGTCACCGTTACCGTAACCCGCAGTCACCGTTACCGTGACCCGCAGTCACCGTGACCCGCAGTCACCTTTACCGGGACCCGCAGTCACCGTGACCTGCAGTCACCGTTACCATGACCCACAGTGACCGTTACCGTGACCCGCAATCACTGTTACCGTGACCCACAGTGACCGTGACCCGCAGTGACCGTTACCGTGACCCACAGTGACCGTTACCATGACCCGCAGTCACCGTAACCCACAGTCACCATGACCGTGACCCCCATTCAGCGTGACCCGCAATGACCGTCATCCGCAGTCACCGTGACCCGCAGTGACCATGACCCACAGTAACCGTCACCGTGACCCGCAGTCACCGTTTCCTAGACCCGCAGTCACCGTGACCTGCAGTGTCTGTGACCCGCAGTGACCGTTACCGCGACCCGCAGTCACCGTGACCCGCAGTCACTGTTACCGTGACCCGCAGTCACAGTTACCATGACCTGCAGTCACCGTGACCCGCAGTCATCATTACCGGGACCCCCAGTGACCGGGACCCGCAGTCACCGTTACCGTGACCTGCAGTGACCGTCTCCGTGACCCGCAGTCACCGGGAAGCGCAGTCACCAAGACCCGCAGTGACCGTTAGCGTGACCCGCAGTGACCGTCACCGTGACCCGCAGTCACCGTGACCCGCAGTGACCATGACCCGCAGTCACCGTGACCCGCAGTCATCATTACCGGGACCCCCAGTGACCGGGACCTGCCGTTACCGTGACCCGCAGTCACCGTGACCCGCAGTGACCGTGACCTGCACTAACCGTTACCGTGACTCGCAGTGACCGTGACCCGCAGTCACCGTGACCCGCAGTGACCGTTACCGTGACCCGCAGTGACCGTCTCTTGGACCCGCCATCACCGTTACCGTGGCCCGCAGTCACCGTGACCGTGACCCGTAGTGACCGTTACCATGACCTGCTGTCACCGTTACCGTGACCCACAGTGAACGTTACCGTGATCCGCAGTGTCTGTTACCAACACCCGCAGTCACCGTGACCGGCAGTCACCGTGACCCGTAGTGACCATGACCCACCGTGACCGTCACCGTAACCCGCAGTCACCGTTTCCTAGACCCGCAGTGACCGCGACCCGCAATGACCGTGACCATGACCCACAGTGACCATGACCGTGACCTGCTGTCACTGTTACCGTGACCCGCAGTCACCGTGACCCGCAGTCACCGGGAACCACTGTGACCGTTACCGCGACCCGCAGTGACCGGTATCCGCAGTGACCATGACCCGCAGTGACCGTGATCAAGACCCATAGTGACCATGACCATGACCCGCTGTCACCGTTACCCACAGTGTCCGTTATGGTGATCCGCAGTTACCGTGACCCGCAGTGACCATGACCCTCAGTAACCGTTACCATGACCCGCAGTCACCGTGACCTGCAGTGACCGTTACCATGACCTGCTGTCACCGTTACCGTGACCCACAGTGAACGTTACCGTGATCCGCAGTGACCGTTACCAACACCCGCAGTCACCGTGACCCGTAGTGACCATGACCCACCGTGACCGTTACCGTGACGCGCAGTGACTGTCACCGTAACCCGCAGTCACCGTTTCCTGGACCCGCAGTGACCGCGACCCGCAATGACCATGACCATGACCCACAGTGACCATGACCATGACCCGCTGTCACATTTACCGTGACCCGCAGTCACCGTGACCCACAGTGTCCGTTACGGTGACCCGCATTCACCGTAACCCGCAGTGAACATGACCCACAGTGACCGTTACCATGATCCACAGTGACCGTCGCCGTGACCCGCAGTGACCGTGACCTGCAGTCACCGTTGCCGTGACGCGCAGTGACCGTTACCATGATCCGCAGTCACCGTGATCCACAGTCACCGTTACCATGACCCGCAGTCACTGTTACCATGACCCGCAGTGACCGTGACCCACAGTAACCGTGACTCGCAGTGACCGTCACCGTGACCCGCAGTCACCATTTCCTGGATCGGCAGTGACCGTGACCCGCAGTCACAGTGACCCGCAGTCACCGTTACCGTGACCCGCAGTGACCATGACCCGCAGTAACCGTTACCGTGACCCGCAGTAACCGTGACCCGCAGTCACCGTTACCATGACCCGCAGTCACCATTACCTTGACCCGCAGTCACCGGGACCCGCAGTCTCCATAACCGGGACCCACAGTCACTGTTACCCGCAGTGACCGTGACCCGCAGTGGCCGGGACCCGCAGTCATCGTCACCGGGACCCGCAGTGACCATGATCCGCAGTGACCCGCAGTGACCGTTACCGTGACCCGCAGTCACTGTTACCGTGACCCGCAGTCACCGTTACCGTGACCCGCAGTCACTGTGATCCGCAGTCACCTTTACCGTGACCCGCAGTCACCGTGACCCGCAGTCACCGTTACCATGACCCGCAGTCACCGTTACCGAGAACCGCAGTGACCGTTACCGTGATCCGCATCACCGTGACCCGCAATCACCGTTGCCAGGACCCGCAGTGACCGGGACCCGCAGTGACCATTACCGGGACCTGCAGTCACCATTACCATGACCCGCTGTTACCGTGATCCGCAGTCACCGTTACCTGCAGTGACCGTGACCCGTAGTCACCATTACCGTGACACGCAGTGACCGGGACCCGCAGTGACCGGGACCCGCAGTGACCGGGACCCGCAGTGACCGTGGCCTGTAGTGACTGTTACCGTGACCCACAGTAACCGTGACCCGCAGTGACCGGGACCCGCAGTGACCGTGGCCTGTAGTGACTGTTACCATGACCCACAGTAACCGTGACCCGCAGTGACCATCACCGTAACCCGCAGTCACTGTTAGCGTAACCCACAGTAACTGTGACCGTGACCCGCAGTGACCATTATCGTGACCCACAGTAACCGTGACCCGTAGTGACCGTTACCATGACCCGCAGCCACCGTGACCCGCAGTGACCGTTACCGTGACCTGCAGTGACCGTTACCAACACCCGCATTCACCGTGACCCGCAGTGACCATGACCCACCGTGACCGTTACCGTGACCGTCACCGTGACCCACAGTCACCGTTTCCTGGACCCACATTGACCGGGACCCGCAGTCACCGTTACCGTGACCCGATGTGACCGTGACCCGCAGTCACCGTTACCGTGACCTACAATGACTGTTACCATGACCCACAGTGACCGTTATCATGACCCGCTGTCACCGTGACCCGCAGTCACCGTTACGTAACCCATAGTCACCGGGACCAGCAGTCACCATTACCGGGACCCACAGTGACCGTGACCGGGACCCACAGTGACCGGGACCCACAGTGACCGGGACCCACAGTGACCGTGACCGTGACCCGCAGTCATCGTGACCGCAGTGACCGTTACCGTGACCCGCAGTCACCGTGACCCGCAGTCACCGTGACCGCAGTGACCGTTACCGTGACCCGCAGTCACCGTGACCCATAGTGACCGGGACCCACAGTCACCGTGACCCACAGTGACCGTGACTTGCAGTCACCGTTGCCGTGACCCGCAGTGACCGTCACCGTGACCCGCAGTCACCGTGACCCGCAGTCACCGTGACCCGCAGTCACCGTGACCGCAGTGACCGTTACCGTGACCCGCAGTCACCGTGACCCATAGTGACCGGGACCCACAGTCACCGTGACCCACAGTGACCGTGACTTGCAGTCACCGTTGCCGTGACCCGCAGTGACCGTTACCGTGACCTGCAGTCACCGTGGTCTGCAGTCACCGTGGTCTGCAGTCACCGTGACCTGCAGTCACCGTTTCCGTGACCCACAGTGACCGGGACCCGCAGTGACCATGACCCACAGTCACCGTTTCCGTGACCCGCAGTGACCGGGACCCGCAGTGACCGTTACCATGATCCGCAGTGACCGGGACCCGCAATGACTTGGACCCGCAGTGATCGTGACCCGCAATCACTGTTACCGTGACCCGTAGTGACCATCACCCGCAATGACCGAGACCCGTAGTGACCATTACCGGGACCCGCAGTGACCGTGACCGTGACTCGCAGTTACCAGGACCTCAGGTACCATTACCGGGACCTGCCGTTACCGGGACCTGCCATTACCAGGACACGCAGTTACCATTACCGGGACCCCCAATAACCAGGACCTGTCGTTACCAGAACCCGCAGTTACCGTTACCGGGACCCGCAGTCACCGTGACCGTGACCCGCATTCTCCGTAACCCGCAATGACCGTGACCCGCACTCACCGTGACCCGCAGTGACCATGAGCCACAGTGACCATTACCGTGACCCGCAGTGACCGTCACCGTAACCCGCAGTGACCGTTAACGTGACCCGCAGCCACCGTGACCCGCAATGACGGTGACCCGCAATGACGGTGACCCGCATTCACCGTGACCCGCAATGACCGTGACCCGCAATCACCGGGACCCGCAATCACCGGGACCCACAGTCACCATTACCGGGACCTGCAGTCACCATTACCGTGACCCGCAGTAACCGTGACCATGACCCGCAGTGACCGTTACCGTGACCCGCAGTGACCGTGACCGTGACCCGTAGTGACCGTTACCATGACCCGTAGTGACCGTTACCATGACCTGCTGTCACCGTTACCGTGACCCACAGTGAACATTACCGTGATCCGCAGTGACGGTTACCAACACTCGCATTCACCGTGACCGGCAGTCACCGTGACCCGTAGTGACCATGACCCACCGTGACCGTAACCGTAACCCGCAGTCACCGTTTCCTAGACCCGCAGTGACCGCGACCCGCAATGACCCTGACCATGACCCACAGTGACCATGACCTGCTGTCACCGTTACCGTGACCCGCAGTCACCGTGACCCACAGTGTCCGTTACGGTGACCCGCATTCACCGTAACCCGCAGTGAACATGACCCACAGTGACCGTTACCATGATCCACAGTGACCGTCGCCGTGACCCGCAGTGACCGTGACTTGCAGTCACCGTTGCCGTGACGCGCAGTGACCGTTACCATGATCCGCAGTCACCGTGATCCACAGTCACCGTTACCATGACCCGCAGTCACTGTTACCATGACCCGCAGTGACCGTGACCCACAGTAACCGTCACTCGCAGTGACCGTCACCGTGACCCGCAGTCACCATTTCCTGGATCGGCAGTGACCGTGACCCGCAGTCACAGTGACCCGCAGTCACCGTTACCGTGACCCGCAGTGACCATGACCCGCAGTAACCGTTACCGTGACCCGCAGTAACCGTGACCCGCAGTCACCGTTACCATGACCCGCAGTCACCATTACCTTGACCCGCAGTCACCGGGACCCGCAGTCTCCATAACCGGGACCCACAGTCACCGTTACCCGCAGTGACCGTGACCCGCAGTGGCCGGGACCCACAGTCATCGTCACCGGGACCCGCAGTGACCGTGATCCGCAGTCACCGTTACCGTGACCCGCAGTCACCGTGACCCGCAGTGACCGTTACCGTGATCCGCAGTCACCGTGACCGTGACCCGCAGTGACCATGACCCACAGTGACCGTTACCGTGACCCGCAGTAACCGTGACCCGCAGTCACCGTTACCATGACCCGCAGTCACCATTACCTTGACCCGCAGTCACCGGGACCCGCAGTCTCCATAACCGGGACCCACAGTCACCGTTACCCGCAGTGACCGTGACCCGCAGTGGCCGGGACCCACAGTCATCGTCACCGGGACCCGCAGTGACCGTGATCCGCAGTCACCGTTACCGTGACCCGCAGTCACCGTGACCCGCAGTGACCGTTACCGTGATCCGCAGTCACCGTGACCGTGACCCGCAGTGACCATGACCCACAGTGACCGTTACCGTGACCCGCAGTAACCGTGACCCGCAGTCACCGTTACCATGACCCGCAGTCACCATTACCTTGACCCGCAGTCACCGGGACCCGCAGTCTCCATAACCGGGACCCACAGTCACCGTTACCCGCAGTGACCGTGACCCGCAGTGGCCGGGACCCACAGTCATCGTCACCGGGACCCGCAGTGACCGTGATCCGCAGTCACCGTTACCGTGACCCGCAGTCACCGTGACCCGCAGTGACCGTTACCGTGATCCGCAGTCACCGTGACCGTGACCCGCAGTGACCATGACCCACAGTGACCGTTACCGTGACCCGCAGTCACCGTTTCCTAGACCCGCAGTGACCGCGACCCGCAATGACCGTGACCATGACCCACAGTGACCATGACCATGAGCTGCTGTCACCGTTACCGTGACCCGCAGTCACCGTGGCCTGTAGTGACTGTTACCGTGACCCACAGTGACCGGGACCCGCAGTGACCGTGGCTTGTGGTGACTGTTACCGTGACCCACAGTAACCGTGACCCGCAGTGACCGGGACCCGCAGTGACCGTGGCTTGTAGTGACTGTTACCATGACCCACAGTAACCGTGACCCGCAGTGACCATCACCGTAACCCGCAGTCACCGTTAGCGTAACCCACAGTAACTGTGACCGTGACCCGCAGTGACCGTTATCGTGACCCACAGTAACCGTGACCCGTAGTGACCGTTACCATGACCCGCAGCCACCGTGACCCGCAGTGACCGTTACCGTGACCTGCAGTGACCGTTACCAACACCCGCATTCACCGTGACCCGCAGTGACCATGACCCGCAATGACCGTGACCCGCAATCACCGGGACCCGCAATCACCGGGACCCACAGTCACCATTACCGGGACCTGCAGTCACCATTACCGGGACCCGCAGTCACCGTTACCGTGACCCGCAGTCACCGTGACACCTAATGACTGTGACCCGCAGTGACCGTGACCATGACCCGCAGTGACCGTTACCGTGACCCGTAGTGACCGTTACCATGACCCGTAGTGACCGTTACCATGACCTGCTGTCACCGTTACCGTGACCCACAGTGAACATTACCGTGATCCGCAGTGACGGTTACCAACACCCGCATTCACCGTGACCGGCAGTCACCGTGACCCGTAGTGACCATGACCCACCGTGACCGTAACCGTAACCCGCAGTCACCGTTTCCTAGACCCGCAGTGACCGCGACCCGCAATGACCGAGACCATGACCCACAGTGACCATGACCATGACCTGCTGTCACCGTTACCGTGACCCGCAGTCACCGTGACCCACAGTGTCCGTTACGGTGACCCGCATTCACCGTAACCCGCAGTGAACATGACCCACAGTGACCGTTACCATGATCCACAGTGACCGTCGCCGTGACCCGCAGTGACCGTGACCTGCAGTCACCGTTGCCGTGACGCGCAGTGACCGTTACCATGATCCGCAGTCACCGTGATCCACAGTCACCGTTACCATGACCCGCAGTCACTGTTACCATGACCCGCAGTGACCGTGACCCACAGTAACCGTCACTCGCAGTGACCGTCACCGTGACCCGCAGTCACCATTTCCTGGATCGGCAGTGACCGTGACCCGCAGTCACAGTGACCCGCAGTCACCGTTACCGTGACCCGCAGTGACCATGACCCGCAGTAACCGTTACCGTGACCCGCAGTAACCGTGACCCGCAGTCACCGTTACCATGACCCGCAGTCACCATTACCTTGACCCGCAGTCACCGGGACCCGCAGTCTCCATAACCGGGACCCACAGTCACCGTTACCCGCAGTGACCGTGACCCGCAGTGGCCGGGACCCGCAGTCATCGTCACCGGGACCCGCAGTGACCGTGATCCGCAGTGACCGTTACCGTGACCCGCAGTCACCGTGACCCGCAGTGACCGTTACCGTGATCCGCAGTCACCGTGACCCGCAGTGACCATGACCCACAGTGACCGTTACCGTGACCCGCAGTCACTGTTACCGTGACCCGCAGTCACCGTTACCGTGACCCGCAGTCACTGTGATCCGCAGTCACCTTTACCGTGACCCGCAGTCACCGTGACCCGCAGTCACCGTTACCGGGACCCGCAGTGACCGTTACCGTGATCCGCATCACCGTGACCCGCAATCACCGTTGCCAGGACCTGCAGTGACCGGGACCCGCAGTGACCGGGACCCGCAGTCACCATTACCGGGATCTGCAGTCACCATTACCATGACCCGCTGTTACCGTGATCCGCAGTCACCGTTACCTGGACCCGCAGTCACCGTTACCCGCAGTGACCGTGACCCGTAGTCACCATTACCGTGACAAGCAGTGACCGGGACCCGCAGTGACCGGGACCCGCAGTGACCGGGACCCGCAGTGACCGTGGCCTGTAGTGACTGTTACCGTGACCCACAGTAACCGTGACCCGCAGTGACCGGGACCCGCAGTGACCGTGGCCTGTAGTGACTGTTACCATGACCCACAGTAACCGTGACCCGCAGTCACCGTTAGCGTAACCCACAGTAACTGTGACCGTGACCCGCAGTGACCGTTATCGTGACCTACAGTAACCGTGACCCGTAGTGACCGTTACCATGACCTGCTGTCACCGTTACCCGTAGTGACCATGACCCACCGTGACCGTAACCGTAACCCGCAGTCACCGTTTCCTAGACCCGCAGTGACCGCGACCCGCAATGACCCTGACCATGACCCACAGTGACCATGACCATGACCTGCTGTCACCGTTACCGTGACCCGCAGTCACCGTGACCCACAGTGTCCGTTACGGTGACCCGCATTCACCGTAACCCGCAGTGAACATGACCCACAGTGACCGTTACCATGATCCACAGTGACCGTCGCCGTGACCCGCAGTGACCGTGACCTGCAGTCACCGTTGCCGTGACGCGCAGTGACCGTTACCATGATCCGCAGTCACCGTGATCCACAGTCACCGTTACCATGACCCGCAGTCACTGTTACCATGACCCGCAGTGACCGTGACCCACAGTAACCGTCACTCGCAGTGACCGTCACCGTGACCCGCAGTCACCATTTCCTGGATCGGCAGTGACCGTGACCCGCAGTCACAGTGACCCGCAGTCACCGTTACCGTGACCCGCAGTGACCATGACCTGCAGTAACCGTTACCGTGACCCGCAGTAACTGTGACCCGCAGTCACCGTTACCATGACCCGCAGTTACCATTACCTTGACCCGCAGTCACCGGGACCCGCAGTCTCCATAACCGGGACCCACAGTCACCGTTACCCGCAGTGACCGTGACCCGCAGTGGCCGGGACCCGCAGTCATCGTCACCGGGACCCGCAGTGACCGTGATCCGCAGTGACCGTTACTGTGACCCGCAGTCACCGTGACCCGCAGTGACCCGCAGTGACCGTTACCGTGATCCGCAGTCACCGTGACCCGCAGTGACCATGACCCACAGTGACCGTTACCGTGACCCGCAGTCACTGTTACCGTGACCCGCAGTCACCGTTACCGTGACCCGCAGTCACTGTGATCCGCAGTCACCTTTACCGTGACCCGCAGTCACCGTGACCCGCAGTCACCGTTACCGGGACCCGCAGTGACCGTTACCGTGATCCGCATCACCGTGACCCGCAATCACCGTTGCCAGGACGCGCAGTGACCGGGACCCGCAGTGACCGGGACCCGCAGTCACCATTACCGGGATCTGCAGTCACCATTACCATGACCCGCTGTTACCGTGATCCGCAGTCACCGTTACCTGGACCCGCAGTCACCGTTACCCGCAGTGACCGTGACCCGTAGTCACCATTACCGTGACACGCAGTAACCGGGACCCGCAGTGACCGGGACCCGCAGTGACCGGGACCCGCAGTGACCGTGGCCTGTAGTGAATGTTACCGTGACCCACAGTAACCGTGACCCGCAGTGACCGGGACCCGTAGTCACCATTACCGTGACACGCAGTGACCGGGTCCCGCAGTGACCGGGACCCGCAGTGACCGTGACCCGCAGTGACCGGGACCCGCAGTGACCGTGGCCTGTAGTGACTGTTACCATGACCCACAGTAACCGTGACCCGCAGTCACCGTTAGCGTAACCCACAGTAACTGTGACCGTGACCCGCAGTGACCGTTATCGTGACCCACAGTAACCGTGACCCGTAGTGACCGTTACCATGACCCGCAGCCACCGTGACCCGCAGTGACCGTTACCGTGACCTGCAGTGACCGTTACCAACACCCGCATTCACCGTGACCCGCAGTGACCATGACCCACCGTGACCGTTACCGTGACGCGCAGTGACCGTCACCGTGACCCACAGTCACCGTTTCCTGGACCCACATTGACCGGGACCCGCAGTCACTGTGACCCGCAGTCACCGTTACCGTGACCCGATGTGACCGTGACCCGCAGTCACCGTTACCGTGACCTACAGTGACTGTTACCATGACCCACAGTGACCGTTACCATGACCCGCTGTCACCGTGACCCGCAGTCACCGTTATGTAACCCATAGTCACCGGGACCAGCAGTCACCATTACCGGGACCCACAGTGACCGTGACCGGGACCCACAGTGACCGGGACCCACAGTGACCGGGACCCACAGTGACTGTGACCGTGACCCGCAGTCATCGTGACCGCAGTGACCGTTACCGTGACCCGCAGTGACCGTGACCCGCAGTCACCGTGACCGCAGTCACCGTTACCGTGACCCGCAGTGACCGGGACCCGCAGTGACCATGACCTGCAGTGACCGGGACCCGCAGTGACCGGGGCCTGTAGTGACTGTTACCGTGACCCACAGTAACCGTGACCCACAGTGACCGTGACCGTGACCCGCAGTCATCGTGACCGTAGTGACCGTTACCGTGACCCGCAGTGACCGGGACCCGCAGTGACCGTGACCTGCAGTGACCGGGACCCGCAGTGACCGGGACCCGCAGTGACCGTGGCCTGTAGTGACTGTTACCGTGACCCACAGTAACCGTGACCCGCAGTGACCGGGACCCGCAGTGACCGTGGCCTGTAGTGACTGTTACCGTGACCCACAGTGACCGGGACCCGCAGTGACCGTGGCTTGTAGTGACTGTTACCATGACCCACAGTAACCGTGACCCGCAGTGACCATCACCGTAACCCGCAGTCACCGTTAGCGTAACCCACAGTAACTGTGACCGTGACCCACAGTGACCGTTATCGTGACCCACAGTAACCGTGACCCGTAGTGACCGTTATCATGACCCACAGCCACCGTGACCCGCAGTGACCGTTACCGTGACCTGCAGTGACCGTTACCAACACCCGCATTCACCGTGACCCGCAGTGACCATGACCCGCAATGACCGTGACCCGCAATCACCGGGACCCGCAATCACCGGGACCCACAGTCACCATTACCGGGACCCGCAGTCACCGTTACCGTGACCCGCAGTCACCGTGACACCTAATGACTGTGACCCGCAGTGACCGTGACCATGACCCGCAGTGACCATTACCGTGACCCGTAGTGACCGTTACCATGACCCGTAGTGACCGTTACCATGACCTGCTGTCACCGTTACCGTGACCCACAGTGAACATTACCGTGATCCGCAGTGACGGTTACCAATACCCGCATTCACCGTGACCGGCAGTCACCATGACCCGTAGTGACCATGACCCACCGTGACCGTAACCGTAACCCGCAGTCACCGTTTCCTAGACCCGCAGTGACCGCGACCCGCAATGACCGTGACCATGACCCACAGTGACCATGACCATGACCTGCTGTCACCGTTACCGTGACCCGCAGTCACCGTGACCCACAGTGTCCGTTACGGTGACCCGCATTCACCGTAACCCGCAGTGAACATGACCCACAGTGACCGTTACCACGATCCACAGTGACCGTCGCCGTGACCTGCAGTGACCGTGACCTGCAGTCACCGTTGCCGTGACGCGCAGTGACCGTTACCATGATCCGCAGTCACCGTGATCCACAGTCACCGTTACCATGACCCGCAGTCACTGTTACCATGACCCGCAGTGACCGTGACCCACAGTAACCGTCACTCGCAGTGACCATCACCGTGACCCGCAGTCACCATTTCCTGGATCGGCAGTGACCGTGACCCGCAGTCACAGTGACCCGCAGTCACCGTTACCGTGACCCGCAGTCACCGTGACCGGCAGTCACCGTGACCCGCAGTCACCGTTACCGGGACCCGCAGTGACCGTTACCGTGATCCGCATCACCGTGACCCGCAATCACCGTTGCCAGGACCCGCAGTGACCGGGACCCGCAGTGACCGGGACCCGCAGTCACCATTACCGGGACCCGCAGTCACCATTACCATGACCCGCTTTTACCGTGATCCGCAGTCACCGTTACCTGGACCCGCAGTCACCGTTACCCGCAGTGACCGTGACCCGTAGTCACCATTACAGTGACACGCAGTGACCGGGACCCGCAGTGACCGGGACCCGCAATGACCCGCAGTGACCGGGACCCGCAGTCACCGTTAGCGTAACCCACAGTAACTGTGACCGTGACCCGCAGTGACCGCTATCGTGACCCACAGTAACCGTGACCCGTAGTGACCGTTACCATGACCCGCAGCCACCGTGACCCGCAGTGACCGTTACCGTGACCTGCAGTGAACGTTACCAACACCCGCATTCACCGTGACTCGCAGTGACCATGACCCACCGTGACCGTCACTGTGACCCACAGTCACCGTTTCCTGGACCCACATTGACCGGGACCCGCAGTCACTGTGACCCGCAGTCACCGTTACTGTGACCCGATGTGACCGTGACCCGCAGTCACCGTTACCGTGACCTACAGTGACTGTTACCGTGACCCACAGTGACCGTTATCGTGACCCGCAGTCACCGTTACGTAACCCATAGTCACCGGGACCAGCAGTCACCATTACCGGGACCCACAGTGACCGTGACCGGGACCCACAGTGACCGGGACCCACAGTGACCGGGACCCACAGTGACCGTGACCGGGACCCGCAGTCATCGTGACCGCAGTGACCGTTACCGTGACCCGCAGTGACCGTGACCCGCAGTGACCGGGACCCACAGTCACCGTGACCCACAGTGACCGTGACTTGCAGTCACCGTTGCCGTGACCCACAGTGACCGTTACCGTGACCCGCAGTCACCGTGGTCTGCAGTCACCGTGACCTGCAGTCACCGTTTCCGTGACCCACAGTGACCGGGACCCGCAGTGACCGTTACCATGACCCGCAGTGACCGGGACCCGCAGTGACCGTGACCCGCAATCACTGTTACCGTAACCCGTTGTGACCGTCACCCGCAATGACCGAGACCCGTAGTGACCATTACCGGGACCCGCAGTGACCGTGACCGTGACTCGCAGTTACCAGGACCTCAGGTACCGTTACCGGGACCTGCCGTTACCAGGACCCGCAGTTACCATTACCGGGACCCCCAATACCCAGGACCTGTCGTTACCAGAACCCGCAGTTACCGTTACCGGGACCCGCATTCACCGTGACCGGCAGTCACCGTGACCCGTAGTGACCATGGCCTACCGTGACCGTCACCGAACCCGCAGTCACCGTTTCCTAGACCCGCAGTGACCGCGAACCGCAATGACCGTGACCATGACCCACAGTGACCATGACCGTGACCTGCTGTCACTGTTACCGTGACCCGCAGTCACCGTGACCCGCAGAATGACCCGCAGTCACCGTTACCGGGACCCATAGATACCGGGACCCGCAGTCACCGGGATCCGCAGTCACCGTGACCCGCTGTGACTGTTACCGCGACCCGCAGTGACTGGGACCCGCAGTGACTGGGACCCGCAGTGACCGTGACCCGCAGTCATTGCTACCCTGACACGTAGTGACCGTGACCTGCAGTGACCGCGACGCGCAGTGACCGTGACCCGTAGTGACCGTGACCTGCAGTGACCGCGACGCGCAGTGACCGTGACCCGTAGTGACCGTGACCCGTAGTGACCGTGACCCGTAGTGACCGGGATCCGCAGTGACCATGACCCGCAGTGACCGTAACACGCAGTAACCATGACCCGCAGTGACCGTGATCAAGACCCACAGTGACCATGACCGTTACCCGCTGTCACCGTGACCCACAGTGTCCGTTACGGTGATCCGCAGTTACCGTGACCCGCAGTTACCGTTACCGGAACCCGCAGTTACCGTTACCGGGACCCGCAGTCACAGTGACCGTGACCCGCATTCACCGTAACCCGCAATGACCGTGACCCACAGTGACCATTACCGTGACCCGCAGTGACCGTCACCGTGACCCGCAGTCACCGTGACCCGCAGTGACCATGACCCACAGTGACCGTTACCATGACCCGCAGTCACCGTTACCATGACCCGCAGTCACCGTTACCATGACCCGCAGTGACCATGACCCGCAGTGACCGTTACCGTGACCCGCAGTGACCATGACCCGCAGTGACCGTTACCATGACCCGCAGTCACCGTGACCCGCAGTGACCGTTACCATGACCTGCTGTCACCGTTACCGTGACCCACAGTGAACGTTACCGTGATCCGCAGTGACCGTTACCAACACCCGCATTCACCGTGACCGGCAGTCACTGTGACCCGTAGTGACCATGACCCACCGTGACCGTTACCGTGACCCGCAGTGACCGTCACCGTAACCCGCAGTCACCGTTTCCTGGACCCGCAGTGACCGCGACCCGCAATGACCATGACCATGACCGTGACCCGCTGTCACCGTTACCGTGACCCGCAGTCACCGTGACCCACAGTGTCCGTTACGGTGACCCGCATTCACCGTAACCCGCAGTGACCATGACCCACAGTGACCGTTACCATGATCCACAGTGACCGTCATCGTGGCCCGCAGTGACCGTGACCTGCAGTCACCGTTGCCGTGACGCGCAGTGACCGTTACCATGACCCGCAGTCACCGTGATCCACAGTCATCGTTACCATGACCCGCAGTCACTGTTACCATGACCCGTAGTGACCGTGACCCACAGTAACCGTGACTCGCAGTGACCGTCACCGTGACCCGCAGTCACCATTTCCTGGATCGGCAGTGACCGTGACCCGCAGTCACAGTGACCCGCAGTCACCGTTACCGTGACCCGCAGTGACCATGACCCGCAGTAACCGTTACCGTGACCCGCAGTCACCGTGACCCGCAGTCACCGTTACCATGACCCGCAGTCACCGGGACCCGCAGTCTCCATAACCGGAACACACAGTCACCGTTACCCGCAGTGACCATGACCCGCAGTCATCGTCACCGTGACTCGCAGTCAACATGACCTGCAGTGGCCGGGACCCACAGTCATCGTCACCGGGACCCGCAGTGACCGTGATCCGCAGTCACCGTTACCGTGACCCGCAGTCACCGTTACCGTGACCCGCAGTCACCATGACCCACAGTAACCGTGACCCGCAGTGACCGTCACCGTGACCTACAGTCACCGTTTCCTGCACCCGCAGTGACATTTACCGTGACCTGCAGTGACCGTTACCAACACCCGCATTCACCGTGACCCGCAGTCACCATAACCCGCAGTGACCATGACCCACCGTGACCATTACCGTGATCCGCAGTGACCGTCACCGTAACCCGCAGTCACCATTTCCTGGACCCGCAGTGACCACAACCCGCAATGACCGTGACCATGACACACAATGACCATGACCTACTGTCACCGTTACCGTGACCCGTAGTCACCGTGACCCGCAGTTACCGTGACTCGCAGTCACCGTTACCGGGACCCATAGACACCGGGACCCGCAGTCACCGTTACCGCGATCCGCAGTGACCGTGACCCGTAGTGACTGGGACCGGAGTGACCGTGACCCGCAGTCACTGTTACCGTGACCCGTAGTGACCGTGACCTGCAGTCACCGTGACCCGCTGTGACCGTTCCCGTGACCCGCAGTTACCGTGACCCGCAGTTACCGTTACCGGGACCCGCTGTCACAGTGACCGTGACCCGCATTCACCGTAACCCGCAATGACCATGACCCACAGTGACCGTCACCGTGACCCGCAGTCACCGTTGCCATGACGCGCAGTGACCGTTACCATGACCCGCAGTCACCGTGATCCACAGTCACCGTTACCATGACCCGCAGTCACCGTGACCCGCTGTGACTGTTACCGCGACCCGCAGTGACTGGGACCCGCAGTGACTGGGACCCGCAGTGACCGTGACCCGCAGTCATTGCTACCCTGACACGTAGTGACCGTGACCTGCAGTGACCGCGACGCGCAGTGACCGTGACCCGTAGTGACCGTGACCTGCAGTGACCGCGACGCGCAGTGACCGTGACCCGTAGTGACCGTGACCCGTAGTGACCGTGACCCGTAGTGACCGGGATCCGCAGTGACCATGACCCGCAGTGACCGTAACACGCAGTAACCATGACCCGCAGTGACCGTGATCAAGACCCACAGTGACCATGACCGTTACCCGCTGTCACCGTGACCCACAGTGTCCGTTACGGTGATCCGCAGTTACCGTGACCCGCAGTTACCGTTACCGGAACCCGCAGTTACCGTTACCGGGACCCGCAGTCACAGTGACCGTGACCCGCATTCACCGTAACCCGCAATGACCGTGACCCACAGTGACCATTACCGTGACCCGCAGTGACCGTCACCGTGACCCGCAGTCACCGTGACCCGCAGTGACCATGACCCACAGTGACCGTTACCATGACCCGCAGTCACCGTTACCATGACCCGCAGTGACCATGACCCGCAGTGACCGTTACCGTGACCCGCAGTGACCATGACCCGCAGTGACCGTTACCATGACCCGCAGTCACCGTGACCCGCAGTGACCGTTACCATGACCTGCTGTCACCGTTACCGTGACCCACAGTGAACGTTACCGTGATCCGCAGTGACCGTTACCAACACCCGCATTCACCGTGACCGGCAGTCACTGTGACCCGTAGTGACCATGACCCACCGTGACCGTTACCGTGACCCGCAGTGACCGTCACCGTAACCCGCAGTCACCGTTTCCTGGACCCGCAGTGACCGCGACCCGCAATGACCATGACCATGACCGTGACCCGCTGTCACCGTTACCGTGACCCGCAGTCACCGTGACCCACAGTGTCCGTTACGGTGACCCGCATTCACCGTAACCCGCAGTGACCATGACCCACAGTGACCGTTACCATGATCCACAGTGACCGTCACCGTGACCCGCAGTGACCGTGACCTGCAGTCACCGTTGCCGTGACGCGCAGTGACCGTTACCATGACCCGCAGTCACCGTGATCCACAGTCATCGTTACCATGACCTGCAGTCACTGTTACCATGACCCGTAGTGACCGTGACCCACAGTAACCGTGACTCGCAGTGACCGTCACCGTGACCCGCAGTCACCATTTCCTGGATCGGCAGTGACCGTGACCCGCAGTCACAGTGACCCGCAGTCACCGTTACCGTGACCCGCAGTGACCATGACCCGCAGTAACCGTTACCGTGACCCGCAGTCACCGTGACCCGCAGTCACCGTTACCATGACCCGCAGTCACCGGGACCCGCAGTCTCCATAACCGGGACACACAGTCACCGTTACCCGCAGTGACCATGACCCGCAGTCATCGTCACCGTGACTCGCAGTCACCATGACCTGCAGTGGCCGGGACCCGCAGTCATCGTCACCGGGACCCGCAGTGACCGTGATCGGCTGTCACCGTTACCGTGACCCGCAGTCACCGTTACCGTGACCCGCAGTCACCATGACCCACAGTAACCGTGACCCGCAGTGACCGTCACCGTGACCTACAGTCACCGTTTCCTGCACCCGCAGTGACATTTACCGTGACCTGCAGTGACCGTTACCAACACCCGCATTCACCGTGACCCGCAGTCACCATAACCCGCAGTGACCATGACCCACCGTGACCATTACCGTGATCCGCAGTGACCGTCACCGTAACCCGCAGTCACCATTTCCTGGACCCGCAGTGACCACAACCCGCAATGACCGTGACCATGACACACAATGACCATGACCTGCTGTCACCGTTACCGTGACCCGTAGTCACCGTGACCCGCAGTTACCGTGACTCGCAGTCACCGTTACCGGGACCCATAGACACCGGGACCCGCAGTCACCGTTACCGCGATCCGCAGTGACCGTGACCCGTAGTGACTGGGACCGGAGTGACCGTGACCCGCAGTCACTGTTACCGTGACCCGTAGTGACCGTGACCTGCAGTCACCGTGACCCGCTGTGACCGTTCCCGTGACCCGCAGTTACCGTGACCCGCAGTTACCGTTACCGGGACCCGCTGTCACAGTGACCGTGACCCGCATTCACCGTAACCCGCAATGACCATGACCCACAGTGACCGTCACCGTGACCCGCAGTCACCGTTGCCATGACGCGCAGTGACCGTTACCATGACCCGTAGTCACCGTGATCCACAGTCACCGTTACCATGACCCGCAGTCACCGTTACCATGACCCGCAGTGACCATGACCCGCAGTGACCGTTACCGTGACCCGCAGTGACTGTGACCTGCAGTGACCGTTACCGTGACTCACAGTCACCGTGACCCGCAGTCACTGTTACCATGAACCGCAGTCACCATTACCTTGACCCGCAGTCAACGGGACCCGCAGTCTCCATAACCGGGACCCACAGTCACCGTGACCTGCAGTGATCGTGACCCGCAGTGACCGTGACCCGCAGTGACCGTTACCGTGACTCGCAGTGACCGTGACCCGCAGTGACCGTGACCTGCAGTGACCGTGACTCACAGTGACCGTGACCCGCAGTCACCCTTATCGGGACCAGCAGTGACCGTTACCGTGACCCGCAGTGACTGTGACCCGCAGTCACCGGGACCCGCAGTCACCGTTACCGTGACCCGCAGTGACCAGGACCCGCAGTGACCGTTACTGTGACCCGCAGTGACCAGGACCCGCAGTGACCGTTACTGTGACCCGCAGTGACCATGACCCGCAGTGACCGTTACCGTAACCCGCAGTAACCGTGACCCGCAGTCACCGTTACCATGACCCGCAGTCACCATTACCTTGACTCGCAGTCACCGGGACCCGCAGTCTCCATAACCGAGATCCACAGTCACCGTTACCCGCAGTGACCGTGACCCGCAGTCATTGTCACCGTGACTCGCAGTCACCGTGAACCACAGTAACCGTGACCCGCTGTGACTGTCACCGTGACCCGCAGTGACCGTTTCCTGCACCCGCAGTGACATTTACCGTGACCTGCAGTGACCGTTACCAACACCCGCATTCACTGTGACCCGCAGTCACCATGACCCGCAGTGACCATGACCCAACCGTGACCCGCAGTGACCGTCACCGTAACCTGCAGTTACCGTTTCCTGGACCCGCAGTGACCGTGACCCGCAATGACCGTGACCGTGACCCGCTGTCACCGTTACCGTGACCCGCAGTCACCGTGACCCACAGTTACTGTTACCGTGACACACAGTTACCGTGACCTGCAGTCACCGTTACCGGGACCCATAGACACCGGGACCCGCAGTCACCGGGACCGCAGTCACCGTTACCGCGATCCGAAGTGACTGGGACCGGAGTGACCGTGACCCGCAGTCACTGTTACCGTGACCCGTAGTGACCGTGACCCGTAGTGACCGGAATCCGCAGTGACCATGACCCGCAGTGACCGTGACCCACAGTGTCCGTTACGGTGACCCGCAGTTACCGTGAGCCGCAGTTACCGTTACCAGAACCCGCAGTTACCGTTACCGGGACCCGCTGTGACAGTGACCGTGACCCGCTGTCACCGTGACCCACAGTGACCGTTACGGTGACCCGCAGTTACTGTGACCCGCAGTTACCGTTACCAGAACCCGCAGTTACCGTTACCGGGACCCGCTGTGACAGTGACCGTGACCCGCATTCACCGTAACCCGCAGTAACCATGACCCGCAGTGACCGTCACCGTGACCTGCAGTGACCGTGACCCGCAGTCACCGTTGCCGTGACGCGCAGTGACCGTTACCATGACCCGCAGTCACCGTGATCCACAGTCACCGTTACCATGACCCGCAGTGACCGTGACCCGCAGTGACCTTAACCTGACTCGCAGTCACCGTGACCCGCAATCACTGTTACCATGATCTGCAGTCACCATTACCTTGACCCGCAGTCACCGGGACCCGCAGTCACTGTTACCATGACCCGCAGTCACCATTACCTTGACCCGCAGTCACCGGGACCCGCAGTCTCCATAACCGGGACCCACAGTCACCGTTATCCGCAGTGACCGTGACCCGCAGTCATCGTCACCATGACTCGCAGTCACCGTGACCTGCAGTGGCCGGGACCCGCAGTCACCGTTACCATGACCCGCAGTGACCGGGATCCGCAGTGACCATGACCTGCAGTGACCATGACCCGCAGTGACCGTTACCGTGACTCGCAGTGACCGTGACCCGCAGTGACCGTTATCGTGACTCGCAGTGACCGTGACCCGCAGTGACCGTTACCGTGACTCGCAGTCACCGTGACCCGCAGTCACTGTTACCATGATCCGCAGTCACCATTACCGTGACCCACAGTCACCGTGACCCGCAGTTACAGTCACCGTGACCCCCAGTCACCATTACCGGAACCCCAGACCCATAGTGACCGGGACACTCTAACACGGCATTCACTGATACCGGGACTCGTGGTGAAAGAGCTCACTGTAACTGGACCTGATATATTTTTCATTGCCAAAACAGACATTCCAAACTGCAGCAGCAGCAGAGATTGTTTGAGTTTTTCCGGGACTGCGAGGAGGAGGAGTCGTGGATCTACGAGAAGTGGCAGTTGGTGCGGACAGCAACGTTGGGACGTGACATCACCCAGATCGCAGTGTCGATCCAGAAACACAAGGTAACCCCTAGGATAACCGCAGGCTATGGGCCACACCGCGGGCTACTGGCCTCACCGCGGGCTGGGTGCCTTACCGCGGGCCACACCAGAGGCTGGGGGCCACACCGCGGACACTTCCCATTCCACTGAGTTCCCAACCTGAGCTCTGTTGCTCGGGATGGGTCAGTGATACACATGATCCTGGAGCCACAGCGTGGCCTTGGACAACGTGCACCATTTTCCATACCTCGGGAGGCTACTATCAGCAAGGGCAGACATCTCATCCATCACCCCCTGTGCTCGCTGACCTACATTGGCTCCCGGTTAAGCAACGCCTCGATTTCAAAATTCTCATCCTTATTTTCAAATCCCTCCATGGCCTTGTCCCTCCCTCCCCACCTCGAGATATCTGCATTCCTTTAATTCTGCCCTCCTGAGCTTCCCTGGTTATAATCACTCAACCATTGGTGGCCGTGCCTTCTGTTGTCTAGGCTCCAAGCTCTGGAACTCCCTCCCTAAACCTCTCCGTCTCTCTACCTCTCTTTCCTCCTTTAAGACACTCCTTAAAACATACCTCTTTGACCAAGCTTTTGGTCACCTGCGCTAATTTCTCCTTATGTGGCTAGGTGTCAAATTTTTTGTCTCATCCTACACCTGAGAAGCTCCTTGGGACGTTTCACTGCGTTAAAGATGCTATAATATAAATGAAAGTAGTTGTTGATACTGGAACCAGTACTGTGCAGTATGGGCTTGATGACTCCACCTTCCTGTACTGATATGATTGTGTTGCTCTCTCTAGGCCCTGGAGTCTGAGTTTAACTCCCACCAGTCCATCTGTTACTCGGTGGTGAGGAAGGGTCAGCACCTGTACCAGCGGAGCCTGAGCAGCGAGAGGGAGGTGAGGAAATGGGTGGCCACCCTCCAGAAACAATGGCAGCAATTAAAGGACGAGTTGTCAAACCGGCACTCTCGGCTCCAGGCTGCACTGACTATAAAGCAGGTGAGATATAACTGCAGGGGTGTTGGCAAATCTTCGGACAGGTTCTGAGCCACCCATAGATGCCGCTGGAATCAGAAACCACAAGTGCATGAGTACGATCAAATTATACAGTTAAACCAACCTGTATACACCTGTGAGACCCTGTGCGGAGAGGAGTGGGCAGGTCAGAAGGCCTCCTCGTAGGACTGCTCCTGGGCACGGCCAAAGGAGCCATCAGCCGGTCCAGGCAGCGGGCGGTCGAGGGGGTCGTTCAGCCCGACTGCCTGCCTCTCTTCCGCGGTTACATCCGAGCCAGGGTGTCCTTGGAGATGGAGCACGCGGTGTCCACCGGTACGCTCGCGGCCTTCCGCGAGAGGTGGGCGCCGAAGGGACTGAAGTGCATCATCACGCCCGGCAACCAAATTTTAATTTGATTTTAATGTCTAAAGTTTAATTTGTTTATTATGTCGGTTTTAGTGCCCCCGCCCCCTTTTAGCCAGGGGGCACTTGTATCATTTGTTTCTAGTGCCCTCAAAAACCCCCCCCAAAAAAGGGGCACTTGAAAAGTTTTTGCAGTGCCCTCCTCCCTCCACTTTAATCAGGGGGGCACTTGATTACTGATACAACTAAAAGTTGTAGAGCTGTTGAGCTCCTGGGCCTGGCCAAGGTGGCCATTAACCGGTCCAAGCAGCGGGCAGTCGAGGGGGTCATTCAGCCCAACTGCCTGCCTCTCTTCCGAACCAGGGTGTCCCTGGAGATGGAGCACGCGGTATCTACTGGTACACTCATGGCCTTCCGCGAGAAGGTGCACCGACTTTCTGGAATAAAAAGGGCGCCGAAAACTTACCTTGTGATTCTCCGAGCTCCTCAGGACGTCTTTGGCTCGGCGTGGCGCAGCACAAGGGGTCAGGGACGGAGCCAGGTTCCGGCACTGAAAACAGTGCCGGGACCTCTGCACATGCGCGCAAATGTGCTGTCGCTCCTCGCAGCCCGACGCTCTGCAGTTCAGCCTCCCTCCCCCCCTCCCGTTCAGCCTCACCCCCCCCTCCCGTTCAGCCTCACCCCCCCCTCCCATTCAGCCTCCCCCCCCTTCCAGTTCAGCCTCCCCCCTACTCCCTCCCGTTCAGCCCTTCCCCCTCCTCCCCCCCTCCTCTCCCTCTCCCTCCCTCTCCCTCCCTCCATCCTCCTCTCCCCCTCCCTCCCCTCTCCTCCCTCCCCCACCCTCTCGCTCCTCCTCCCCCTTCCTCCTATCTCCCCCCACCCCTCGTTGTCAGAAACACAGAGAGACACTGACAGAGACAGAGAGAGAGACACTGAGTGGGGAGGCCCGTTCCAGCACGCTGTTGGAGGGCTCCCGTTGCTGCAGTCGGTGAGTAGAAGCTTAATTTTTTATTTATTGATTGATTTTTAATTTTTTAATTTTTTTTGATTGTTTTATTGGTTGATTTATTGATTTATTTATCATTTATTATTGATGATGGCTCTTTATTTGTAAAAGTGAAGTGTTTGTAAACTTCCCTCCCTCCCCCCCACCCCATCTCTCGTTCCCTACGCCTGATTTATGTGTAGGCAAGGTTTTTCTGAGCATAGACAAATCTACACTTACTCCATTCTAAGTTAGTTTGGAGTAAGTTTTCGCTGCCTAAACTTGCAAAACAGGCGTAAGTGGCTGGACATGCCCCCTTTTGAAAAAAAACTGTTCTAAAACGAAACTATTCTAACTGACTAGAATTGGAGCAAACTAAATGGTGAGAATTGCAATTTCTAAGATACTCCATTCTAAACTAGTTGCTCTAAAAAAATAGGAGCAATTCGAGCCGAAACTTGAGCCCAATAAGAGGGCACTCGGCTTTATAGTTTAATTAAATAGTTGTAGAGCTGTTGAGCTGTGAGTGGCTTAGCCAGTCACGTGATATTCACAAGACTCAATAAAACCCCAGCCAGTTGGGTTTATGGGATCCACGATGAGGCAGGTGGTTGTGAGCCTGGTGAATGAACTGGTAATGTGTAGTGTGATTGTTAAACCTTTGCTAATAAACCAACTAGTTCTTAATAGCAATGTGTTGCTATGCATTCTTAAGCAAAGAACCCATGAAGCAAATACATTACAGCTCCCAGTCCAGCAACGCCTCGAATTAAAAATTCTCCCCTCAAATCCCTCATCCCTCCCTATCTGTGTAACCTCCTCCAGCCCTACAACCCTCCGAGATCTCTGCACTCCAATTCTGGCCACTTGAGCATCCCTGATTTTAATCGCTCCACCATCGGTGGCCGTGTCTTCACCTGCCGAGGCCCTAAGCTCTGGAATTCCCTCCCTAAACCTCTCTGTCTCGCTACCTTTCCCTCCTCCTTAAGACGCTCCTTAAAACCTATCTCTTTTAACAAGCTTTTGGTCACCTATCCTAATATCTCTTTACGCGGCTTGGTGCCAATTTTTGCCTAACGTACTTATGAAGCACCGTGGGACGTTTTACTATGTTAAAAGCACCATAGAAATGCAAGTTTTTGCTGTTGTTGTAAAACATCCGCATGAGAACCGAGACTGAAGGGCCGAACTGGTACACAGCATCAGCGCCAACTGGTATACAACCATCATCATCATCGGCATTAAGGAAGACTTACTTCCACTCATGGGGTAGGGAGTAATATATTAGCATGACTAAAGGATTGGCTAACTAACAGAGAACAGAGAGCCGGGATAAATGGGTCATTTTCCGGTTGGCAAACAGTGACTAGTGGGATGCTGGCAAGGATCGGTGCTGGGGCCTCAACTATTTACAATCTATATTAAAGACTTGGATGAAGAGACCGAGTGTAATGTAGCCAAATTTGCTGATGATACAAAAATGGGTAGGAAAGCAAGTTGTAAGGAGGACACAACAAATCTGCAAAGGGATATAGACAGGCTAAGTGAGTGGGCAAAAAATTGGCAGATGGAGTATAATGTGGGAAAATGTGAGGTGTTCCACTTTGGTAGAAATAATACAAAAGCAAATTATCATTTAAATGGAGAAAAATTGCAAAGTGCTGCAGTACAGAGGGACCTGGAGGTCCTTGTGCATGAAACACAAAAAGTTAGTATGCAGGTACAGCAAGTAATCAGGAAGGCAAATGGAATGTTGGCCTTTATTGCAAGGGGGATAGAGTATAAAAGCAGAGAAGTCCTGCTACAACTGTACAGGGTATTGGTGAGGCCACTGCATACAGTTTTAGAAATATAGAAACATAGAAAATAGGTGCAGGAGTAGGCCATTCGGCCCTTCGAGCCTGCATCGCCATTCAATGAGTTCATGGCTGAACATGCAACTTTAGAACCCCATTCCTGCTTTCTCGCCATACCCCTTGATCCCCCTAGTAGTAAGGACTACATCTAACTCCTTTTTGAATATATTTAGTGAATTGGCCTCAACAACTTCCTGTGGTAGAGAATTCCACAGGTTCACCACTCTCTGGGTGAAGAAGTTTCTCCTCATCTCGGTCCTAAATGGCTTACCCCTTATCCTTAGACTGTGACCTCTGGTTCTGGACTTCCCCAACATTGGGAACATTCTTTCCGCATCTAACCTGTCTGTTAGATCTCTTAATTTCCAATGAAAGACGAACTCCGACGGTAGTTTTAACTTTTTAATACTGGCAGAGAGTAACAAACTGCTGGCTGATTGCCAGTTTCTTTGTCTTACTGAGACACATGGTCAAAATGGCTGTACTTTATACCTGGATCAATTTACAGAAAAGAACTCGCCTTCTTTGAACTTATTGGCTCAATTTAAAGTCTTTTAACGTTTTATTGGCTCGCTACCCAAGGTCCGAAAATGTCAAGTTGATTGATGAGTTAATGCAACATGCTGAGCAGCACGTAGTAGCTTTGACTTGGGGGTCTGTGAATTTTCACAGTCTGTCTAAATGAGCCTGTTTGAATACTCTATCAATCCCCCCTTTGATTCTTTCACAAACTGAATCATAAAACTTCAGGTATCACTGGTTAAACATTCTACAAAATAATTTCATACATGTTAATAGAGTTTCCTTCTAAAATTTGTTGATATGTTTCGCCACATGTCCGGACTAGTAGCTTCCACACAAATTTACACCAACCCGAGTTCCATCGTGGCCACAATGGAAGTCTGATTTTAGTAGGTTAATTAACCTTATTCCAATTTAATCCAAATCAATATCTTAATTCAACCAGTAAACCACCTTTCCTTAAGCATAACATAAACAAGCAATATAAAAGTAAAAGGTATTTACATGTAATTCCCTTGCTACCCTACTATTTTCCTTTGATGCAGAGGGTCGGCTAGTAAGAAGTAGGCCTATGCCTAGAATACCTACAATCAATACTGCAGTAAATTTATAATTTTTCGCAAAATGTAATTGTCCTTATTAGATTTCAGCTTCAGTTACGGGTGCTGGTTTAACGTGTGAAGCGTGGATCCAGGCTTTCTTTTCTTGGACTTTAACAGCTGCCTGCGTGGTCAATAACACTTGATAAGGTCCCTCCCACTTGGAACCCAAAGGTTCTTTATGCAACTTTTTCACATAGACCCAGACTCCCGGGATGATGTCGTGTGCTCCTTCGGGTGGATTACCCCAAGCTGCCGATACCTGTCGGGAAACAGAACTAATAGCATTGGTTAAGTTCTGACAGTATGATACCAAAGTGTCACTCATTAAGTGAACATCAGCTTTCCGTAAATCGATAGTTCCTGGCAGCGACATGGGTCTTCCTGTTATAATTTCAAATGGGCTTAGACCTGTAGATCTGTTCGGGTTTGCCCTAATGCTACATAGCACTATTGGTAGTGCCTGGGGCCATGGTGTTCCTTCTTGATGATATTTGGCAAGCCGTTGTTTCAGAGTTCGATTTATTCGCTCTACTTGTCCTGATGATTGTGGATGATAGGACAGTGTAAATCCCACGTAATGTTCAGTAACCTACAGACTTCTTGGCAGACAGCACTGTGAAGTGTGTTCCCTGATCTGAGTCAATGCTACTCGGGACTCCCCATCGGGGAATGTAATCCTTACACAAGACCTTTGCAGTGTGATTGGCTGTGGCTCTTTTAGTTGGGACAGCTTCTACCCATCCAGAGAATCTGTCGACCATGACAAGAATGTTAGTGTATCCTTGGCATGAAGGAAGAGATATATAATCAACCTGCAGATGCTGGAATGGTCCGACAGGGGCAGGGGGCTTCAGTTGGGGCATTACCGTGATGGGTCCAGAATTATTTTTCTGGCAGACCACACAGCGGTCTGTTACCAGCTGGGCATGTTTTTTAAATCACCGACCCCACCAGCTTTTCTGGAACCGTGCTGTCATCTGTTGTGAGGCCAAGTGTCCCCACGAGTGGATCTGTTGGGCTAAAAAAGGCATAAGCGCTTGTGGCGCGACTGGATTGTCGGTAACTCTTTGTCTCCAGACACCATCTTCGCATAGCTTAATTCCTGCCTCAATCCATGTCCATTTTTCCTCTCGGGAGCACTCGCCTTGCATTGTTTGAAGGTCTCGTGTCAGAGTCCTGAGTGCTTTCAATCTGCACATCTGTGTTGGTTCTTCTGGAGGAACGCCCTGTGAGGCGGCATCTTTAGCTGCCTGGTCGGCTAGGGCATTTCCCTGTGGTTCCGTGGTATTTTCCTTGGTATGGGCCTTACACTTCAGGATGGACACTTCCTGAGGTAATTGTATGGCCTCCAGTAAGTCTCGGACTTCTTTTCCATTTCGGATAGGTGTACCTGCAGCAGTGAGGAATCCTCTTTTCCGCCATAACATACCAAAGTCGTGAGCGACTCCAAAAGCATAACGCGAATCTGTGTAGTCATTAGCTGTCTGCCCTTCTGCTATTCGACATGCTTCTGACAGGGCCCGTAACTCTGCCCGTTGTGCTGACGTTCCTGAGGGTAAACATCCTTTTGCCACTACCTCATATAAGGTTGTAACTGCCCATCCTGCTTTTCTGGTACCATTGTCAACAAAGGAGGAACCATCTGTAAACAGGATGAGGTCTGGGTTGTGCAGAGGCTCCTCTGCTGCTAAGGCTGCTTCTTCTGTTTCTTTTAAAATCTCCACGCAGTCATGCTCTTCACATTCTGCCCCTCTTGCTCCCTCGATTCTGACATCGGGAGCATAGTTGCGGGATTAACCGGGCTGGCCCGGACGATATGGAGATTAGGAGCTTCCAAAACTGCTGTCCAGCGGGTCCATCTAGCTGCCGTCACCTGAGACATTCTATTCATAGACAGCAAAGCGTGTACGATGTGGGGACACTTGACAATCAGCTTTTGGTCGAGGACTAGACCCGCAGTGATCATTACCGCTCAACATGTAGCTTCCATGGCCCTTAGGCAACTTCCCCATCCGAGGGCTACTGCATCCAGTTTTGCCGAATAATAGCCAATAGGTCTTTGCCGATCCCCATGTTCTTGTGTCAGTATAGCTGTCATATATCCTTCTTTCTCATGGACAAACAGGGTAAATGGCTTACCACTGTCGGGGATTCCCAGAGCCGGTGCCGAACACAAAGCCTTTTTCAAACTCAGAAAGGATTCTTGCTGTTCTTTAGTGAGGGTGATGGCTTCTTTAGAGGCAAATTTCCCCTTTAAGATATCATTCAATGGCTGAGCAAGCTGTGTGAAGGAGTCAATCCAATTTCTGTTAAAGTTACACAATCCCAAAAAAGACCTTAGTTCCTGAATAGTGGTGGGTTTTTTAGCAGCCCGAATGGCTGCAGTTCTATCCTGGGTAAGTTCTCTCTTTCCTTGTGAAATCTTTTGTCCCAGGTATACAACCTCTTCTTGGGATATTTGTGCTTTGTCGATGCTGGCTTTATGTCCTTTCAGCCGAAGGTGATCCAGCAAAGCTCGTAAATCTTGTTCATGCTGTTCTTCCGTGTTTGAAGCTAGCAGGATATCGTCTACATATTGGATGACAGGGGAGGTAATTCTCGCAAATGGCTTTGTGAAGCCATGTGGAATACCGTAGGGCTGTTGTGGAAACCCTGCGGTAACCGGGTCCAAGTATACTGTTGTCCTTGGACAGTGAAAGCAAACCACTGTCGAACCTTCGGTGCCAGAGGCACCGACCAAAATCCGTTGGCCATATCTATAACCGAGAAATATTTATGTTCCGGTTTGAGGGCATTAAAAATGGTGGAGGGATCTGCGACCAAAGGAGCTTTTTGATCAATACACTGGTTAGCTTTCCTATAATCGACAGTCAAACGCCAAGTCTCATTAGATTTCTGTACCGGCCACACGGGGCTATTGGAGGAGCTATGCGTTTTAATAAGCACCCCTTGTTTCTCCAATTGTTGAATAACCGGTAAGATTCCCGCGATGGCAGTTGGACTGATGGGATACTGTTTAGTGCATGGAGGCGTGGTCCCGGTAAATGATGCAGGCTCCATCTGGAGTAGGCCACAATCGTTCTTATCTTTAGCCCATATCGGGTGTTCCTTCAATTCTTCTTTCTTCAAAGTTCTAATTGACCATGTCACCCGACCATCCTCGAAATGCAACGATGAATCTACTTGGATTAGAACGTCCATTTCCAAAAGGGGTTGATCTACTGGGCCTATCCAGACCGGCGTGGTTAGTTCATGTGGACCCAGCCCTATAAGTACCGGTGTTGTCCTTTTAATTTCCATTTTATGGCCCCCAACTCCATAGGCTGTACGTGCCCTACCATCCAACGACAAAAAGTCTCCATGTTGTAGGGGTAAGCATGTTAATTCCGCCCCTGTGTCTAAAAGACAGTCCACATCCTTATCGCCCACCCTCACAGTTATATATAGCCCATCTCCCCTTTGTTGTATTAGTGCGAGGAGGGGGGCCAGGGTGGGCTTTAATTGTTTTTTGCTATCCCAAATAACTCCTTCTGTTGTTGTATTGTCAGTCGCTTAAATGCTTCTATGAAGTCGTTATTGTATCCCTGGCTGCGTCCTCTACACCCAGCCATGACCTTTCTGTTTTGCCCTGCACGTCTTGGCCCAGTGACCTTCTTTCCCACAATAATGACATTTTCCGGGTAATTTTCCTAATAACTGTTTATCGGAATCCTGGGATTTCCATCCCATAGCCTGTACAGCTCGGACTTTAGCTCCCATATCCCGATCTAATTGGTTACATCGATCCACCAATGCTGCAAATGTAGTTCCTCTACCTTCCCAGTCCGGTAACACGACCTTAAGCATTTTGGACAGTTCTGGCTTTAGACCTGCCACGAAAGCTGCTTTCAGGGGTCCAAACACTTGTTCATCCATTTCCTCATCCGTATTATTCATACCCGAATGTTCTAGCCACATGCATCCAAACCGCTCGTCATACTCCAGGACCTCCTCTGTTCCTTTCTGTTGGCAGGCTGCAATTTTTCCCCTGTCTGTCTTAGCTGGACTGAAGGCTTGCAGCCAGTGTTTCATCGTCTCCCATCCTGCGTCTAATTCTTGCTCATTCTGCCCCAAAGCTTCTTCTACCTTGTCGTGCAATTTTCTTCCCTGTGTTTTTGGCACCATTATGGTCAAAATTTGCACTCCGTCCCAGGGATGAAGTTGATATATATTTCTTAAGCGGTCCAATTGGCCCCACGTTTTTACTCCCCCTTTCTTTGGATTGGGCAATTCCTTGGACCATTTATCAATTTTCTCTGGGTCTGCCGGATCATGAACTAAGTATTCTCCATACACCCTTCTCTTTGATTTTTTGGTTCCGCCCTCATCCGCAGTCTCTTCTGATTTGACCACAACTCGTCTTTTTTTAAACGGGGCAAAGCGCACCCCGAATTCTTCATCATCCTCCGACACTGTATCGTCAGAGGATTCAGAAACCGTATCTATTCCTCGGTCGTGTCTTCGGGTTTGCACTTTTAATTTATCCAAACATGGGTACCCTGGGAATTGATCAATACATTTTCCTTTTCCTATTACTGTCTCTTGACCTAATGATTTTTTCCATTCTTTAATTTCACCTTTAATATCTTTAACTTCCGCTTCCAGCTTTTCAAGTTCAAGCTTTTTCTGTCACAGCTGTGCACAAACAGCTTGTAATTGGTCCTTTGTACTGGTCAGTTCTCGATCATGTTGGGAATGCATTATAATTTCATTCCGGTTTCGGATCTTTCCCATAACGGTTAGGGACCATCTGGTTCGCTCTTTATTTTTCATACGGGTCGTTTTTCCCCAGACCCTTTTAATCTCGTCCAAGGACCATTGTCCTTTGGAGGTTCCGTACTTTTGTTCGATCTTAATACAGGTTTTAGATAAGTTGAATTGTTGCTCTATGTATTCTTTCAACTGTTCGAGAATTAAATCTAAAGAAACCTCAGGTGGTGCCTGCCCACCTTTAACAGTTGTAGGCAATTCTTTGTTGTTATCTCCTGCTGCCATTATATTGAGTTCTTTACTGGGGTCTCGAGTCGTAAGCTTTCTAGCTGATAGGTCGGTGATTAATTAACTAACACACCGCCGAAGTTAGACACCTATGGGAGCTCGAGCCGACTACCAACCGGAGGGTTCGCAAACCGGAGACTTTCGGAATCGCGTAGAAGGAGAGGCGAATTTAGACTTTCGACCGAGGACTTTTTAAAAAAAAGAGGAGTCCTTACCTCTAGATATAGGTCCAATGTCCAAAATTCAGTTTCTTTCCTCAGCAATCCTGTTCGCAGCGCCAAAATTGTTAGATCTCTTAATTTCCAATGAAATACAAACTCCGACGGTAGTTTTAACTTTTTAATACTGGCAGAGAGTAACAAACTGCTGGCTGATTGCCAGTTTCTTTGTCTTACTGAGACACATGGTCAAAATGGCTGTACTTTATACCTGGATCAATTTACAGAAAAGAACTCGCCTTCTTTGACCTTATTGGCTCAATTTAAAGTCTTTTAACGTTTTATTGGCTCGCTACCCAAGGTCCGAAAATGTCAAGTTGATTGATGAGTTAATGCAACATGCTGAGCAGCACGTAGCAGCTTTGACTTGGGGGTCTGTGAATTTTCAGTCTGTCTAAATGAGCCTGTTTGAATACTCTATCACTGTCTAAACCCGTCAGAATTTTAAACATTTCTATGAGATCTCCTCTCATTCTTCTGAACTCCAGTGAATACAAGCCCAGTTGATCCAGTCTTTCTTGATATGTCAGTCCCGCCATCCCGGGAATCAGTCTGGTCTTCGTATTTAAGGAAGGATATACTTGCATTGGAGGCTGTTCAGAGAAGGTTCACTAGGTTGATTCCGGAGATGAGGGGGTTGTCTTATGAAGAAAGGTTGAGTAAGTTGGGCCTATACATATTGGAGTTCAGAAGAATGAGAGGTGATCCTATTGAAACATATAATATAATGAGGGGGCTCGACAAGGTGGATGCAGAGAGGATATTTCCACTCATAGGGGAAACTAAAACATAGTCTTAGAATAAGGGGCTGCCCATTTAAAACTGAGATGAGGAGAACTTTCCTCTGAGGGTTGTAAATCTATGGAATTCTCTGCCCCGGAGAGCTGTGGAGGCTGGGTCATTGAATATATTTAAGGTGGAGATAGATAGGTTTTTGAGCGATAAGGGAGTGAAGGATTATGGGGAGTGGGCAGGGAAGTGGAGCTGAGTCCATGATCAGATCAGCCAATTGGCCTACTCCTGCTCCTATTTCTTATGTTCTTATGTTCTAAAAGTGAGTTCTCAGGTGACTGTACAGTCCAATACGGGAATTACAGTCTCTGTCACAGGTGGAACAGACAGTGGTTGGAGGAAAGGGTGGGTGGGGAGTCTGGTTTGCCGCACACACTTTCCGCTGCCTGCGCTTGGTTTCTGCATGCTCTTGGTGACGGGACTCGAGGTGCTCAGCGCCCTCCCGGATGCTCTTCCTCCACTTAGGGCGGTCTTTGGCCAGGGACTACCAGGTGCTGATGGGGATGTTGCACTTTATCAAGGAGGCTTTGAGGGTGTCCTTTAAACATTTCTTCTGCCCACCTGGGGCTCGTTTGCCATTGTATACAACATCAGCAAAAACTGGTGCTGATCTGACACATTGTTGGCAACACAGCGCATTCATGGTCTGCCTCTTTGTTATTAAATCCCCCCCTCCCCCAGTTTTCTAGTCGTGGTCACGAGGGCAGTGAATGGGCTGCAGCTCTGCACGATATTCGCCATGGTGGAGGGCAAGAGGGCCCAATGCTTCCCACCTGCGTGAACACCTTTCATTCGGAGCAGAGTTCTCTGTGTGGTAATCCCTACATTTCCTCTTGTATCGTAAACCAGCACTTTCATAACAGGGCTCCTGTGAGACACCTCATCAAACACCTTCTGAAAATCCATCTGCACCACATCTACTGCAGCCTCTTGATCGATCCAATCAGTCACTTCTTCATAAAAAACTCTATTAAGTTTGCCAAACACGACTTGCCTATAACAAACCCGTGCTGACTGTTTCTTGATTAACATGCTCATTTTGAAATGCTCACTACTTTTAACTTGAATTAAAAGAAAAGAAAGACTTGGATTTATATAGTGTCTTTCACGACCACCGGATGTCTCAATGTGCCTTACAGCCAATGAAGCACTTCTGGAGTGTAGTCAACGTTGTAATGTAGAAAACACCGCAGCAATTTGTGCACAGCAAGCTCCCAAAAACAGTGATGTAATAATGACCAGAAAATCTTTTTTTTTGTGATGTTGATTGAGGGATAAATATTGGCCAGTACACCAGGGATAACTCCCCTGCTCTTCTTCGAAATAGTGCCATGGGATATTTTATGTCCACCTGAGAGGGCAGACGGGGCCTCGGTTTAACATCCTATCCGAAACACGGCACCTCCGACAGTGCAGCATTTCCTCAGTACTGCACCGGAGTGTCAGCTTAGATTTTTGTGCTTAAACCTCTGGAATGGAACTTGAAGCACCAACCAAAGAATCATAGAATGGTTACAGCACAGAAGGAAGCCATTCGGCCCATCAAACCCGTGCTGGCTCTCTGACTCACAGGCCAGAGCACTACCAACTGAGCCACAGCTGGCACCAATTCAATAGGTGAAGCTTTCGAGAATTGTGACTGTCATAGTTGGGATGTAAATGGAAGATGTCAGTGCATCTCAATGACCGTGTTTCTCTGCACTGTCCTCAGTATTTCACAGATATCAATGAGGCCCATTCCTGGCTACTTGAGAAAGAGCCTCTTCTGCACATCGAGGATTGTGGGAAGGATGAGGCCAGCGCGGACGCCCTCCTGCAGCGTCACTTGCGCCTGGAGAAAGAAATTGCAGCGTATTCCAGCGAAGTGAAGAGACTCGGGGACCTGGCAACAGCGGCTGTGCAGCAAGTCCCTTTAACAATGTGTCAGGTAGCTGCGTCCACTCTGTGTGTGTCTGTGTGTCAATTGCCCAAGGGGGTCGGAGAGGAATTCTCCACAGTACCTTTTCCCTTATTTTTGGGGGCTTCCAGGAGATTACATGGCTGCGGGGTATGGGAAGGGTTTTCACCATCAGTGTGGGGCTGCCTGTCATTTCCATAAGTGCATGTGTACGTGTGCGCCTGTGTACGTGAGTGTGTGCGTGTGCATCTGCACGCACGAGTGTGTGCCTGTGTAGGTGTGTTGAAGGCACACACGCACGCAGATACATACAAAAATGACAGCGCTGCAAGAATCTTGAGAAAGTGGGAACGGAGGCCAACTCACTCACCGACAGTGTAGAGGGAGCTTTACTCTGTATCTAACCCGTGCTGTACCTGCCCTGGGAGTGTTTGATGGGACAGTGTAGAGGGAGCTTTACTCTGTATCTAACCCGTGCTGTACCTGCCCTGGGAGTGTTTGATGGGACAGTGTAGAGGGAGCTTTACTCTGTATCTAACCCATGCTGTACCTGTCCTGGGAGTGTTTGATGGGACAGTGTAGAGGGAGCTTTACTCTGTATCTAACCCGTGCTGTACCTGCCCTGGGAGTGTTTGATGGGACAGTGTAGAGGGAGCTTTACTCTGTATCTAACCCGTGCTGTACCTGCCCTGGGAGTGTTTGAGGTCACCAGTATTAGTAGTGCTCCCAAATGCTACATGTGAAGTAAGGTGCTTAATGGGCAGGAATACCACATGGAAAGTGGGAATCTCCACTGCGAGATTTGGGAAA
The DNA here is from genome assembly GCF_044704955.1 of Pristiophorus japonicus. NCBI lineage: Eukaryota > Metazoa > Chordata > Chondrichthyes > Pristiophoridae > Pristiophorus > Pristiophorus japonicus. The sequence continues at coordinate 153,550,879 of NC_091980.1, read as the reverse complement.
GGAATTCTCAGATGAGCCTTTGCATCATGCTGATGTAGCACCTCCCTCTGACAGGTCACAGAGCAGTGTGGAGCCCAAAGAGTGTGGCTTCTGGTCCTGCTCTGTATAGGGACGAGAGCAATGCCGGGGATTGGCTGGGGGCGTGGTTTCTGATCTAGGAGTTTGTTCGAGAGAAGCCCTTGCAATTGCTGTTGATGGAGTGAGCCTGTGAACTGGTGAGACATGCTGCTTCTTGTCTGTAGGCAGAGACCCAGGAAAGGAAAGTGTCCGAGAGTTGCTCATCTGATGAAGAAGGAGAAGGACTGGGGATCACGAGAAGAGTCAGTCCTCAAGGTGAGAACGACAAATTGGCAGCAGAAATGCAGCTGCTATAAGTTCGGAATAGGATCACTGAAAGGGGTGAGGTACCTGTGTTGCGGTCACTGCCTGATTCTGTGGCACCATGACACCGAGCATCCCCGAGCTCTGATAGAACCACATTTCCGTGCGTAGCCAGGATGTAATGGTAGTCCTGTGATGTAATAGTACCAGAAGAGGCGAGGGTGCAGGGGCAGCACGGGCCAGCCCACACTGCGATATGTGTGCGCACTAGGTCCGTGCAGCAGAGCTGGTCTCCGGTCGTCTTGGTTAACCCTTGCCACTGGACCAAGACCTAGCTCTGTCAAGCCCGTGTGGTGGCTGGTGTGCAACGGTCACCACACGTTAAAAAAATCCACGCACAGGCATCTTCCACCCTTCAGGATGTAGTTTGGGATCTGGAATATTAGGTCCTTCATTGAAACACCTGTGAACTCATCCCTTTTCAGCGTGGAAGCAAATCATCCTCGGTACGAGGAATCGCCTATGATGATGAGTACCAGTGCGCTGAGCTGCAATATAATTATACTGCGATGCATTCTTCTGATATACCGACATCACTGAGTAGTGTTGCGTTGTAACAGTGTCACGGCGTGCATTGTAATGGTGTCATGGCATTGCGTTGTAACAGTGTCACGCCGTTGCGTTGTAACGCTGTCACGGCGTTGCATTGTCATGATGTGAGACTTGGCCTTGGCCGAGATGTTCTCCATGGTCAAATACAGTGCAGGCTCTCTGGGCTGGCTCGTGTGTTAATAATTGGGTGAGGCAGACTGCCAGAGAGCATGCTGGACAGGGTGCACACAGTCTCCCTACAATCCGGTGACGGTAACACTTCCGTAACTTGTATGTTTGCAGCACGTGAGACCTTTACCGTTACCGAGGTCAATGTTGTGGAGCACAGACCGGCCCGAGACAGCAGGCAGCCAGCGAACCGCCAGGGGAAGGTGAGCTCAGTGCCTGTGACATACGTCACTCACAGTGTGTCTACCATGAGTAACTCGCGGCACACTCTTCACATCACATCGCACACAGTACCCTTCCTTCCCCCCCTCGGTCCCCTCACTCCCCCCCCACCCCACGCCTCGGTCCCCCCCTTGTCCTCCCCCCCCCTTGTCCTCCCCCTCCTGTCCTCCCCCCTTGTCCTCCCCCTCATGTCCTCCCCTTGTTTCCCCCTTTTTATTCCCCCTCTTACATAGAAACATAGAAACTTAGAAAATAGGTGCAGGAGTAGGCCATTCGGCCCTTCGAGCCTGCACCGCCATTCAATAAGTTCATGGCTGAACATGTAACTTCAGTACCCCATTACTGCTTTCTCGCCATACCCCTTGATCCCCCTAGTAGTAAGGACTACATCTAACTTCTTTTTGAATATATTTAGTAAATTGGCCTCAACAACTTTCTGTGGTAGAGAATTCCACAGGTTCACCACTCTCTGGGTGAAGAAGTTTCTCCTCATCTCGATCCTAAATGGCTTACCCCTTATTCTTTAGACTGTGACCCCTGGTTCTGGACTTCTCCAACATTGGGAACATTCTTCCTGCATCTAACCTGTCTAAACCCATCAGAATTTTAAATGTTTCTATGAGGTCCCCTCTCATTCTTCTGAACTCCAGTGAATACAAGCCCAGTTGATCCAGTCTTTCTTGATAGGTCAGTCCCGCCATCCCGGGAATTAGTCTGGTGAACCTTCGCTGCACTCCCTCAATAGCAAGAATGTCCTTCCTCAAGTTAGGAGACCAAAACTGTACACAATACTCCAGGTGCGACCTCACCAAGGCCCTGTACAACTGTAGTAACACCTCCCTGCCCCTGTACTCAAATCCCCTCGCTATGAAGGCCAACATGCCATTTGCTTTCTTAACCGCCTGCTGTACCTGCATGCCAACCTTCAATGACTGATGTACCATGACACCCAGGTCTCGTTGCACCTTCCCTTTTCCTAATCTGTCACCATTCAGATAATAGTCTGTCTCTCTGTTTTTACCACCAAAGTGGATAACCTTACATTTATCCACATTATACTTCATCTGCCATTCATTTGCCCACTCACCTAACCTATCCAAATCACTCTGCAGCCTCATAGCATCCTCCTCGCAGCTCACACTGCCATTCAACTTAGTGTCATCTGCAAATTTGGAGATACTACATTTAATCCCCTCGTCTAAATCATTAATGTACAATGTAAACAGCTGGAGCCCCAGCACAGAACCTTGCGGTACCCCACTAGTCACTGCCTGCCATTCTGAAAAGTACCCATTTACTCCTGCTCTTTGCTTCCTGTCTGCCAACCAGTTCTCAATCCACGTCAGCACACTACCCCCAATCCCATGTGCTTTAATTTGCACATTAATCTCTTGTGTGGGACCTTGTCGAAAGCCTTTTGAAAGTCCAAATACATCACATCAACTGGTTCTCCCTTGTCCACTCTACTGGAAACATCCTCAAAAAATTCCAGAAGATTTGTCAAGCATGATTTCCCTTTCACAAATCCATGCTGACTTGGACCTATCATGTCACCTCTTTCCAAATGCGCTGCTATGACATCCTTAATAATTGATTCCATCATTTTACCCACTACCGATGTCAGGCTGACTGGTCTATAATTCCCTGTTTTCTCTCTCCCTCCTTTTTTAAAAAGTGGGGTTACATTGGCTACCATCCACTCCATAGGAACTGATGCAGAGTCTATGGAATGTTGGAAAATGACTGTCAATGCATCCGCTATTTCCAAGGGCATCTCCTTAAATACTCTGGGATGCAGTCCATCAGGCCCTGGGGATTTATCGGCCTTCAACCCCATCAATTTCCCCAACACAATTTCCCGACTAATAAAGATTTCCCTCAGTTCCTCCTTCTTACTAGACCCTCTGACCCCTTTTATATCCGGAAGGTTGTTTGTGTCCTCCTTAGTGAATACCGAACCAAAGTACTTGTTCAATTGGTCTGCCATTTCTTTGTTCCCCGTTATGACTTCCCCTGATTCTGACTGCAGGGGACCTACGTTTGTCTTTACTAACTTTTTTCTCTTTACATATCTATCGAAACTTTTGCAGTCCGTCTTAATGTTCCCTGCAAGCTTCCTCTCTTACTCTATTTTCCTTGCCCTAATCAAATCCTTTGTCCTCCTCTGCTGAGTTCTAAATTTCCCCCAGTCCCCGGGTTCACTGCTATTTCTGGCCAATTTGTATGCCACTTCCTTGGCTTTAATACTATCCCTGATTTCCCTAGATAGCCACGGTTGAGCCACCTTCCCTTTTTTATTTTTACGCCAGACAGGAATGTACAATTGTTGTAATTCATCCATGCGGTCTCTAAATGTCTGACATTGCCCATCCACTGTCAACCCCTTAAGTATCATTCTATCCTAGCCAATTCACGCCTCATACCTTCAAAGTTACCCTTCTTTAAGTTCTGGACCATGGTCTCTGAATTAACTGTTTCATTCTCCATCCTAATGTAGAATTCCACCATATTATGATCACTCTTCCCCAAGGGGCCTCGTACAATGAGATTGTTAATTAATCCTCTCTCATTACACAACACCCAGTCTAAGATGGCCTCCCCCCTAGTTGGTTCCTCGACATATTGGTCGCGAAAACCATCCTTTATGCACTCCAGGAAATCCTCCTCCACCATATTGCTTCCAGTTTAGTTAGCCCCCTCTTGTATCCCCAGTTGTATCTTCCCCCTTGTGTCCCCCCCTTGTGTGTCCCCCCCTTGTGTGTCCCCCTTTGTTCTCCCCCTTGTTCCCCCTCTCGTTCCCCGCCTCTCGTTCCCCCCTCTCGTGCCTCTCCCCTTGTGTCCCCCCTTGTGCCCCCCCCTTGTGTTCCCTCCTTGTTTCCCCCCCCCTCATTCGTTCCCCCATGCCCTCCCCCACCCCCCCGTCCTTCTCACCCTTCCCCCGGGTCCGATTACCCTGCCTTCCTCGCGCACAGCTGTAAATATCTTGGTACCATTTCTCAATCGGTTCCTATTGAACTACAATCAGAAACTGCAAATGGCAATGGTTTACAGGGCAGAAGGAGGGATTTTGGCCGGTCCAGTGTGTGCCGGCCCTTTGCTGGAGCAATCCAACACTGCGCGGCTCTCTCGTTGTTGGCTGGATCATCCTCAGCTTCAATTATTGATCCAATTATTCAATATCGACCCCAGCACCAAGCATCCCGCTGGTTCCTTTCCTGGCCTCAATCTGTGTGAGTCAGGCCGAGGTTTTCGGAGAGGCCAAGCCGTTGATCCTGTGGCGGTGGTGAGGCGCCCAGAGGTGTGCGAGTCACCAACCAGTATCAGGGCAGACATTGATGACGCAGACAATCCCGCCTCTTGGGGAGAGCACAAATGATAAAGTGGAGGTGGGAAGTTTCAGCCCTGGCTGACGGGGGTGTGTTCTTGTGTTGAGCAGGTACAGAGTGAGATTGTCACTGACCACACTGTTGAAGACAGTCCGACCCGGAGGGTCAGCAAGCCGCGGAGGAGCCGATCGATGCGCCGTGGAACGACCGAGATCCAATTCTCCTCGCAGGCCGAGCCTGACGGGGACTTCAACAAAGCAAGCATTGAGAGCAGCCAGAAACACATCGACACGTCTTACACCGAGCTCTGCCAGCTGGCCGAGGTACAGTACCCTGGTCCCATTCCCCCCTCGTATACCCCCATTAAGTACCCCCCTCGTGTACAACCCCCTCGTGTACCCCCCATCGTGTACACCCCCCTCGTGTACACCCCCTCATGTACCCCTCAGATCATGTACCGCCCCCTCGTGTACCCCTCAGATCATGCCCCCCCACCTTGTGTACCCCTCAGATCGTGTACACCTCTCGTGTACCCCCCAGATTGTGTACCCCTCAGATTGTGTATCCCCTCCCCCCCCATGTACCCCTAAGATTTGTCCCATCCCTCTCTTCCCAGGCCACCCTAGCCTCAGTGGGATCCGGTGTAACTGCAGCCAAGAGGGCGAATCGGATTAGTCCCTGGTCTCTGCTGCTCAGGGATAACCACTAAAAGGGAGCTCAAGACAGTCCTCCCTTCAGCTGCACAGTTCTCTGACCTCTCCGCTCTCTCACCCAGGGGCACCGACTGAAACAGGGAAAGAAAAATGAATACATAGTACATTTTGTCGATTTAATCCCTTTATCATTGGTGACATGAGTTCAAATTCAGCCCCGAGAGCAAGTACAATGTCATATGAGTGATGGATATCAGGTAAGTATAGTGACTGACTCACATCAGGGGTAGAGTTTCCGCTTTGGGTGCAATCAGGAGATTGTGACCAAAATGCAAATCAAATTACACTGGTGAGGTTGCAGTTCAAGTTTTTGAGAATATTTATTTGCATAATCACAAAGTAAAATCTTCAATGAACTGACGCAATCAGGTAGAGAAACAGAACGTAATAGTATTTTTAGTTTCCATTAAAAAGTGTTTCTGATGCATGTAAGAGTGGTAATCTGGTCCAGGTTTATTAATTCAACTGAAAATGGATTTATCAGCACTAAGCATTTTTAATAAGGGTGTCCAGTCCCCTGCCTGTGAGTAACCTGATTTTAAATCACTGCAAATTACTTTTTTAAAAAATACAGAACCATTTCACAGTTTCATTAGTGTACATTAGTCAGTTTATTGATAAAAAAGCATTTACAATATGCCCAATTGTGTCAGTGCACCTAAGAAGATGAGCACAATTTCACGAACCTTCCCGAACCAGCGCAATCGGTGAAACCTTGCAATTTTGAGCTGGAGGTGGTGTTGGATTTGTGGGCGGAGTCTGATCCGAGGTAATTGCATCTTAAACCAGCGTAAAAGGGTATAAACACATTTTAGGTACAAGTCACATTTAAAATTCCCAAATCGTTTGCACTGTTTCGGCCGAATTTGCCCACGTTGCACTGATATTACTAGTGTACACAAGCAGAAACTTTATCCCCTGGTGTATAATATATACACACCACTGCATGGCCTGTGTCAGTTATACCTGCACAGCTGAATAATATATACACACCACTGCATGGCCTGTGCCAGTTATACCCGTACAGCTGTATAATATATACACACCACTGCATGGCCTGTGCCAGTTATACCTGTACAGCTGAATAATATATACACACCACTGCATGGCCTGTGCCAGTTATACCCGTACAGCTGTATAATATATACACACCACTGCATGGCCTGTGCCAGTTATACCTGTACAGCTGAATAATATATACACACCACTGCATGGCCTGTGCCAGTTATACCCGTACAGCTGTATAATATATACACACCACTGCATGGCCTGTGCCAGTTATACCTGTACAGCTGAATAATATATACACACCACTGCATGGCCTGTGCCAGTTATACCCGTACAGCTGTATAATATATACACACCACTGCATGGCCTGTGCCAGTTATACCTGTACAGCTGAATAATATATACACACCACTGCATGGCCTGTGCCAGTTATACCTGTACAGCTGAATAATATATACACACCACTGCATCCCCGTGCCAGTTATAACTGTACATCTGTATAATATATACACATCACTGCATCCCCGTGCCAGTTATACCTGGACAGCTGTATAATATATATACACCTCTTGATGGCCTGTGGTAGTTACACCTGTACAGCTGTATAATATATACATACCACTGCATGCTCTGTGCCAGTTATACCTGTACAGCTGTATAACGTATACACACCACGACATGGCCCATGTCAGTTATACCCGTACAGCTGTATAATATATACACATCACTGCATTCTCTGTGCCAGTGATACCCGTACAGCTGTATAATATATACACACCACTGCATGGCCTGTGCCAGTTATACCTGTACAGCTGTATAATATATACACACCACTGCATGGCCAGTGCCAGTTATAACTGTACATCTGTATAATATACACACATCACTGCATCCCCGTGCCAGTTATACCTGTACAGCTGTATAATATATACACACCACTGCATGGCCAGTGCCAGTTATACCTGTACAGCTGAATAATATATACACACCACTGCATGGCCTGTGCCAGTTATACCTGTACAGCTGAATAATATATACACACCACTGCATCCCCGTGCCAGTTATAACTGTACATCTGTATAATATATACACATCACTGCATCCCCGTGCCAGTTATACCTGGACAGCTGTATAATATATATACACCTCTTGATGGCCTGTGGTAGTTACACCTGTACAGCTGTATAATATATACATACCACTGCATGCTCTGTGCCAGTTATACCTGTACAGCTGTATAACGTATACACACCACGACATGGCCCATGTCAGTTATACCCGTACAGCTGTATAATATATACACATCACTGCATTCTCTGTGCCAGTGATACCCGTACAGCTGTATAATATATACACACCACTGCATGGCCTGTGCCAGTTATACCTGTACAGCTGTATAATATATACACACCACTGCATGGCCAGTGCCAGTTATAACTGTACATCTGTATAATATACACACATCACTGCATCCCCGTGCCAGTTATACCTGTACAGCTGTATAATATATACACACCACTGCATGGCCAGTGCCAGTTATAACTGTACATCTGTATAATATATACACATGACTGCATCCCCGTGCCAGTTATACCCGTACAGCTGTATAATTTATACACACCACTGCATGCTCTGCGCCAGTTATACCTGTACAGCTCTATAATATATACACACCACTGCATGCTCTGTTCCAGTTATACCCATACAGCTTTATAATATATACACACCACTGCATGCTCTGTGCCAGTTATACCTGTACAGCTGTATAATATATACACACACCACTGCATGGCCTGTGCCAGTTATACCCGTACCGCTGTATAATATATACACACGACTGCATGCTCTGTGCCAGTTATATCTGTACAGCTGTATACTATATACATACCACTGCATGCTCTGTGCCAGTTATACCTGTACAGCTGTATAATATATATACACCACTGCATGCCCATGCTAGTTATACCCGTAGAGCTCTATAATATATACACACCACTGCATGCTCTGTGCCAGTTATACCTGTACAGCTGTATAATATATACACACCACTGCATGCTCTGTGCCAGTTATACTCGTATAGCTGTATAATATGTACACACCACAGCATGGCCTGTGCCTGTTATACCCGTGCAGCTGTATAATATATACACACCACTGCATGGCCTGTGCCAGTTATACCCGTATAGTTGTATAATATATACACACCACTGCATGGCCTGTGCCAGTTATACCCGGACAGCTGGATAATATATACACACCACTGCATGCCCTGTGCCAGTTATACCTGTACAGCTGTATAATATATACACACCACTGCATGGTCTGTGCCAATTATATTCGTACAGCTGTATAATATATACACACCACTGCATGCCCTGTGCCAGTTATACCCGTACAGCTGTATAATATATACACACCACTGCATGGCCTGTGCCAGTTATACCCGGACAGCTGGATAATATATACACACCACTGCATGCCCTGTGCCAGTTATACCCGTACAGCTGTATAATATATACACACCACTGCATGGCATGTGCCAGTTATACCCATACAGCTGTATACTATATACAGACCACTGCATGCTCTGTGCCAGTTATACCTGTACAGCTGTATAATATATACACACCACTGCATGGCCTGTGCCAGTTATACCTGTACAGCTGTATAATATATACACACCACTGCATGGGCTGTGCCAGTTATACCCATACAGCTGTATACTATATACAGACCACTGCATGCTCTGTGCCAGTTATACCTGTACAGCTGTATAATATATACACACCACTGCATGGCCCGTGGCAGTTATACCCGTACAGCTGTATAATATATACACACCACTACATACTCTGTGCCAGTTATACCTGTACAGCTGTATAATATATACACACCACTGCATGGCCTGTGCCAGTTATACCCATACAGCTGTATACTATATACAGACCACTGCATGCTCTGTGCCAGTTATACCTGTGCAGCTGTATAATATATACACACCACTGCATGGCCTGTGCCAGTTATACCCATACAGCTGTATACTATATACAGACCACTGCATGCTCTGTGCCAGTTATACCCGTACAGCTGTATAATCTACACACCACTGCATGGCCCGTGCCAGTTATACCCGTACAGCTGTATACTGTATACAGACCACTGCATGCTCTGTGCCAGTTATACCTGTACAGCTGTATAATACATACACACCACTGCATGGCCTGTGCCAGTTATAGCCGTACAACTGTATAATATATACACACCACTGCATGCCGGCTGCCAGTTATACCTCTACAGCTGTATAAAATATACACACCACTGCATGCTTTGTGCCAGTTATACCCATACAGCTGGATAATATATACACACCACTGCATGGCCCGTGGCAGTTATACCCGTACAGCTGTATAATATATACACACCACTGCATGGTGGGTGGCAGTTATACCCGTACAGCTGTATAATATATACACATCACTGCATGCTCTGTGCCAGTTATACCTGTACAGCTGCATAATATATACACACCACTGCATGGCCCATGCCAGTTATACCCTTACAGCTGTATAATACATACACACCATTGCATGGTCGGTGCCAGTTATACCTGTACAGCTGTATACTATATTCACACCACTGCATCCTCTGTGCCAGTTATACCGGTACAGCTGTATAATATATACACAACACTGCATGGCTCATGCCAGTTATACCCGTACAGCTGCATAATATATACACACCACTGCATGGCCCATGCCAGTTATACCCGTACAGCTGTATAATACATACACACCATTGCATGGTCGGTGCCAGTTATACCTGTACAGCTGTATCATATATACACACCACTGCATGCTCTGTGCCAGTTATACCTGTACAGCTGTATAATATTTTCACACCACTGCATGCTCTGTGCCAGTTATAGCCGAAGAGCTGTATAATATATACACACCACTGCATGGCCCGTGCCAATTATACGTGTACAGTTGTATAATTATATACACACCACTGCATGGCCTGTGCAAGTTATACCCGTACAGCTGTATAATATATACACAACACTGCATGGCCTGTGCAAGTTATACCCGTACAGCTGTATACTGTATACAGACCACTGCATGCTCTGTGCCAGTTATACCTGTACAGCTGTATAATATATACACACCACTGCATGCCCGTGCCAATTATACCTGTACAGCTATATAATATATACACACCTCTGCATGCTCTGTGCCAGTTATACCTGCACAGCTGTATAATATATACACACCACGGCATGCTCTGTGCCAGTTCTCCCTGTACAGCTGTATAATACATACACACCACTGCATGGCCTGTGCCAGTTATAGCCGTACAACTGTATAATATATCCACACCACTGCATGCCGGCTGCCAGTTATACCTGTACAGCTGTATAAAATATACACACCACTGCATGCTCTGTGCCAGTTATACCCGTACAGCTGTATAATATATACACACCACTGCATGGCCCGTGGCAGTTATACCCGTACAGCTGTATAATATATACACACCACTGCATGGTGGGTGGCAGTTATACCCGTACAGCTGTATAATATATACACATCACTGCATGCTCTGTGCCAGTTATACCTGTACAGCTGCATAATATATACACACCACTGCATGGCCCATGCCAGGTATACCCGTACAGCTGTATAATACATACACACCATTGCATGGTCGGTGCCAGTTATACCTGTACAGCTGTATACTATATTCACACCACTGCATCCTCTGTGCCAGTTATACCGGTACAGCTGTATAATATATACACAACACTGCATGGCTCATGCCAGTTATACCCGTACAGCTGTATAATATATACACACCACTGCATGGCCTGTGCAAGTTATACCCGTACAGCTGTATAATATATACACAACACTGCATGGCCTGTGCAAGTTATACCCGTACAGCTGTATACTATATACACACCACAGCATGCTCTGTGCCAGTTATACCCGTAGAGCTGTACAATATATACACACCACTGCATACTCTGTGCCAGTTATACCTGTACAGCTGTATAATATATACACACCACTGCATGGCCCGTGCCAGTTATGCCCGTAGAGCTGTATAATACATACACACCACTGCATGGCCCGTGACAGTTATATCTCTACAGCTGTATAATAGATACACACCACTACATCGCCCGTGCCAGTTATACCTGTACAGCTGTATAATATATACACACCACTGCATGCCCCGTGCCAGTTATACCTGCACAGCTGTATAATATATACACACCACTGCATGGCCTGTGCAAGTTATACCCGTACAGCTGTATACTATATACACACCACACCATGCTCTGTGCCAGTTATACCCGTAGAGCTGTACAATATATACACACCACTGCATACTCTGTGCCAGTTATACCTGTACAGCTGTATAATATATACACACCACAGCATGCTCTGTGCCAGTTATACCCGTAGAGCTGTACAATATATACACACCACTGCATACTCTGTGCCAGTTATACCTGTACAGCTGTGTAATATATACACACCACTGCATACTCTGTGCCAGTTATACCTGTACAGCTGTATAATATATACACACCACTGCATGGCCCGTGACAGTTATATCTCTACAGCTGTATAATAGATACACACCACTACATCGCCCGTGCCAGTTATACCTGTACAGCTGTATAATATATACACACCACTGCATGCCCCGTGCCAGTTATACCTGTACAGCTGTATAATATATACACACCACTGCATGCTCTATTCCAGTTGTACCTGTACAGCTGTATAATTATATACACACCACTACATGCTCTGTGCCAGTTATACGCGTACAGCTGTATAATATAAACACACCACTGCATCCTCTGTGCCAGCTATACCTGTACAGCTGTATAATATATACACACCACTGCATGCGCTGTGCCAGTTATACCCGTACAGCTGCATAATATATACACACCACTGCATGCTCTGTGCCAGTTATACCCGTACAGCTGTATAATATATACACACCACTGCATGGCCTGTGCCAGTTATACCCGTACAGCTGTATAATATATACACACCACTGCATGGCCCGTGCCAGTTATACCTGTACAGTTGTATAATATATACACACCACTGCATGCTCTGTGCCAGTTATACCCGTACAGCTGTACAATATATACACACCACTGCATGGCATCTGCCAGTTATACCCGTACAGCTGTATAATATATACACACCACTGCATGGCATCTGCCAGTTATACCCGTACAGCTGTATAATATATACTCACCGCTGCATGCTCTGTGCCAGTTATACCCATACAGCTGTATAATAGAAATACACCACTGCATGCTCTGTGCCAGTTATACCTGTACAGCTGTATAATACATACACACCACTGCATGGCCTGTGCCACTTATACCCGTACAGCTGTATAATATATACACACCACTGCATGGCGGCTGCCAGTTATACCTGTACAGCTGTATAAAATATACACACCACTGCATGCTCCGTGCCAGTTATACCCGTACAGCTGGATAATATATACACACCACTGCATACTCTGTGCCAGTTATACCTGTACAGCTGTATACTATATTCACACCACTGCATCCTCTGTGCCAGTTATACCGGTACAGCTGCATAATATATACACACCACTGCATGGCCCGTGCCAGTTATACCTGTACAGCTGTATAATATATACACACCACTGCATGCTCTGTGCCAGTTATACCTGTACAGCTGTATAATATTTTCACACCACTGCATGCTCTGTGCCAGTTATAGCCGAAGAGCTGTATAATATATACACACCACTGCATGGCTTGTGCCAGTTATACCTGCACAGCTGTATAATATATGCACACCACTGCATGCTCTATGCCAGTTATACCAGTAGAGCTGTATAATATATACACACCACTGCATGGCCCGTGCCAGTTATACCCGTCCAGCTGTATAAAATATACACACCACTGCATGCTCTGTGCCAGTTTTAACCGTACAGCTGGATAATATATACACACAACTGCATGGCCTGTGCCAGTTATACCCCTGCAGCTGTATAATATATACACACCACTGCATGCTCTGTGCCAATTATACCTGTACAGCTGTATAATATATACACACCACTGCATGCTCTGTGCCAGTTATATTCGTACAGCTGTATAATATATACACACCACTGCATACTCTGTGCCAGTTATAACCGTACAGCTGTATAATATATACACACCACTGCATGGCCCGTGGCAGTTATACCCGTACAGCTGTATAATATATACACACCACTGCATGGCCTGTGCCAGTTATACCCGTACAGCTGTATAATCTACACACAATGCATGCACTGTGACAGTTATACCTGTACAGCTGTATAATATATACACACCACTGCATGCTCTGTGCCAGTTATATCCGTGGAGCTGTATAATATATACACACCACTGCATGGCCCGTGCCAGTTATACCTGTACAGTTGTATAATATATACACATCACTGCATGCTCTGTGCCAGTTATACCCGTGGAGCTGTATAATATATACAAACCACTGCATGGCCTGTGCCAGTTATACCCGTACAGCTGTATACTGTATACAGACCACTGCATGCTCTGTGCCAGTAATACCTGTACAGCTGTATAATATATACACACCACAGCATGCCCGTGCCAATTATACCTGTACAGCTGTATAATATATACACACCTCTGCATGCTCTGTGCCAGTTATACCTGCACAGCTGTATAATATATACACACCACGGCATGCTCTGTGCCAGTTCTCCCTGTACAGCTGTATAATACATACACACCACTGCATGGCCTGTGCCAGTTATAGCCGTACAGCTGTATAATATATACACACCACTGCATGCCGGCTGCCAGTTATACCTGCACAGCTGTATAAAATATACACACCACTGCATGCTCTGTGCCAGTTATACCCGTACAGCTGGATAATATATACACACCACTGCATGGCCTGTGCCAGTTATACCTGTACAGCTGTATAATATATTCACACCACTGCATGGCCTGTGCCAGTTATACCTGGACAGCTGTTTAATATATACACATCACTGCATGCTCTGAGCCAGTTATACCTGTACAGCTGTATAATATATACACACCACTGCATGGTGGGTGGCAGTTATACCTGTACAGCTGTATAATATATACACACCACTGCATGGCCCGTGCCAGTTATGCCCGTAGAGCTGTATAATACATACACACCACTGCATGGTGGGTGCCAGTTATACCTGTACAGCTGTATAATATATGCACACCACTGCATGGCCTGTGCCAGTTATACCTGGACAGCTGTTTAATATATACACATCACTGCATGCTCTGTGCCAGTTGTACCTGTACAGCTGTATAATATATACACACCACTGCATGCTCTGTGCCAGTTATACGCGTACAGCTGTATAATATATACACACCACTGCATGCGCCGTGCCAGTTATACCCGTACAGCTGTATAATATATACACACCACTGCATGCTCTGTGCAGTTATACCTGTACAGCTGTATAATATATACACACACCACTGCATGACCTGTGCCAGTTATACCCGTACAGCTGTATAATATATACACACCACTGCATGGCACGTGCCAGTTATACCTGTACAGTTGTATAATTATATACACACACCACTGCATGGCCTGTGCAAGTTATACCCGTACAGCTGTATAATATATACACAACACTGCATGGCCTGTGCCAGTTATACCCGTACAGCTGTATACTATATGCACACCACGGCATGCTCTGTGCCAGTTATACCTGCACAGCTGTATAATATATACACACCACTGCATGCTCTGTGCCAGTTATACCTGTACAGCTGTATAATATACACACATCACTGCATGCTCTGTGCCAGTTATATTCGTACAGCTGTATAATATATACACACCACTGCATGGTGGGTGGCAGTTATACCCGTACAGCTGTATAATATATACACATCACTGCATGCTCTGTGCCAGTTATACCTGTACAGCTGCATAATATATACACACCACTGCATGGCCCGTGCCAGTTATACCCGTACAGCTGTATAATACATACACACCATTGCATGGCCGGTGCCAGTTATACCTGTACAGCTGCATAATATTTTCACACCACTGCATGCTCTGTGCCATTTATACCCGAAGAGCTGTATAATATATGCACACCACTGCATGCTCTGTGCCAGTTATACCCGTAGAGCTGTGCAATATATGCATACCACTGCATACTCTGTGCCAGTTATACCTGTACAGCTGCATAATATATACACACCACTGCATGGCCCGTGCCAGTTATACCCGTACAGCTGTATAATATATACACACCACTGCATGGTGGGTGGCAGTTATACCCGTACAGCTGTATACTATATTCACACCACTGCATCCTCTGTGCCAGTTATACCGGAACAGCTGTATAATATATACACACCACTGCATGCTCTGTGCCAGTTATACCTGTACAGCTGTATAATATTTTCACACCACTGCATGCTCTGTGCCATTTATACCCGAAGAGCTGTATAATATATGCACACCACTGCATGCTCTGTGCCAGTTATACCCGTAGAGCTGTGCAATATATGCATACCACTGCATACTCTGTGCCAGTTATACCTGGACAGCTGTATAATATATACACACCACTGCATGGCCCGTGCCAGTTATGCCCGCAGAGCTGTATAATACATACACACCACTGCATGGTGGGTGCCAGTTATACCTGTACAGCTGTATAATATATTCACACCACTGCATGGCCCGTGACAGTTATATCTCTACAGCTGTATAATATATACACACCACTACATCGCCCGTGCCAGTTATACCTGTACAGCTGAATAATATAGACACACCACAGCATTCCCCGTGCCAGTTATACCTGTACAGTTGTATAATATATACACCACTGCATGGTCTATGCCAGTTTTACCTGTACAGCTTTATAATATATACACACCACTGCATGCTCTGTGCCAGTTATACCTGTACAGCTGTATAAAATATACACACCACTGCGTGCTCTGTGCCAGTTATACCCGCACAGCTGGATAATATATACACACCACTACATGGTCTTTGCCAGTTATACCTGTACAGCTGTATAATATATACACACCATTGCATGCCTGTGCCAGTTATACCTGGACAGCTGTATAATATATACACACCACTGTATGCTCTGTGCCAGTTATACCTGTACAGCTGGATAATATATACACACCACTGCATGCTCTGTGCCAGTTATACCCGTAAAGCTGTACAATATATACACACCACTGCATGCCCTGTGCCAGTTATACCTGTACAGCTGCATAATATATACACACCACTGCATGGCCTGTGCCAGTTATACACGTAAAGCTGAATAATATATACACACCACTGCATGCTCTGTGCCAGTTGTATCTGTACAGCTGTATAATATATACACACCACTGCATGGCCTGTGCCAGTTATACCTGTACAGCTGGATAATACATACACATCACTACATGGCCTGTGCCAGTTATACCCGTACAGCTGTATAATATGTACACACCACTGCATCCCCGTGCCAGTTATACCTGTACAGCTGTAGAATATATATACACACCACTGCATGGCCCGTGCCAGTTATACCTGCACAGCTGTCTAATATACACACAGCACTGCATGCTCTGTGCCAGTTATACCTGTACAGCTGTATAATATATACACACCACTGCATCCCCGTGCCAGTTATACCTCTACAGCTGCATAATATATACACACCACTGCATGGCCTGTGCCAGTTATACTCGTACAGCCGTATAATATATACACACCACTGCATGGCATCTGCCAGTTATACCCGTACAGCTGTATAATATATACTCACCACTGCATGCTCTGTGCCAGTTATACCTGTACAGCTGTATAATATATACACACCACTGCATGCCCGTGCCAATTATACCTGTACAGCTGTATAATATATACACACCTCTGCATGCTCTGTGCCAGTTATACCTGCACAGCTGTATAATATATACACACCACGGCATGGCCTGTGCCAGTTATACCCATACAGCTGTATAATATATACACACCACTGCATGCTCTGTGCCAGTTATATTCGTTCAGCTGTATAATATATACACACCACTGCATGCTCTGTGCCAGTTATACCTGTAGAGCTGTATAATATACATCACATCACTGCATGCTCTGTGCCAGTTATATTCGTACAGCTGTATAATATATACACACCACTGCATGCTCTGTGCAAGTTATACCTGTACAGCTGTATAATACATACACACCACTGCATGGCCTGTGCCAGTTATACCCGTACAGCTGTATAATATATACACACCACTGCATGGCCTGTGCCAGTTATACCTGTACAGCTGTATAATATATACACACCACTGCATACTCTGTGCCAGTTATACCCGTACAGCTGTATAATATATACACACCACTGCATGGCCCGTGGCAGTTATACCTGTACAGCTGTATAATATATACACATCACTGCATGGTGGGTGGCAGTTATACCTGTACAGCTGTATAATATATACACACCACTGCATGCCTGTGCCAGTTATACCTGGACAGCTGTATAATATATACACACCACTGCATGCTCTGTGCCAGTTATACCCGTACAGCTGTACAATATATACACACCACTGCATGGCCCGTGGCAGTTATACCCGTACAGCTGTATAATATATACACACCACTGCATGGTGGGTGGCAGTTATACCCGTACAGCTGTATAATATATACACATCACTGCATGCTCTGTGCCAGTTATACCTGTACAGCTGCATAATATATACACACCATTGCATGGCCGGTGCCAGTTATAACTGTACAGCTGCATACTATATTCACACCACTGCATCCTCTGTGCCAGTTTTACCGGTACAGCTGTATAATATATACACACCACTGCATGGCTTGTGCCAGTTATACCTGTACAGCTTTATAATATATACACACCACTACATGGTCTTTGCCAGTTATACCTGTACAGCTGTATAATATATACACACCACTGCATGGCCCGTGACAGTTATATCTGTACAGCTGTATAATATGTACACACCATTGCATGCTCTGTGCCAATTGTATCTGTACAGCTGTATAATATATACACACCACTGCATGGCATCTGCCAGTTATACCCGTACAGCTGTATAATATATACTCACCACTGCATGCTATGTGCCAGTTATACCCATGCAGCTGTATAATATATACACACCACTGCAGGGCGGCTGCCAGTTATACCTGTACAGCTGTATAATATATACACACCACTGCATGCTCTGTGCCAGTTATACCCGTAGAGCTGTATAATATATACACACCACTGCATGGCCTGTGCCAGTTATACCCGTAGAGCTGTATACTATATACAGACCACTGCATCCTCTGTGCCAGTTATACCTGTACAGCTGTATAATATATACACACCACTGCATGCCCGTGCCAATTATACCTGTACAGCTGTATAATATATACACACCTCTGCATGCTCTGTGCCAGTTATACCTGCACAGCTGTATAATATATACACACCACAGCATGCTCTGTGCCAGTTCTCCCTGTACAGCTGTATAATACATACACACCACTGTATGGCCTGTGCCAGTTATAGCCGTACAGCTGTATAATATATACACACCACTGCATGCCTGTGCCAGTTATACCTGGACAGCTGTATAATATATACACACCACTGCATGCTCTGTGCCAGTTATACCCATACAGCTGGATAATATATACACACCACTGCATGGCATGTGCCAGTTATACCTGTACAGCTGTATAATATATACACACCACTGCATGGCCTGTGCCGGTTATACCCGTACAGCTGTATAATATATACACACCACTGCATGGCCCGTGCCAGTTATACCTGTACAGCTGTATAATATGTACACACCACTGCATCGCCCATGCCAGTTATACCTGTACAGCTGTTTAATATATACACACCATTGCATGCTCTGTGCCAGTTATATTTCTACAGCTGTATAATATATACACACCACTGCATGGCCCGTGCCAGTTATACCTGTACAGCTGTGTAATATATACACACCACTGCATGCTCTGTGCCAGTTATACCCGTACAGCTGTACAATATATACACACCACTGCATGCCCTGTGCCAGTTATACCTGTACAGCTGTATAATATATACACACCACTGCATGGCCTGTGCCAGTTATACACGTACAGCTGTATAATATATACACATCACTGCATGGCCTGTGCCAGTTATACCCATACAGCTGTATAATATGTACACACCACTGCATCCCCGTGCCAGTTATACCTGTACAGCTGTATAATATATACACACCACTTCATGGCCTGTGCCAGTTATACCCATTCAGCTGGATAATATATACACACCACTGCATGGCCTGTGCCAGTTATACCTGCACAGCTGTATAATATATACACACCACAGCATGCCTGTGCCAGTTATACCTGGACAGCTGTATAATATATACACATCACTGCATGCTCTGTGCCAGTTATACCTGTACAGCTGTATAATATATACACACCACTGCATGGCCCATGACAGTTATATCTGTACAACTGTATAATATATACACGCCACTGCATGCTCTGTTCCAGTTATACCTGTACAGCTGTATAATATATACACACCACTGCATGCTCTGTGCCAGTTATACCCGTACAGCTGTATAATATATACACATCACTGCATGGCCCGTGCCAGTTATACCTGTACGGCTGTATAATATATACACACCACTGCATGGCCCGTGACAGTTATATCTGTACAGCTGTATAATATGTACACACCACTGCATCGCCCGTGCCAGTTATACCTGTACAGCTGTTTAATATATACACACCATTGCATGCTCTGTGCCAGTTATACCTGTACAGCTGTATAACATATACACACCACTGCATGCCCGTGCCAATTATACCTGTACAGCTGTATAATATATACACACCTCTGCATGCTCTGTGCCAGTTATACCTGCACAGCTGTATAATATATACACACCACAGCATGCTCTGTGCCAGTTCTCCCTGTACAGCTGTATAATACATACACACCACTGTATGGCCTGTGCCAGTTATAGCCGTACAGCTGTATAATATATACACACCACTGCATGGCGGCTGCCAGTTATACCTGTACAGCTGTATAAAATATACACACCACTGCATGCTCTGTGCGAGTTATACCCGTACAGCTGGATAATATATACACACCACTGCATGGCCTGTGCCAGTTATACCTGTACAGCTGTATAATATATACACACCACTGCATGGCCCATGCCAGTTATACCCGTACAGCTGTATAATACATACACACCATTGCATGGCCAGTGCCAGTTATACCTGTACAGCTGTATAATATATACACACCACTGCATGCTCTGTGCCAGTTATACCTGTACAGCTGTATAATATTTTCACACCACTGCATGTTCTGTGCCAGTTATACCCGAAGAGCTGTATAATATATGCACACCACTGCATGCTCTATGCCAGTTATACCAGTACAGCTGTATAATATATACACACCACTGCATGGCCCCTGCCAGTTATACGTGTACAGTTGTATAATTATATACACACCACTGCATGGCCTGTGCAAGTTATACCTGTACAGCTGTATAATATATACACAACACTGCATGCCGGCTGACAGTTATACCTGTACAGCTGTATAAAATATACACACCACTGCATGCTCTGTGCCAGTTATACCCGTACAGCTGGATAATATATACACAACACTGCATGGCCTGTGCCAGTTATACCTGTAGAGCTGTATAATATATACACACCACTGCATGGTGGGTGGCAGTTATACCCGTACAGCTGTATAATATATACACATCACTGCATGGCCTGTGCCAGTTATACCTGTACAGCTGCATAATATATACACACCACTGCATGGCCTGTGCAAGTTTTACCCGTACAGCTGTATAATATATACACAACACTGCATGGCCTGTGCCAGTTATACCCGTACAGCTGTATACTATATACACACCACAGCATGCTCTGTGCCAGTTATACCCGTAGAGCTGTACAATATATACACACCACTGCATACTCTGTGCCAGTTATACCTGTACAGCTGTATAATATATACACACCACTGCATGGCCCGTGCCAGTTATGCCCGTGCCAGTTATGCCCGTAGAGCTGTATAATAAATACACACCACTGCATGGTGGGTGCCAGTTATACCTGTACAGCTGTATAATATATTCACACCACTGCATGCTCTGAGCCAGTTATACCTGTACAGCTGTATAATGTATACACACCACTGCATGGTCGCTGACAGTTATATCTCTACAGCTGTATAATATATACACACCACTACATCGCCCGTGCCAGTTATACCTGTACAGCTGTATAATATATACACATCACTGCATGCCCCATGCCAGTTATACCTGTACAGCTGTATAATATATACACACCACTGCATGCTCTATGCCAGTTGTACCTGTACAGCTGTAAAGTATATACACACCACTGCATGCTCTGTGCCAGTTATACGCATACAGCTGTATAATATATACACACCACTGCATAGCATGTGCCAGTTATACCCGTACAGCTGTATAATGTATACACACCACTGCATGGCCCGTGCCAGTTATACCCGTACAGCTGGATAATACGCACACCATTGCATGGTGGGTGCCAGTTATACCTTTACAGCTGTATAATATATACACACCACTGCATGGCTTGTGCCAGTTATACCTGGACAGCTGTATAATATATACACACCACTGCATGCTCTGTGCAGTTATACCTGCACAGCTGTATAATATATACACACACCACTGCATGACCTGTGCCAGTTATACCCGTACAGCTGTATAATATATACACACCACTGCATGGCCCGTGCCAGTTATACCCATACAGCTGTATACTATATACACACCACAGCATGCTCTGTGCCAGTTATACCTGTACAGCTGTATAATATACACACATCACTGCATGCTCTGTGCAGTTATACCTGTACAGTTGTATAATTATACACACACCACTGCATGGCCTGTGCATGTTATACCCGTACAGCTGTATAATATATACACACCACTGCATGGCCTGTGCCAGTTATACCCATACAGCTGTATACTATATACACGCCACAGCATGCTCTGTGCCAGTTATACCTGCACAGCTGCATAATATATACACACCACGGCATGGCCTGTGCCAGTTATATCCATACAGCTGTATAATATATACACACCACTGCATGCTCTGTGCCAATTATATTCGTTCTGCTGTATAATATATACACACCACTGCATGCTCTGTGCCAGTTATACCTGTACAGCTGTATAATATACACACATCACTGCATGCTCTGTGCCAGTTATATTCGTACAGCTGTATAATATATACACACCACTGCATGCTCTGTGCAAGTTATACCTGTACAGCTGTATAATACATACACACCACTGCATGGCCTGTGCCAGTTATACCCGTACAACTGTATAATATATACACACCACTGCATGCCGGCTGCCAGTTATACCCGTACAGCTGGATAATATATACACACCACTGCATGGCCTGTGCCAGTTATACCCGTACAGCTGTATAATATATACACAGCACTGCATACTCTGTGCCAGTTATACCCGTACAGCTGTATAATATATACACACCACTGCATGGCCCGTGGCAGTTATACCCGTACAGCTGCATAATATATACACACCACTGCATGGCCCGTGCCAGTTAAACCCGTACAGCTGTATAATACATACACAACATTGCATGGCCGGTGCCAGTTATACCTTTACACTATATTCACACCACTGCATCCTCTGTGCCAGTTATACCGGTACAGCTGTACAATATATACACACCACTGCATGGCTCATGCCAGTTATACCCGTACAGCTGTATAATATATACACACCACTGCATGGCTTGTGCCAGTTATACCTGTACAGCTGTATAATATATACACACCACTGCATGCTCTGTGCCAGTTATACCTGTACAGCTGTATAATATTTTCACACCACTGCATGCTCTGTGCCAGTTATACCCGAAGAGCTGTATAATATATGCACACCACTGCATGCTCTATGCCAGTTATACCAGGAGAGCTGTATAATATATACACAACACTGCATGGCCTGTGCCAGTTATACCCGTACAGCTGTATACTATATACACACCACAGCATGCTCTGTGCCAGTTATACCTTACAGCTGTACAATATATGCACACCACTGCATACTCTGTGCCAGTTATACCTGTACAGCTGTATAATATATGCACACCACTGCATGGCCCGTGACAGTTATATCTCTACAGCTGTATAATATATACACACCACTACATCGCCCATGCCAGTTATACCTGTACAGCTGTATAATATATACACACCACTGCATGCCCCGTGCCAGTTATACCTGTACAGCTGTACAATATATGCACCACTGCATGCTCTATGCCAGTTATACCTGTACAGCTTTATAATATATACACACCACTGCATGCTCTGTGCCAGTTATACCCGTACAGCTGTATAATATATACACACCACTGCATCCTCTGTGCCAGCTTTATCTGTACAGCTGTATAATATATACACACCACTACATGGCCTGTGCCAGTTATACCAGTACAGCTGTATAATATGTACATATCACTGCATGGCCTGTGCCAGTTATACCCGTACAGCTGTATAATATATACACACCATTGCATGGCCGGTGCCAGTTATACCTGTACAGCTGTATACTATATTCACACCACTGCATCCTCTGTGCCAGTTATACCGGTACAGCTGTATAATATATACACACCACTGCATGCTCTGTGCCAGTTATACCTGTACAGCTGTATAATATATACACAACACTGCATGCTCTGTGCCAGTTATACCTGTACAGCTGTATAATATATACACACCACTGCATGCCCGTGCCAATTATACCTGTACAGCTATATAATATATACACACCTCTGCATGCTCTGTGCCAGTTATACCTGCACAGCTGTATAATATATACACACCACGGCATGCTCTGTGCCAGTTCTCCCTGTACAGCTGTATAATACATACACACCACTGCATGGCCTGTGCCAGTTATAGCCGTACAGCTGTATAATATATACACACCACTTTATGCCGGCTGCCAGTTATACCTGTACAGCTGTATAAAATATACACACCACTGCATGCTCTGTGCCAGTTATACCCGTACAGCTGGATAATATATACACACCACTGCATGGCCTGTGCCAGTTATACCTGTACAGCTGTATAATATATACACACCACTGCATGGTAGGTGGCAGTTATACCCATACAGCTGTATAATATATACACACCACTGCATGGCCCGTGCCAGTTATACCCGTACAGCTGTATAATATATTCACACCACTGCATGCTCTGTGCCAGTTATACCTGTACAGCTGTATAATATATACACACCACTGCATCCTCTGTGCCAGTTATACCCGTACAGCTGTATAATATATACACACCACTGCATGGCTCATGCCAGTAAAACACGTACAGCTGTATAATATATACACACCACTGCATGGCTTGTGCCAGTTATACCTGTACAGCTGTATAATATATACACACCACTGCATGCTCTGTGCCAGTTATACCTGTACAGCTGTATAATATATACACACCACTGCATCCTCTGTGCCAGTTATACCCGTACAGCTGTATAATATATACACACCACTGCATGGCTCATGCCAGTTATACACGTACAGCTGTATAATATATGCACACCACTGCATGCTTTATGCCAGTTATACCAGTAGAGCTGTATAATATATATACACACCACTGCATGGCCCGTGCCAGTTATTCCCGTGCCAGTTATGCCTGTAGAGCTGTATAATATATTCACACCACTGCATGGCCTGTGCCAGTTATACCTGGACAGCTGTTTAATATATGCACATCACTGCATGCTCTGAGCCAGTTTTACCTGTACAGCTGTATAATATATACACACCACTGCATGGCTCATGCCAGTTATACCCGTACAGCTGTATAATATATACACACCACTGCATGGCTTGTGCCAGTTATACCTGTACAGCTGTATAATATTTTCACACCACTGCATGCTCTGTGCCAGTTATAGCCGGAGAGCTGTATAATATATGCACACCACTGCATGCTCTATGCCAGTTATACCAGTAGAGCTGTATAATATATATACACCACTGCATGGCCCGTGCCAGTTATACGTGTACAGTTGTATAATTATATACACACCACTGCATGGCCTGTGCAAGTTATACCCGTACAGCTGTATAATATATACACAACACTGCATGGCCTGTGCCAGTTATACCCGTAGAGCTGTACAATATATACACACCACTGCATACTCTGTGCCAGTTATACCTGTACAGCTGTATAATATATACACACCACTGCATGGTGGGTGGCAGTTATAGCCGAAGAGCTGTATAATATATGCACACCACTGCATGCTCTATGCCAGTTATACCAGTAGAGCTGTATAATATATACACACCACTGCATGGTGGGTGGCAGTTATACCCGTACAGCTGAAAAATATATACACATCGCTGCATGCTCTGTGCCAGTTATACCCGTACAGCTGTATAATATATACACACCACTGCATGGCTTGTGCCAGTTAAACCTGTACAGCTGTATAATATATACACACCACTGCATGCTCTGTGCCAGTTATACCTGTACAGCTGTACAATATATACACACCACTGCATGGCCCGTGCCAGTTATGCCCGTGCCAGTTATGCCCGTAGAGCTGTATAATACATACACACCACTGCATGGTGGGTGCCAGTTATAACTGTACAGTTGTATAATATATACACATCACTGCATGGCCCGTGACAGTTATATCTCTACAGCTGTATAATATATACACACCACTACATCGCCCGTGCCAGTTATACCTGTACAGCTGTATAATATATACACATCACTGCATGCCCCATGCCAGTTATACCTGTACAGCTGTATAATATATACACACCACTGCATGCTCTATGCCAGTTGTACCTGTACAGCTGTATAATATATACACACCACTGCATGCTCTGTGCCAGTTATACGCGTACAGCTGTATAATATATACACACCACTGCATGGCATGTGCCAGTTATACCCGTACAGCTGTATAATGTATACACACCACTACATGGCCTGTGCCAGTTATACCAGTACAAATGCATAACATATACACACCACTGCATGCTCTGTGCCAGTTATACCCGTACAGCTGTATAATATATACACACCACTGCATGGCCCGTGCCAGTTATACCCGTACAGCTGGATAATACACACACTATTGCATGGTGGGTGCCAGTTATACCTGTACAGCTGTATACTATATTCACACCACTGCATCCTCTGTGCCAGTTATACCGGTACAGCTGTATAATATATACACACCACTGCATGGCCCATGCCAGTTATACCCGTACAGCTGTATAATATATACACACCACTGCATGCTCTGTGCAGTTATACCTGTACAGCTGTATAATATATACACATACCACTGCATGATCTGTGCCCTTTATTCCCGTACAGCTGTATAATATATACACACCACTGCATGGCTCGTGCCAGTTATACCTGTACAGTTGTATAATTATATACACACCACTGCATGGCCTGTGCATGTTATACCCATACAGCTGTATAATATATACACAACACTGCATGGCCTGTGCCAGTTATACCTGTACAGCTGTATACTATATACACACCACAGCATGCTCTGTGCCAGTTATACCTGCACAGCTGTATAATATACACACATCACTGCATGATCTGTGCCCTTTATTCCCGTACAGCTGTATAATATATACACACCATTGCATGGCTCGTGCCAGTTATTCCTGTACAGCTGTATAATATACACACATCACTGCATGCTCTGTGCCAGTTATATTCGTACAGCTGTATAATATATACACATCACTGCATGCTCTGTTCAAGTTATACCTGTACAGCTGTATAATACATACACACCACTGCATGGCCTGTGCCAGTTATACCCGTACAGCTGTATAATATATACACACCACTGCATGCCGGCTGCCAGTTATACCTGTACAGCTGTATAAAATATACACACCACTGCATGCTCTGTGCCAGTTATACCCGAAGAGCTGTATAATAGATACACACCACTGCATGGCCCGTGCCAGTTATACGTGTACAGTTGTATAATTATATACACAACACTGCATGGCCTGTGCCAGTTATACCCGTACAGCTGTATACTATATACACACCACAGCATGCTCTGTGCCAGTTATACCCATAGAGCTGTACAATATATACACACCACTGCATACTCTGTGCCAGTTATACCTGTACAGCTGTATAATATATACACATCACTGCATGGCCTGTGCAAGTTATACCCGTACAGCTGGATAATATATACACACCACTGCATGGCCTGTGCCAGTTATACCCGTACAGCTGTATAATATATACACACCACTGCATGGCCCGTGGCAGTTATACCCGTACAGCTGTATAATATATACACACCACTGCATGGTGGGTGGCAGTTATACCCGTACAGTTGTATAATATATACACATCACTGCATGCTCTGTGCCAGTTATACCTGTACAGCTGCATAATATATACACACCACTGCATGGCCCGTGCCAGTTATACCCATACAGCTGTATAATACATTCACATCAGTGCATGGCCGGTGCCAGTTATACCTGTACAGCTGTATACTATATTCACACCACTGCATCCTCTGTGCCAGTTATACCGGTACAGCTTTATAATATATACACACCACTGCATGGCTCATGCCAGTTATACCCGTACAGCTCTATAATATATACACAACACTGCATGGCCTGTGCCAGTTATACCCGTACAGCTGTATACTATATACACACCACAGCATGCTCTGTGCCAGTTATACCCATAGAGCTGTACAATATATGCACACCACTGCATACTCTGTGCCAGTTATACCTGTACAGCTGTATAATATATACACACCACTGCATGGCCCGTGCCAGTTATGCCCGCAGAGCTGTATAATATATACACACCACTGCATGGTGGGTGCCAGTTATACCTGTACAGCTGTATAATATATTCACACCACTGAATACTCTGTGCCAGTTATACCTGTACAGCTGTTTAATATATACACATCACTGCATGCTCTGTGCCAGTTATACCTGTACAGCTGTATAATATATACACACCACTGCATGGCTCATGCCAGTTATACCCGTACAGCTCTATAATATATACACAACACTGCATGGCCTGTGCCAGTTATATCCATACAGCTGTATAATATATACACACCACTGCATGCTCTGTGCCAGTTATATTCGTTCTGCTGTATAATATATACACACCACTGCATGCTCTGTGCCAGTTATACCTGTACAGCTGTATAATATACACACATCACTGCATGCTCTGTGCCAGTTATATTCGTACAGCTGTATAATATATACACACCACTGCATGCTCTGTGCAAGTTATACCTGTACAGCTGTATAATACATACACACCACTGCATGGCCTGTGCCAGTTATACCCGTACAACTGTATAATATATACACACCACTGCATGCCGTCTGCCAGTTATACCCGTACAGCTGGATAATATATACACACCACTGCATGGCCTGTGCCAGTTATACCTGTACAGCTGTATAATATATACACATCACTACATGCTCTGTGCCAGTTATACGCGTACAGCTGTATAATATATACACACCACTGCATGGCCCTTGGCAGTTATACCCGTACAGCTGTATAATATATACACACCACTGCATGGTGGGTGGCAGTTATACCCGTACAGCTGTATAATATATACACATCACTGCATGCTCTGTGCCAGTTATACCGGTACAGCTGTATAATATATACACACCACTGCATGGCTCATGCCAGTTATACCCGTACAGCTGTATAATATATACACACCACTGCATGGCTTGTGCCAGTTATACCTGTACAGCTGTATAATATATGCACACCACTGCATGCTCTGTGCCAGTTATACCTGTACAGCTGTATAATATTTTCACACCACTGCATGCTCTGTGCCAGTTATACCCGTACAGCTGTATAATATATACACAACACTGCATGGCCTGTGCCAGTTATACCCGTAGAGCTGTACAATATATTCACACCACTGCATACTCTGTGCCAGTTATACCTGTACAGCTGTATAATATATACACACCACTGCATGGTCCATGCCAGTTATACCCGTACAGCTGCATAATATATACACACCACTGCATGGCCCGTGCCAGTTATACCCATACAGCTGTATAATACATACACACCACTGCATGCTCTGTGCCAGTTATACCTGTACAGCTGTATAATATTTTCACACCACTGCATGCTCTGTGCCAGTTATACCCGAAGAGCTGTATAATATATGCACACCACTGCATGCTCTATGCCAGTTATACCAGTAGAGCTGTATAATATATACACACCACTGCATGGCCCGTGCCAGTTATACGTGTACAGTTGTATAATTATATACACACCACTGAATGGCCTGTGCAAGTTATACCCGTACAGCTGTATAATATATACACCACACTGCATGGCCTGTGCCAGTTATACCCGTAGAGCTGTACAATATATTCACACCACTGCATACTCTGTGCCAGTTATACCTGTACAGCTGTATAATATATACACACCACTGCATGGCCTGTGCCAGTTATGCCCGTGCCAGTTATGCCCGTAGAGCTGTATAATACATACACACCACTGCATGGTGGGTGCCAGTTATACCTGTACAGTTGTATAATATATTCACACCACTGCATGGCCTGTGCCAGTTATACCTGGACAGCTGTTTAATATATACACATCACTGCATGCTCTGAGCCAGTTTTACCTGTACAGCTGTATAATATATACACACCACTGCATGGAGGGTGGCAGTTATACCCGTACAGCTGTATAATATATACATATCACTGCATGCTCTGTGCCAGTTATACCTGTACAGCTGCATAATATATAC
This sequence comes from Pristiophorus japonicus, assembly GCF_044704955.1. Classification (NCBI taxonomy): domain Eukaryota; kingdom Metazoa; phylum Chordata; class Chondrichthyes; family Pristiophoridae; genus Pristiophorus; species Pristiophorus japonicus. The sequence goes on along the minus strand of NC_091980.1, from coordinate 153,520,376 downwards.
ACACCACTGCATGGCCCGTGCCAGTTATATCCGTACAGCTGTATAATACATACACACCATTGCATGGCCGGTGCCAGTTAAACCTGTACAGCTGTATACTATATTCACACCACTGCATCCTCTGTGCCAGTTATGCCCGTACAGCTGTATAATATATACACACCACTGCATGGCTCATGCCAGTTATACCCGTAGAGCTGTACAATATATACACACCACTGCATACTCTGTGCCAGTTATACCTGTACAGCTGTATAATATATACACACCACTGCATGGCCCGTGCCAGTTATACGTGTACAGTTGTATAATTATATACACACCACTGCATGGCCTGTGCAAGTTATACCCGTACAGCTGTATAATATATACACAACACTGCATGGCCTGTGCCAGTTATACCCGTAGAGCTGTACAATATATACACACCACTGCATACTCTGTGCCAGTTATACCTGTACAGCTGTATAATATATACACACCACTGCATGGCCCGTGCCAGTTATGCCCGTGCCAGTTATGCCCGTAGAGCTGTATAATACTTACACACCACTGCATGGTGGGTGCCAGTTATACCTGTACAGTTGTATAATATATTCACACCACTGCATGGCCTGTGCCAGTTATACCTGGACAGCTGTTTAATATATACACATCACTGCATGTTCTGAGCCAGTTTTACCTGTACAGCTGTATAATGTATACACACCACTGCATGGCCCGTGACAATTATATCTCTACAGCTGTATAATATATACACAGCACTACATCGCCCGTGCCAGTTATACCTGTACAGCTGTATAATATATACACATCACTGCATGCCCCATGCCAGTTATACCTGTACAGCTGTATAATATATACACACCACTGCATGCTCTATGCCAGTTGTACCTGTACAGCTGTATAATATATACACACCACTGCATGCTCTGTGCCAGTTATACGCGTACAGCTGTATAATATATACACACCACTGCATGGCATGTGCCAGTTATACCCGTACAGCTGTATAATGTATACACACCACTACATGGCCTGTGCCAGTTATACCAGTACAGCTGCATAATATATACACACCACTGCATGCTCTGTGCCAGTAATACCCGTACAGCTGTATAATATATACACACCACTGCATGGCCCGTGCCAGTTATACCAGTACAGCTGCATAATATATACACACCACTGCATGCTCTGTGCCAGTAATACCCGTACAGCTGTATAATATATACACACCACTGCATGGCCCGTGCCAGTTATACCCGTACAGCTGGATAATACACTTACCATTGCATGGTGGGTGCCAGTTATACCTGCACAGCTGTATACTACATTCACACCACTGCATCCTCTGTGCCAGTTATACCGGTACAGCTGTATAATATATACACACCACTGCATGGCCCATGCCAGTTATACCCGTACAGCTGTATAATATATACACACCACTGCATGCTCTGTGCAGTTATACCTGTACAGCTGTATAATATATACACACACCACTGCATGACCTGTGCCATTTATACCCGTACAGCTGTATAATATATACACACCACTGCATGGCTCGTGCCAGTTATATCTGTACAGTTGTATAATTATATACACACCACTGCATGGCCTGTGCATGTTATACCCATACAGCTGTATAATATATACACACCACGGCATGGCCTGTGCCAGTTATACCCATACAGCTGTATAATATATACACACCACTGCATGCTCTGTGCCAGTTATACCTGTACAGCTGTATAATACATACACACCACTGCATGGCCTGTGCCAGTTATACCCGTACAACTGTATAATATATACACACCACTGCATGCCGTCTGCCAGTTATACCCGTACAGCTGGATAATATATACACACCACTGCATGCTCTGTGCCAGTTATACCTGTACAGCTGTATAATATATATACACCACTACATGCTCTGTGCCAGTTATACGCGTACAGCTGTATAATATATACACACCACTGCATGGCCCTTGGCAGTTATACCCGTACAGCTGTATAATATATACACACCACTGCATGGTGGGTGGCAGTTATACCCGTACAGCTGTATAATATATACACATCACTGCATGCTCTGTGCCAGTTATACCTGAACAGCTGCATAATATATACAGGCCACTGCATGGCCCGTGCCAGTTATACCCGTATAGCTGTATAATACATACACACCATTGCATGGCCGGTGCCAGTTATACCTGTACAGCTGTATACTATATTCACACCACTGCATCCTCTGTGCCAGTTATACCGGTACAGCTGTATAATATATACACACCACTGCATGGCTCATGCCAGTTATACCCGTACAGCTGTATAATATATACACACCACTGCATGGCTTGTGCCAGTTATACCTGTACAGCTGTATAATATATGCACACCACTGCATGCTCTGTGCCAGTTATACCTGTACAGCTGTATAATATTTTCACACCACTGCATGCTCTGTGCCAGTTATACCCGTACAGCTGTATAATATATACACAACACTGCATGGCCTGTGCCAGTTATACCCGTAGAGCTGTACAATATATTCACACCACTGCATACTCTGTGCCAGTTATACCTGTACAGCTGTATAATACATACACACCACTGCATGGTCCGTGCCAGTTATACCCGTACAGCTGCATAATATATACACACCACTGCATGGCCCGTGCCAGTTATACCCATACAGCTGTATAATACATACACACCAGTACATGGCCTGTGCCAGTTATACCTGTACAGCTGTATACTATATTCACACCACTGCATCCTCTGTGCCAGTTATACCTGTACAGCTGTATAATATATACACACCACTGCATGGCTCATGCCAGTTATACCCGAAGAGCTGTATAATATATGCACACCACTGCATGCTCTATGCCAGTTATACCAGTAGAGCTGTATAATATATACACACCACTGCATGGCCCGTGCCAGTTATACGTGTACAGTTGTATAATTATATACACACCACTGCATGGCCTGTGCAAGTTATACCCGTACAGCTGTATAATATATACACAACACTGCATGGCCTGTGCCAGTTATACCCGTAGAGCTGTACAATATATTCACACCACTGCATACTCTGTGCCAGTTATACCTGTACAGCTATATAATATATACACACCACTGCATGGCCTGTGCCAGTTATGCCCGTGCCAGTTATGCCCGTAGAGCTGTATAATACATACACACCACTGCATGGTGGGTGCCAGTTATACCTGTACAGTTGTATAATATATTCACACCACTGCATGGCCTGTGCCAGTTATACCTGGACAGCTGTTTAATATATACACATCACTGCATGCTCTGAGCCAGTTTTACCTGTACAGCTGTATAATATATACACACCACTGCATGGTGGGTGGCAGTTATACCCGTACAGCTGTATAATATATACATATCACTGCATGCTCTGTGCCAGTTATACCTGTACAGCTGCATAATATATACACACCACTGCATGGCCCGTGCCAGTTATATCCGTACAGCTGTATAATACATACACACCATTGCATGGCCGGTGCCAGTTAAACCTGTACAGCTGTATACTATATTCACACCACTGCATCCTCTGTGCCAGTTATGCCCGTACAGCTGTATAATATATACACACCACTGCATGGCTCATGCCAGTTATACCCGTACAGCTGTATAATATATACACACCACTGCATGGCTTGTGCCAGTTATACCTGTACAGCTGTATAATATATACACACCACTGCATGCTCTGTGCCAGTTATACATGTACATCTGTATGATATTTTCACACCACTGCATGCTCTGTGCCAGTTATAGCCGAAGAGCTGTATAATATATGCACACCACTCCATGCTCTATGCCAGTTATACCAGTAGAGCTGTATAATATATACACACCACTGCATGGCCCGTGCCAGTTATACGTGTACAGTTGCATAATTATATACACACCACTGCATGGCCTGTGCAAGTTATACCCGTACAGCTGTATAATATATACACAACACTGCATGGCCTGTGCCAGTTATACCCGTAGAGCTGTACAATATATACACACCACTGCATACTCTGTGCCAGTTATACCTGTACAGCTGTATAATATATACACACCACTGCATGGCCCGTGCCAGTTATGCCCGTGCCAGTTATGCCCGTAGAGCTGTATAATACTTACACACCACTGCATGGTGGGTGCCAGTTATACCTGTACAGTTGTATAATATATTCACACCACTGCATGGCCTGTGCCAGTTATACCTGTACAGCTGTATAATATATACACATCACTGCATGCCCCATGCCAGTTATACCTGTACAGCTGTATAATATATACACACCACTGCATGCTCTATGCCAGTTGTACCTGTACAGCTGTATAATATATACACACCACTGCATGCTCTGTGCCAGTTATACGCGTACAGCTGTATAATATATACACACCACTGCATGGCATGTGCCAGTTATACCCGTACAGCTGTATAATGTATACACACCACTACATGGCCTGTGCCAGTTATACCAGTACAGCTGCATAATATATACACACCACTGCATGCTCTGTGCCAGTAATACCCGTACAGCTGTATAATATATACACACCACTGCATGGCCCGTGCCAGTTATACCAGTACAGCTGCATAATATATACACACCACTGCATGCTCTGTGCCAGTAATACCCGTACAGCTGTATAATATATACACACCACTGCATGGCCCGTGCCAGTTATACCCGTACAGCTGGATAATACACATACCATTGCATGGTGGGTGCCAGTTATACCTGCACAGCTGTATACTACATTCACACCACTGCATCCTCTGTGCCAGTTATACCGGTACAGCTGTATAATATATACACACCACTGCATGGCCCATGCCAGTTATACCCGTACAGCTGTATAATATATACACACCACTGCATGCTCTGTGCAGTTATACCTGTACAGCTGTATAATATATACACACACCACTGCATGACCTGTGCCATTTATACCCGTACAGCTGTATAATATATACACACCACTGCATGGCTCGTGCCAGTTATATCTGTACAGTTGTATAATTATATACACACCACTGCATGGCCTGTGCATGTTATACCCATACAGCTGTATAATATATACACACCACTGCATGCTCTGTGCCAGTTATACGCGTACAGCTGTATAATATATACACACCACTGCATGGCATGTGCCAGTTATACCCGTACAGCTGTATAATGTATACACACCACTACATGGCCTGTGCCAGTTATACCAGTACAGCTGCATAATATATACACACCACTGCATGCTCTGTGCCAGTAATACCCGTACAGCTGTATAATATATACACACCACTGCATGGCCCGTGCCAGTTATACCCGTACAGCTGGATAATACACATACCATTGCATGGTGGGTGCCAGTTATACCTGCACAGCTGTATACTACATTCACACCACTGCATCCTCTGTGCCAGTTATACCGGTACAGCTGTATAATATATACACACCACTGCATGGCCCATGCCAGTTATACCCGTACAGCTGTATAATATATACACACCACTGCATGCTCTGTGCAGTTATACCTGTACAGCTGTATAATATATACACACACCACTGCATGACCTGTGCCATTTATACCCGTACAGCTGTATAATATATACACACCACTGCATGGCTCGTGCCAGTTATATCTGTACAGTTGTATAATTATATACACACCACTGCATGGCCTGTGCATGTTATACCCATACAGCTGTATAATATATACACACCACGGCATGGCCTGTGCCAGTTATACCCATACAGCTGTATAATATATACACACCACTGCATGCTCTGTGCCAGTTATACCTGTACAGCTGTATAATACATACACACCACTGCATGGCCTGTGCCAGTTATACCCGTACAACTGTATAATATATACACACCACTGCATGCCGTCTGCCAGTTATACCCGTACAGCTGGATAATATATACACACCACTGCATGGCCTGTGCCAGTTATACCTGTACAGCTGTATAATATATATACACCACTACATGCTCTGTGCCAGTTATACGCGTACAGCTGTATAATATATACACACCACTGCATGGCCCTTGGCAGTTATACCCGTACAGCTGTATAATATATACACACCACTGCATGGTGGGTGGCAGTTATACCCGTACAGCTGTATAATATATACACATCACTGCATGCTCTGTGCCAGTTATACCTGAACAGCTGCATAATATATACAGGCCACTGCATGGCCCGTGCCAGTTATACCCGTATAGCTGTATAATACATACACACCATTGCATGGCCGGTGCCAGTTATACCTGTACAGCTGTATACTATATTCACACCACTGCATCCTCTGTGCCAGTTATACCGGTACAGCTGTATAATATATACACACCACTGCATGGCTCATGCCAGTTATACCCGTACAGCTGTATAATATATACACACCACTGCATGGCTTGTGCCAGTTATACCTGTACAGCTGTATAATATATGCACACCACTGCATGCTCTGTGCCAGTTATACCTGTACAGCTGTATAATATTTTCACACCACTGCATGCTCTGTGCCAGTTATACCCGTACAGCTGTATAATATATACACAACACTGCATGGCCTGTGCCAGTTATACCCGTAGAGCTGTACAATATATTCACACCACTGCATACTCTGTGCCAGTTATACCTGTACAGCTGTATAATACATACACACCACTGCATGGTCCGTGCCAGTTATACCCGTACAGCTGCATAATATATACACACCACTGCATGGCCCGTGCCAGTTATACCCATACAGCTGTATAATACATACACACCAGTACATGGCCTGTGCCAGTTATACCTGTACAGCTGTATACTATATTCACACCACTGCATCCTCTGTGCCAGTTATACCTGTACAGCTGTATAATATATACACACCACTGCATGGCTCATGCCAGTTATACCCGAAGAGCTGTATAATATATGCACACCACTGCATGCTCTATGCCAGTTATACCAGTAGAGCTGTATAATATATACACACCACTGCATGGCCCGTGCCAGTTATACGTGTACAGTTGTATAATTATATACACACCACTGCATGGCCTGTGCAAGTTATACCCGTACAGCTGTATAATATATACACAACACTGCATGGCCTGTGCCAGTTATACCCGTAGAGCTGTACAATATATTCACACCACTGCATACTCTGTGCCAGTTATACCTGTACAGCTGTATAATATATACACACCACTGCATGGCCTGTGCCAGTTATGCCCGTGCCAGTTATGCCCGTAGAGCTGTATAATACATACACACCACTGCATGGTGGGTGCCAGTTATACCTGTACAGTTGTATAATATATTCACACCACTGCATGGCCTGTGCCAGTTATACCTGGACAGCTGTTTAATATATACACATCACTGCATGCTCTGAGCCAGTTTTACCTGTACAGCTGTATAATATATACACACCACTGCATGGTGGGTGGCAGTTATACCCGTACAGCTGTATAATATATACATATCACTGCATGCTCTGTGCCAGTTATACCTGTACAGCTGCATAATATATACACACCACTGCATGGCCCGTGCCAGTTATATCCGTACAGCTGTATAATACATACACACCATTGCATGGCCGGTGCCAGTTAAACCTGTACAGCTGTATACTATATTCACACCACTGCATCCTCTGTGCCAGTTATGCCCGTACAGCTGTATAATATATACACACCACTGCATGGCTCATGCCAGTTATACCCGTACAGCTGTATAATATATACACACCACTGCATGGCTTGTGCCAGTTATACCTGTACAGCTGTATAATATATACACACCACTGCATGCTCTGTGCCAGTTATACATGTACATCTGTATGATATTTTCACACCACTGCATGCTCTGTGCCAGTTATAGCCGAAGAGCTGTATAATATATGCACACCACTCCATGCTCTATGCCAGTTATACCAGTAGAGCTGTATAATATATACACACCACTGCATGGCCCGTGCCAGTTATACGTGTACAGTTGCATAATTATATACACACCACTGCATGGCCTGTGCAAGTTATACCCGTACAGCTGTATAATATATACACAACACTGCATGGCCTGTGCCAGTTATACCCGTAGAGCTGTACAATATATACACACCACTGCATACTCTGTGCCAGTTATACCTGTACAGCTGTATAATATATACACACCACTGCATGGCCCGTGCCAGTTATGCCCGTGCCAGTTATGCCCGTAGAGCTGTATAATACTTACACACCACTGCATGGTGGGTGCCAGTTATACCTGTACAGTTGTATAATATATTCACACCACTGCATGGCCTGTGCCAGTTATACCTGGACAGCTGTTTAATATATACACATCACTGCATGTTCTGAGCCAGTTTTACCTGTACAGCTGTATAATGTATACACACCACTGCATGGCCCGTGACAATTATATCTCTACAGCTGTATAATATATACACACCACTGCATGGCATGTGCCAGTTATACCCGTACAGCTGTATAATATATACACACCACTGCATGCTCTGTGCCAGTTATACCCGTACAGCTGGATAATACACATACCATTGCATGGTGGGTGCCAGTTATACCTGCACAGCTGTATACTACATTCACACCACTGCATCCTCTGTGCCAGTTATACCGGTACAGCTGTATAATATATACACACCACTGCATGGCCCATGCCAGTTATACCCGTACAGCTGTATAATATATACACACCACTGCATGGCAAGTGCCAGTTATACCCGTACAGCTGTATAATGTATACACACCACTACATGGCCTGTGCCAGTTATACCAGTACAGCTGCATAATATATACACACCACTGCATGCTCTGTGCCAGTAATACCCATACAGCTGTATAATATATACACACCACTGCATGGCCCGTGCCAGTTATACCAGTACAGCTGCATAATATATACACACCACTGCATGCTCTGTGCCAGTAATACCCGTACAGCTGTATAATATATACACACCACTGCATGGCCCGTGCCAGTTATACCCGTACAGCTGGATAATACACATACCATTGCATGGTGGGTGCCAGTTATACCTGCACAGCTGTATACTACATTCACACCACTGCATCCTCTGTGCCAGTTATACCGGTACAGCTGTATAATATATACACACCACTGCATGGCCCATGCCAGTTATACCCGTACAGCTGTATAATATATACACACCACTGCATGCTCTGTGCAGTTATACCTGTACAGCTGTATAATATATACACACACCACTGCATGACCTGTGCCATTTATACCCGTACAGCTGTATAATATATACACACCACTGCATGGCTCGTGCCAGTTATACCTGTACAGTTGTATAATTATATACACACCACTGCATGGCCTGTGCATGTTATACCCATACAGCTGTATAATATATACACAACACTGCATGGCCTGTGCCAGTTATACCCGTACAGCTGTATACTATATACACACCACAGCATGCTCTGTGCCAGTTATAACTGCACAGCTGTATAATATATACACACCACGGCATGGCCTGTGCCAGTTATACCCATACAGCTGTATAATATATACACACCACTGCATGCTCTGTGCCAGTTATATTCGTTCTGCTGTATAATATATACACACCACTGCATGCTCTGTGCCAGTTATACCTGTACAGCTGTATAATATACACACATCACTGCATGCTCTGTGCCAGTTATATTCGTACAGCTGTAAAATGTATACACACCACTGCATGCTCTGTGCAAGTTATACCCGTACAGCTGTATAATACATACACACCACTGCATGGCCTTTGCCAGTTATACCTGTACAGCTGTATAATATATACACACCACTGCATGCCAGTGATACCTGTACAGCTGTATAATATATACACACCACTGCATGGCCTGTGCCAGTTATACCCCTGCAGCTGTATAATATATACACACCACTGCATGCTCTGTGCCAGTTATACCTGTACAGCTGTATAAAATATACACACCACTGCATGCTCTGTGCCAGTTATACGTGTACAGCTGTATAATATATACACACCACTGCATGCCCGTGCCAATTATACCTGTACAGCTATATAATATATACACACCACTGCATGCTCTGTGCCAGTTATACCTGTACAGCTGTATAAAATATACACACCACTGCATGCTCTGTGCCAGTTATACCCGTACAGCTGGATAATATATACACACCACTGCATGGCCTGTGCCAGTTATACCTGTACAGCTGTATAATATATACATACCACTGCATACTCTGTGCCAGTTATACCCGTACAGCTGTATAATATATACACACCACTGCATGGTGGGTGGCAGTTATACCCGTACAGTTGTATAATATATACACATCACTGCATGCTCTGTGCCAGTTATACCTGTACAGCTGCATAATATATACACACCACTGCATGGCCCGTGCCAGTTATACCCATACAGCTGTATAATACATACACACCAGTGCATGGCCGGTGCCAGTTATACCTGTACAGCTGTATACTATATTCACACCACTGCATCCTCTGTGCCAGTTATACCGGTACAGCTGTATAATATATACACACCACTGCATGGCTCATGCCAGTTATAGCCGTACAGCTGTATAATATATACACACCACTGCATGCTCTGTGCCAGTTCTACCTGTACAGCTGTATAATATTTTCACACCACTGCATGCTCTATGCCAGTTATACCCGAAGAGCTGTATACTATATACACACCACAGCATGCTCTGTGCCAGTTATACCCATAGAGCTGTACAATATATGCACACCACTGCATACTCTGTGCCAGTTATACCTGTACAGCTGTATAATATATACAAACCACTGCATGGCCCGTGCCAGTTATGCCCGCGGAGCTGTATAATACATACACACCACTGCATGGTGGGTGCCAGTTATACCTGTACAGCTTTATAATATATACACACCATTGCATGCTCGGTGCCAGTTATACCCGTACAGCTGTATAATATATACACACCACTACATGGCCTGTGCCAGTTATACCCGTACAGCTGTATAATATATACATACCACTGCATGGCCTATGCCAGTTATACCTGTACAGCTGTATAATACATACACACCACTGCATGCTCTGTGCCAGTTATACCTGTACAGCTGTAAAATATATTCACACCACTGCATGCTCTATGCCAGTTATACCTGTACAGCTTTATAATATATACACACCACTGCATGCTCGGTGCCAGTTATACCCGTACAGCTGTATAATATATACACACCACTACATGGCCTGTGCCAGTTATACCCGTACAGCTGTATAATATATACATACCACTGCATGGCCTATGCCAGTTATACCTGTACAGCTGTATAATATATACACACCACTGCATGGCCCGTGCCAGTTATACCCATACAGCTGTATACTATATTCACACCACTGCATCCTCTGTGCCAGTTATACCGGTACAGCTGTATAATATATACACACCACTGCATGGCTCATGCCAGTTATACCCGTACAGCTGTATAATATATACACACCACTGCATGCTCTGTGCCAGTTATACCTGTACAGCTGTATAATATTTTCACACCACTGCATGCTCTATGCCAGTTATACCCGAAGAGCTGTATAATATATGCACACCACTGCATGCTGTTTGCCAGTTATACCAGTAGAGCTGTACAATATATGCACACCACTGCATACTCTGTGCCAGTTATACCTGTACAGCTGTATAATATATACACACCACTGCATGGCCCGTGCCAGTTATGCCCGCAGAGCTGTATAATACATACACACCACTGCATGGGTGGGTGCCAGTTATACCTGTACAGCTGTATAATATATTCACACCACTGCATACTCTGTGCCAGTTATACCTGTACAGCTGTTTAATATATACACATCACTGCATGCTCTGTGCCAGTTATACCTGTACAGCTGTATAATATATACACCACTGCATGCTCTATGCCAGTTATACCTGTACAGCTTTATAATATATACACCACTGCATGCTCGGTGCCAGTTATACCCCTACAGCTGTATAATATATACACACCACTGCATCCTCTGTGCCAGCTATATCTGTACAGCTGTATAATATATACACACCACTACATGGCCTGTGCCAGTTATACCAGTACAGCTGTATAATATATACACACCACTGCATGGCCCGTGCCAGTTATACCTGTACAGCTGTATAAGATATACACACCACTGCATGCTCTATGCCAGTTATACCTGTACAGCTGTATAATATATACACACCACTGCATGCTCTGTGCCAGTTTACCCGTACAGCTGTATAATATATACACACCACTGCATCCTCTGTGCCAGCTATACCTGTACATCTGTATAATATATACACACCACTGCATGCTCTGTGCCAGTTTTCCCTGTACAGCTGTATAATCTATTCACACCACTGCATGGCCCGTGCCAGTTATACCTGTACAGTTGTATAATATATACACACCACTGCATGGCCAGTGCCAGTTATACCTGTACAGCTGTATAATATATACACACCACTGCATGGCCCATGCGAGTTATACCCGTACAGCTGTATAATATATACACACCACTGCATGCTCTGTGCCAGTTATACCCGTAGAGCTGTATTATATATACACACCACAGCATGGCCCGTGGCAGTTATACCTGTACAGCTGTATAATATATACACACCACTGCATGGCCCGTGAGAGTTATATCTGTACAGCTGTATAATATATACACACCACTGCATGCTCTGTGCCAGTTATACCCGTACAGCTGTATAATATATACACACCACTGCATGCGCTGTGCCAGTTATACCCGTACAGCTGTATAATATATACACACCACTGCATGGCCTGTGCCAGTTATACCCGTAGAGCTGTATAATATATACACACCACTGCATGGCCTGTGAGAGTTATACCTGTACAGCTGTATAATATATACACACCACTGCATGCTCTGTGCCAGTTATACCCGTACAGCTGTATAATATATACACACCACTGCATGGCCTGTGCCAGTTATACCCGTACAGCTGTATAATATATACACACCACTGCATGCTCTGTGCCAGTTATACCCGTACAGCTGTATAATCTATTCACACCACTGCATGGCCTGTGCCAGTTATACCCGTACAGCTGTATAATATATACACACCACTGCATCCTCTGTGCCAGTTATACCTGTACAGTTGTATAATATATACACACCACTGCATGCGCTGTGCCAGTTATACCCGTACAGCTGTATAATATATACACACCACTGCATGGCCTGTGCCAGTTATACCTGTACAGCTGTATAATAGATACACACCACTGCATGGCCCGTGAGAGTTTTATCTGTACAGCTGTATAATATATACACACCACTGCATGCTCTGTGCCAGTTATACCCGTACAGCTGTATAATATATACACACCACTGCATGCTCTGTGCCAGTAATACCCGTACAGCTGTATAATCTATTCACACCACTGCATGGCCCGTGCCAGTTGTACCTGTACAGCTGTATACTGTATACAGACCACTGCATGCTCTGTGCCAGTTATAACTGTACAGCTGTATAATATATACACACTCCTGCATGCCCGTGCCAATTATACCAGTACAGCTGTATAATATATACACACATCACTGCATGCCCGTGTCAATTATACCAGTACAGCTGTATAATATATACCCACCTCTGCATGCTCTGTGCCAGTTATACCTGCACAGCTGTATCATATATACACACCACGGCATGGCCTGTGCCAGTTATACCCATGCAGCTGTATAATATATACACACCACTGCATGCTCTGTGCCAGTTATATTCGTACACCTGTATAATATATACACACCACTGCATGCTCTGTGCCAGTTATACCTGTACAGCTGTATAATACATACACACCACTGCATGGCCTGTGCCAGTTATATTCGTACAGCTGTATAATATATACACACCACTGCATGCTCTGTGCCAGTTATACCTGTACAGCTGTATAATACATACACACCACTGGATGGCCTGTGCCAGTTATACCCGTACAGCTGTATAATACATACACACCATTGCATGGCGAGTGCCAGTTGTACCTGTACAGCTGTATACTATATACAGACCACTGCATGCTCTGTGCCAGTTATGCTGTACAGCTGTATAATATATACACACCACTGCATGCCCGTGCCAATTATACCGGTACAGCTGTATAATATATACACACCTCTACATGCTCTGTGCCAGTTATATTCGTACAGCTGTATAATATATACACACCACTGCATGCTCTGTGCCAGTTATACCTGTACAGCTGTATAATACATACACACCACTGCATGGCCTGTGCCAGTTATACCCATACAGCTGTATAATATATACACACCACTGCATGGCGGCTGCCAGTTATACCTGTACAGCTGTATAATATATACACATCACTGCATGCTCTGTGCCAGTTATACCTGTACAGCTGTATAATATATACACACCACTGCATGGCCCATGACAGTTATATCTGTACAACTGTATAATATATACACGCCACTGTATGCTCTGTGCCAGTTATACCCGTACAGCTGTATAATATATACACACCACAGCATGCTCTGTGCCAGTTATACCTGTACAGCTGTATAATATATACACACCACTGCATGGCCCATGACAGTTATATCTGTACAACTGTATAATATATACACGCCACTGTATGCTCTGTGCCAGTTATACCCGTACAGCTGTATAATATATACACACCACAGCATGCTCAGTTCCAGTTATACCTGTACAGCTGTATACTATATACACACCACTGCATGTGTATCAGCAGGAATGCCAGTAGGTCGTTTCTCCTCGGCATCAGTCTGGCTCCTTACTGAGACTGGAATGGGCCTTGTTCAGGTAGTAGCAATAAAGAACTATTCCTCTTCCACTCAATCAGGATCAATGGAGCTTGCCTCTCTCTCCCATGGAGACTCATTTTGTCTCTGGAACCAAATCTGGGTGTCGGTGTAGATGGTAATTGAATCGTGGACTCCGCAGTCCTTTTCTCGAGCAGTGTTAGGCTGTTCACTCCCCGGACAGCTGCCCGTGGTGCTGAGCTCTGTTTCAGTGTCGTGTTCAGCCAGCCCGCTGACCTGAGGCCGAGTCCCCACGAATGATGTTCTCGGTACAGATGTTCGGCTGCATGTCAGAGGGGCATCTGATGACTGCTCTCATTTTTCCCTCCATTGCTTGAAACCCAAGTTATACTTTGTCTCAAACGTACTCCCAGGATTGCCTCGGGTACAGCAGCTCTGAGTACTGATAGAGTGAGAGTAGAGCAGTAATGTGAGACGTGACATGGCAAGTGTGTGTTTGGGAAGAACCGGTGACTTTGGACCTGTGGGGCTGGATTTTCCGGTGATATCCGAACATGTTTCTCCCCGGAGGGATGGCAATGGCGGAGGCGAGCTCTTCTGGGCGGATGGTCGGCTTCCAGCGCCCACGGGGGTTTTGGGGCCGATTTTACGGGGGCACGGAGCATTACCGTCCCTGGTTACGACACTGGCTCGCTTTTGGACTCCCGCCTGACCCATGTTGCCTGTGATTGTTTTTCTTTTCTTTTGCGATTTATATTGGTGGTGGCATGGGCTACGTATTCGGAATGTTTTTGGTGGGGTTTTTTTCATAGGTTTTTTTCTCCCCGGACCAGCTTTTTAACTCGGGATTTTCCCATGCTCAGTCGGCCTAGCGCCTGAGAGAGATATGGAATACCTCCCTTATTGCTCCGCCCCACACTCGGGGCCCAACTGCCTAATTTTGCTGACTGAGGTGCAAACTGTTCCCGGGCGCAAACTTTACTGTCCCGCTGCCATTACCACCCGGAAATGAGCAAAGCCAAAAATCCAGCCATGGTTCCTAAAGCTCTCCACTATTTGGGTTTTCCTCGTCTCATGTCTGGGTCTGTTGTAGACTCATTGATTGAGATTGATCGCTGTGATTGGTCAACAACTCCATTATTGTTGTATCATGAGACTAACAGGTTGGTAGAAGGCAGACTAGATGGACCTTGGTGTTTTTTCATCAAGCAATTCCGACATTCACTGCTGCATGTCCCGTGCCAGAAGCTGCTGAACTCTACTGCACCTGTAGGGGGAGCTGACAACCAAGGCAAGAAGGTTCGACACAAGAAGAGCCCGTGAGTGGAGGCTGCAGGTGTAAATCTGAGCGTGGAGCTACAGTGAGAGGGTTTCTATTAATCCTGCAGTGTGGCCTGCTGCACCAAGGGGTGGTAGTGTGGTGGTTATGCTTTTGGACTAATAATCCAGAGAATGTGAGTTCAAATTCCGCATCCACACCCCCCCGGCCCCCTTATGGCAGTTTGGGAATTTCAGTTCCGGAATGAAATCTGAAAATAACAAAGCTAGTATCAGTATAAGTGACCATGAAGCTGTTGGATTGTTGTAAAAACCCAACTGGTTTACTAATGGCCTTTATATCATAGAATCATAGAAATTTACAGCATGGAAGGAGGCCATTTCGGCCTATCGTGTCCTGGCCGACCAAGAGCTACCCAGCCTAATCCCACTTTCCAGCTCTAGGTCCGTAGCCCTGTAGGTTACGGCACTTTAAGTCCACATCCAAGTACTTTTTAAATGTGGTGAGGGTTTCTGCCTCTGCCACCCTTTCAGGCAGTGAGTTCCAGACTCCCACCACCCTCTGGGTGAAGCTATTTCCCCTCACATCTCCTCTAAACCTCTCCCCAATTACTTTAAATCTATGCCCCCTGGTTGTTGACCCCTCTGCCAAGGGAAACAGGTCCTTCCTATCCACTTTATCCAGGCCCCTCATAAATCTGTCCCACCCTCCCTTACCCTCAACGACTATCTGTCCCACCTGTGACAGGGACTGTGGCCCTTGTATTGGACTGTTCAGCCACCTAAGGACTCATTTTAAGAGTGAAGTCCAAGGGACTGCCTATGATGATGATGATGAATTTTATACACCTCAATTAGGTCTCCCCCAGCTTCTTCTGTTCCAAAGACCCAGCATCTCCAATCTTTCCTCATAGCCCAAATTCTCCAGTCCAGGCAACATTGTTGTAAATCTCCTCTGCACCCTTTCCAGTGCAATTACATCTTTCCTGTAATGTGGTGACCAGAACTGCACACAGTACTCCAGCTGTGGCCTAACCAGTGTTTTATGCAGTTCAGCATAACCTCCCTGCTCTTGTATTCTATGACTCAACTAATAAAGGCAAGTTTTCCATATGCCGCCTTATCTACCTGATCTGCTACCTTCAGGGATCAGTGGACCTGCACTCCAAGGTCCCTTTGTTCCTCTACACTTTTCAGTGTCGTACCATTTAATGTGTATTCCCTTGTCTTGTTAGACCTCCCCAAATACATTACCTCATATTTATCCCGATTGAATTCCATTTGCCACTGTTCCACCCACCTGACCAGTTCATTGATATCTTCCTGCAGTCTGCAGCTTTCTTCTTCATTATCAACCACACAGCCTATTTTAGTGTCAGCTGCAAACTTCTTAATCATATCCCCAACATTCAAATCCAGGTCATTGTTATATGCCACAAAAAGCAAGGGACCCAGCACTGAGCCCTGCGGAACCCCAATGGATACAGCCTTCCAGCCACAAAAATACCCATCAACCATTACCCTTTGCTTCTTGCCTCTGAGACAATTTTGGATCCAACTTGCCACTTTGCCCTGGATCCCATGGGCTTTTACTTTTGTGACCAATCTGCCATGTGGGACCTTATCAAAAGCTTTGCTAAAATCCATATACACTACATCATACGCACTGCCCTCATCGACCCTCCTGGTTACCTCCTCGAAAAATTCAATCAAGTTAGTCAGGCACGACCTTCCCTTGACAAATCCATGCCTTTCCAAATGAAGATTTATCCTGTCCCTCAGGAGTTTTTCCAAGAATTTTCCCACCACTGAGGTTAGGCTGACTGGTCTGTAATTACTCGGTCTTTTTCTCCCTTTTTAAACAACGGTACAACATTAGCAGTCATCCAGTCCTCTGGCACCACACCTGTGACCAGAGAGGATTCGAAAATGATGGTCAGAGCCTCTGCTGTTTCCTCTTTTGCTTCTCTTAACAGCCTGAGATATATTTCATCCGGGCCTGGGGATTTATCCACTTTCAAAGTTGCTAAGCCCCTTAATACTTCCTGTCTCACTATTTTTATCTCGTCTGATATTTCACAGTCCTCCTCCCTCATTGCAAAGTCTATCTCTTCTCTCTCTTTTGTGAAAACAGATGCAAAGTCATTAAGAATCACACCCACGTCTTCCACCTCCACACACATATTTCCTTAATGGTCTCTAATAGGTCCCACTCTTTCTCTAGTTATCCTCTTGCACTTAATGTATTTATAAAATATTTGGGTTTTCCCTGATTTTACTTGCCAACATTCTCTCATGCTCTCTCTGTGCTTTCCTGATAACTTTTTTAATTGCAACCCTGCACTTATGCTCCTCTAGACTTTCTGCAGTATTGAGTTCTTGGTATCTGCCATAAGCTTCTCTTTTTTCTTTATCTTACCCTGTATATCCCTTGACATCCAGGGGACTCTAGATTTGTTAGCCCCACCCTTTTTTTTAAGGGAACATACTTGCTCTGTACCCTCCAGATCTCCTCCTTAATTGTCTCCCACTGCCCTGACACTGATTTACCACCAAGTAGCTGTTTCCAGTCCACTTTGGCCAAATCCCATCTCAGCTCAGCAAAATTGACTTTATCCCAATTGACACCATTTTTTCCTGGTCCACCTTTGTCCTTTTCCACTACCCTAAATCTTACTGAATTATGATCACTAGCACCAAAATGCTTTCCCACCGAAACCCCTTCCACCTGCCCCTCTTCATTCTCCAAAACCAAATCCAGAACCGCCCCCTCCCTATTGGCTAAAGAAGTTCTCCTGAATGCATTTTAGGAATTCCACACCCTCTGTACCATTCACACTACTTTCCTTTCAGTTAATATTAGAGTAGTTGAAATTCCCCACTATTACAACTCTATAGTTTTTGCACTTTGCAGCAATTTGCCCACATATTTATTCTTCTATCTCGCTCTGACTGTTTGGGGGTCTATAGTACACTCCCTTTTGGCAAGTAAAATCAGGGAAAACCCAAAGATGTTTTATAAATATATTAAGAGCAAGAGGATAACTAAGAGAAAGAGTGGAACCTATTAGAGACCATATAGGAAATCTGTGTGTGGAGGCGGAAGACGTGGGTATGATCGACCCTTTTTTTGTTCTTCAATTCAACTCACATGGCCTCGTTTGATGATCCCTCTAACATATCATCCCTTCTCACAGCTGTAATTGTTTCTTTAATTAATACTGCAACCCCCCCCCTCCTTTTTTACCCCCCTCTCTATCCCGTCTATTATAGAAGGAGACCTGCCGCCCTTACCCTGTCTGGCCTATGTGTGACTCCAGTCCCACACCAATGTGGTTGACTCTTAATAGGCACTCGGTTTAGCCAAACACCAACTTATCAGGGCAAGCAGGGATGGGCACTAAATGCTGGCCTTGCCAGTGACACCCATGTCCTAAGAATGACTTTTTTAAACTGACAGCGCTGGGAGAACAAAATGGATTTGAACTGTTTCTCCAGTGTTGCTGGTGTGGTGGGAGGGACCTCTCCACAACATCAGACCTGCCTTGCTTTAGATATAGCAATTTGCTAAAGACAAAAGGGCAGTTTGACGTCTCCCAGGTGAAGTGGGCCCTTTTAGTTCATTATTGCTTTACTCTGGCATCGTCAACAGTTCAGCCAAGTGTGCTTGTAATTTACCTTGGTTTTTTTAAACTGTTCTGCAAAACAAAGAACCTCTCAAAGTCTCTCTGTCGGTTGGCTGGATCATCCACCAACAAAAATTTCAGCTAGGGAATCCGATTATCCTATCCTCGTCGCCAATGTGATATATTCTTACGACATCACTAAGAAGCACATTACGATGGCTCTTACCATAAACCTGTCATCATGTGATTTTGCCATATGACCCTTTTATTTATATCAGTGGTTGCATTACCACAGTAGTCTACTAGGTGGAGCAGTTGTCCACTAGGGGAAGTTCTATTACACCTACAAGCCTTCCTTCAATAGTGTCTATTTACCCAGCAACTGGGTGGCTTGCCTGCTTCATTCCATTGTCACTCGCAGACACTCTCCATCCGTGCAAATGAAAAGTCAATTCTTTGCGCTTCCTAGCACAGTGCTTGCTCAGACTGACCTGCTCCCTGTTGTCTTGCCCCCCCTCTAGGCCAGAAGGAAAACCCTGCAGGAAATGATCCACCTGTACCGCTTCTATAACACCTGCAACGAATTCGACTCCTGGATGAAGGACAAGGAGAATGTTTTCAAAACCTTCGAGCCCAAGTCGACCAATGTGGAGGTCATGCAGAGGAAATACGAGGTTTGTTGCCTGTACTGAACACCCAATCTGTGCTTCCCTCTCTGTGACCCCCGCCCCCCCCTCCCATCTCACACTGTAGATCCAAACCCAATCTGTGCTTCTCTCTCTCTGACCCCCCCCCCCCATCTCACACTGTGTCTCCACACCCAATCTGTGCTTCTCTCTCTCTGACACCCCCCCCCCCCCCATGTAACACTGTGTCTCCACACCCAATCTGTGCTTCTCTCTCTCTGACACCCTTCCCCCCCCCATGTAACACTGTGTCTCCACACCCAATCTGTGCTTCTCTCTCTCTGACACCCCCCCCCCCCATGTAACACTGTAGATCCAAACCCAATCTGTGCTTCTCTCTCTCTGACCCCCCCCCCATGTAACACTGTGTCTCCACACCCAATCTGTGCTTCTCTCTCTCTGACCCCCCCCATCTCACACTGTAGATCCAAACCCAATCTGACCCCCCCCCATCTCACACTGTGTCTCCACACCCAATCTGTGCTTCTCTCTCTCTGACCCCCCCCCATCTCACACTGTGTTTCCACACCCAATCTGTGCTTCTCTCTCTCTGACACCCTTCCCCCCCCCCATGTAACACTGTGTTTCCACACCCAATCTGTGCTTCTCTCTCTCTGACACCCTCCCCCCCCCCATGTAACACTGTGTCTCCACACCCAATCTGTGCTTCTCTCTCTCTGACACCCTCCCCCCCCCATGTAACACTGTGTCTCCACACCCAATCTGTGCTTCTCTCTCTCTGACACCCTCCCCCCCCCCCCATGTAACACTGTGTCTCCACACCCAATCTGTGCTTCTCTCTCTCTGACCCCCTCCCCCCCCATGTAACACTGTGTCTCCACACCCAATCTGTGCTTCTCTTTCTCTCTGACCCCCTCCCCCCCCATGTAACACTGTGTCTCCGTACAGTATTGTTTCACTGGACTAGGTGGTGGTTGCCAAACCATCACCACTGACTGAGGTGGTTTTATATTTCAGAACTTCTTGACCGAGCTTGCTGCTGGGAAAGGCCGACTGGACGAGATTAACCAATTGGTGGAAGAGTTTATCAAAAATAGACACAGCAAGCAGCGGGAAATCAGAGCAAAGCAGCGGGAAATTCATAAAAGGTAAATCCTAGCTCAGTGTGCATCGCCACCCATCTCCAAGTGGTGGTGTTGTTGGTGTGTGAGAGCGCAAGTGTCAGTTCACTCTGCACAGAGCAGGGATCGAATCTGTGTGGGTCAGCATCAGACAGTGTACTATTTGTGATGTTCACGAGTTCACACTGGAAGCTTGGAGAGGCCGAAGCTGCTGACACTCAATATTCAGAAATCTACAAGAAACAAAGTACCATAAGAATAGATGCATCACGAGTGTAGCACAAGAGGCACAAGTGAAGAATGACATCAGGACTGATGTCCAGAACTTGCAAAGAGTGATCAACACTGTATGATTCAGAGTAAGGCAGTGGAGGGAAACCCTTTGTCATTCAACCCTTCAAAGAATCATAGAATGATACAGCACAGAAGGAGACCATTCGGCCAATACCTGTTCTTCCTCATTGAAAGAGCCATCCAATCAGAATTAGCTATCCATCAATTAGCTTCTACAGGTGTATAAAAAGGAAGCGAGTAGCTAAAATAAACATTGGTCCCTTAAAGAATGAGACTGGGGAATTAATAATGGGTAACAAGGAAATGGCGGAGACTTTGAACAAATATTTTGTATCGGTCTTCACAGTAGAAGACACTAAAAACATCCCAATAACTGATAATCAAGGAGTTAGTGCGGGGGGGGAGAGGGGATGAACTTAAAACAATCACTATCACTAGAGATAAAGTACTAGGCAAACTAATGGGACTAAAGGTGGACAAGTCCCCTGGACCTGATGGCCTGCATCCTGGGGTCTTAAAAGAAGTGGCTGCAGAGATAGTGGATGCATTGGTTGTAATCTACCAAAATTCCCTGGATTCTGGCGAGTTCCCAGCAGATTGGAAAACCACAAATGTAACGCCCCTATTTAAGAAAGGAGGGAGACTGAAAGCAGGAAACTATAGACTAGTTAGCCTAATGTCTGTCATTGGGAAAATGCTGGAGTCCATCATTAAGGAAGTAGTAGCAGGACTTTTAGAAAATCAAAATGCAGTCAAGCAGAGTCAGCATGGTTTTATGAAGGAGAAATCATTTTTGTCAAATTTTCTGGAGTTCTTTGAGGAGGTAATGAGCAGGGTGGATAAAGAGGAACCAGTGGATGTCATGTATTTGGATTTCCAGAAAGCATTCGATAAGGTACCACATAAAAGGTTACTGCACAAGATAAGAGTTCACGGGGTTGGGGGTGATATATTAGTGTGGATAGAGGATTGGCTAACTAACAGAAAACAGAGAGTCGGGATAAATGGGTCATTTTCAGGTTGGCAAACTGTAACTAGTGGGGTGCCGCAGGGATCGGTGCTGGGGCCTCAACTATTTACAATCTGTATTAATGACTTGGATGAAGGGACCGAGTGTAACGTAGCCAAGTTTGCTGATGATACAAAGATAGGTGGGAAAGCAAGTTGTGAGGAGGCCATAAAGAATCTACAAAGGGATATAGGTAGGCTCAGCGAGTGGACAAAAATTTGGCAGATGGAGTATAATGTGGGAAAGTGGGAGGTTATCCACTTTGGTAGGAAAAATAAAAAAGCAAATTACTATTTAAATGGGGAGAGATTACAAAATGCTATAGTACAGAGGGACCTTGGGGTCCTTGTGCATGAAACACAAAAAGTTAGTATGCAGGTACAGCAAGTGATCAGGAAGGCAAATGGAATGTTGGCCTTTATTGCAAGGGGGATAGAGTATAAAAGCAGAGAAGTCCTGCTACAACTGTACAAGATACTGGTGAGGCCACACCTGGAGTACTGCGTACAGTTTTGGTCTCCTTATTTAAGGAAGGATATACTTGCATTGTAGACAGTGCAGAGAAGGTTCACGAGGTTGATTCCTGAGATGAAGGGGTTGTCTTATGAAAAAAGGTTGAGCAGGTTGGGCCTGTACTCATTGGAGTTTAGAAGAATAAGAGCTGATCTTATTGAAACATATAAGATCCTGAGGGCTCTTGACAGGGTAGATGTGGTGAGGATGTTTTCCCTCTTGGGGGAATCTAGAGCTAGGGGGCATAGTTTCAGAATAAGGGATCGCACATTTAAAACAGAAATAAGCAGGAATTTTTTCTCCCAGAGGGTCGTGAATCTTTGGAATTCTCTGCCCCAGAGAGCTGTGGAGGCTGGGTCATTGAATATATTTAAGGTGGAGATAGACAGATTTTTGAATGATAAGGGAATAAAGGGTTATGGGGAGCGGGCAGGGAAATGGAGTTGAGGCCATGATCTTTTTGAATTGCGGAGCAGGCTCGATGGGCCAAATAGCTTACTCCTGCTCCTATTTCTTATGATCTTATGTTCTAAATCTTTAGCATTGTAATATCTAAAATAGCCTAACAGTCGGGCAGTGTGAATGTGTAATATCTGGAATCGGCTCAGGGTCGGGCAGTATGAAGCCCTTTGTGTAATGTGAGGTTCAATGAGGAGTTCAGATGAGCATGCCAGGAACAGCACCATTCGTACCAAAGCCTTGATTTCAAAATTCTCATCCTTATTTTCAAACTCTCCGAGATATCTGCCCTCTTGAGCATCCCTGATTATAATCGCTCAACCATTGGTGGCCGTGCCTTCTATTGCCTGGGCCCCAAGCTCTGGATGTCCCTCCATAAACTTCTCCGCCTCTCTACCTCTCTTTCCTGCTTCAAGGCACTCCTTAAAGCATACCTCTTTGACCAAGCTTTTGGTCACCTGCACTAATTTCTACTTATGCAGCTCGGTGTCAAATTTCTTATCTCATAATACTCCTGTGAAGCTCCTTGGGACATTTCACTATGTTAAAGGCGCTATATAAATACAAGTTTTTATTGTTGTTATAAAAATGCAGTACCTACCTAGGGAGTCTGCAACGCAGGACTAAATGCATGCTAAGCAGCGGAAACAGCATAATATAAACAGAGCTAAACAATCCCACAATCGACGGGTCAGATCAAAGCTCTGCAGTCCTGCCACATGCAGTCGTGAATAGTGGTGGACCCTTAAACAACTAACGGGAGGAAGAGGCTCATGAATATCCCCATCCTCAATGATGGCGAAGTCCAGCAGGCAAGTGCAAAAGACAAGGCTGAAGAGTTTACAACCATCTTCAGCCAGAAGTGCCGAGTGGATGATCCATATCGGCCTCCTCCTGAGGTCCCCACCATCACAGAAGCCCATCTTCAGCCAATTCGATTCACTCCGCGTGATATCAGAAACGGCTGAGCGCACTGGTACAGCAAAGGCTATGGGTCCCAACAACATCCCTGCTGTCGTGCTGCACTCCAGAACTAGCTGTGCCTCTAGCCAAGCTGTTCCAGTACAGCTACAACACTGGCATCTATCCAACAAAGTGCAAAACTGCCCAGGTATGTCCTGTCTACAAAAAGCAGGACAAATCCAATCCGGCCAGTTACCACCCCATCAGTCTACTCTCAATTATCAGCAAAGTGATGGAAGATGTCGTCGACAGTGCTATCAAGAGGCACTTACTCACCAATAACCTGCTCACCGATGCTCAGTTTGGGTTCTGCCAGGACCACTCAGCTCCAGACCTCATTGCTGCCTTGGTCCAAACATGGACAAAAGAGCTGAATTCAGAGGTGACGTGAGGTGAGAGTGACTGCCCTTGACATCAAGGAAGCATTTGACCGAGTGTGGCACCAAGGAGCCCCAGTAAAATTGAAGTTAATGGGAATCAGGGAGAAAACTCTCCACTGGCTGGCACAAAGGAAGATGGTTGTGGTGGTTGGAGGCCAATCATCACAGCCCCAGAACATAGCTGCAGGAGTTCCTCAGGGCAGTGTCCTAGGCCCAACCACCTTCAGCTGCTTCATCAATGACCTTTCCTCAATCATAAGGTCAGAAGTGGGGATGTTCGCTGATGATTGCACAGTGTTCCGTTCCATTCGCAACTCCTTAGATAATGAAGCAGTCCATGCCTGCCTGCAGCAAGACCTGAACGACATTCAGACTTGGGCTGGTTTGTGGCAAGTAACATTCGCACCACATAAGTGCCAGGCACTGACCATCTCTAACAGGCGAGCATCTAACCACTGCCCCTTGACAATCAACAGCATTACCATTGTCGAATCCCCCACCACCAACATCCTGGGGGTCACCATTGACCAGAAACTTAACTGGACCAGCCACATAAATACTGCAGCAACAAGAGCGGGTCAGAGGCTGGTTATTCTGTGGTGAGTGTCTCACCTCCTGATTCCCAAAGCCTTTCCACCATCTGCAAGGCACAAGTCAGGAGTGTGATGGAATAGTCCCCATTTGCCTGGATGAGTGCAGCTCCAGCAACTTAAGAAGCTTGTCACCATCCAGGACAAAACAACCTGTTTGATTGGCACCCCATCCACCACCTTAACATTCACTCCCTCCACCACCGGCGCACTGTGGCTGCAGTGTGTACCATCTATAAAATGCACTGCAGCAACTCGGCAAGGCTTCTTCGGCAGCACCTCCCAAACCCGTGACCTCTACCACCTAGAAGATCAAGGGCAGCAGGTGCATGGGAACATCACCATCTGCAAGTTCCCCTCCAAGTCACACACCATCCTGACTTGGAAATATATCTGCCGTTCCTTCATTGTTGCTGGGTTAAAATCCTGGAACTCCCTCCCTAACAGCACTGTGGGAGGATCTTCACCACACGGACTGCAGCGGTTCAAGAAGGCAGCTCACCACCACCTTCTCAAGGGCAATTAGGGATGGGCAATAAATGCTGGCCTTGCCAGCGAAGCCCATATCATAGAATAAATAATTTAAAAAGAATATGTGGATTGGCTCGGTGTAGGGCAATGCAGTTCCATGAGATCTAGATATGATCTGCTACCTCATTTAGATGGATGTTGGTCACAGTGTCAAAGACTATTGAATGATGGGGTGTGTTATAGCCCAGCCTGATCCCGTTCTCACCTAACATTCACACAAGTTCCACCAGGTGTCATGGGACAGTGAATCTGGCTGAGTTATTCTGCCCTGATTGAGCGAGCTCACACAGCACAGGCCAAGGATTGAGCCTGTCGGCTTCTGCTCGGTAAGGCTCTGTATGTCAGCAAGATTTATTCAGCAGCCTTCAGGTGAGCTCTGAAATAAAATACCTTTCAAAATGATGCACTGAAAAATTCTCCTGGGCGATAGCTTTGACATGTACACAGTCTACCTTCACTTCAGATTATCTGTTAATTTGAATTGCAATCATGCAAAAGCCATCTGTTATTGAAAAGACTTTGAAATGTTTTCCATAATTTGAGCTCCTCAATTTAAATTACCGCTTAATTCAAATTCGCACTCCGACCAGTGAAATCTGCTGAATTCCAAATTAATCTGGGTTCAAGCAGCTAGCCAATTTCACCATGCTGGTATTCAGCGAAGGACATGGAACAGATCCAGCTTTAATTTATGGATCTGCTCCTTCAAAAATCACCACCCAGCCAAGTCCAGGTAAGCAGGGCAGCAAATTCTCACAGAAAGCATCGACAACTTGGCACATGAAAAGACTTCTAAGATTTCTGCTCTTCTCCTTTAAGACGCTCCTTAAAACCTACCTCTTTGACCAAGCTTTTGGTCATATGTCCAAATATCTCTATGTGGCACAGTGTGAACTTATGTTTGATAATGTTTCTGTGAAGCGCCTCAGGACATTTTACAATGTTAAAGGTGCTGTATAAATGCAAGTTGTTGATTGCTGAGGAGGTGGGTGACGAGTAAGCAAGATGTCCCAATGGAACCTTTCTTTGTGTTAAATGCGTGGGACAAGTGGGAGCAAAATGCTGAGTATTCTGTAAAATGGTCCAACGTAGCATTGCACAGCTTGTAGAGTGCTCCAGTTTCAATCACGTTACTGTGTAATGGTGCATCTTAATGTTTGTTAGCTTGGCTCAATGGGTAGCACACTCGCCTCTGAGTCAGAAGGTTGTGGATTCAAGTCCCACTCCAGAGACTTGAGCACATAAATCTAGACTGACACTCCAGTCGGAGGTGCCATCTTTCAGATGCGATGTTAAACAGAGGTTCCGTCTGCCCTCTCAGGTGATGTAAAAGATTCCACAGCACGACTCGAAGAGAAGCAGGGGAGTTCTTCCGGTGTCCTGGGACAACATTTATCCCTCAACCAGCACCACTAAAACAGATTAACTGGTCATTATCTCAGCTTGCTGTGCGCACATTGCCTGCCGCGTTTCCTACCTTACAACAGTGACTACACTTCGAAAGTGGTTGTAAAGCGCTTTGTGACATTCTGAGGGTGTGAAAGGTGCTTTAGAAATCACTTCTAAAAGTCTTCCTTTCTTTCTCTCGGTATTGTTTGATGCACTGTTTCATTAACATTGGCTAATTTAAAAGACTGGGTATTGCAAAATTTTAATAAGCATAAAAAAAAAGAAAGACTTGCATTTCTATACTGACTTTCACAACCACCGGATGTCTTTACAGCCAATGAAGTACCTTGGGCGTGTAGTTACTGTTGTGATGTGGGAAATTTGGCAGCCAACCTGCGCACAGCAAACTCCGATAAACAGTGATGTGATAATGACCAGATAATGTGTTTTTGTTATGTAATTGAGGGATAAATATTGGACAGGTCACTGGGATAACTCCCTTGCTTTACTTTGAAATAGTGCCATGGGATCTTTTACGTCCACCTGAGAGAGCAGACGGGGCCTCGGTTTAACGCCTCATCCTGGGGGTAACATATTAGCAAGGATAGAGGATTGGCTAACTAACAGAAATCAGAGAGTCGGGATAAACGGGTCATTTTCCGGTTGGCAAACAGTAATTTCGCAGGGATCGGTGCTGGGGCCTCAACTATTTACAATCTATATTAATGACTTGAATGACTGGACTGAGTGTAATGTAGCCAAGTTTGCTGATGATACAAAGATGGGTGGGAAAGCAATGTGTGAGGAGGACACAAGAAATCTGCAAAGGGATATAGACAGGCTAAGTGAGTGGGCAAAAATTTGGCAGGTGGAGTATAATGTAGGAAAATGTGAAGTTATTCACTTTGGCAGAAAAAATAGAAAAACAAATTATAATTTAAATGGAGAAAAGTTGCAAAGTGTTGCAGTACAGAGGAACCTGGGGGTCCTTGTGCATGAAACACAAAAAGTTAGTATGCAGGTACAGCAAGTAATCAGGAAGGCCAATGGAATATTGGCCTTTGTTGCAAGGGGGATAGAGTATAAAAGCAGAGAAGTCCTGCTATAACTGTACAGGGTATTGGTGAGGCCACACCTGGAGTGCTGCGTACAGTTTTGGTCTCCGTATTTAAGGAAGAATATACTTGCATTGGAGGCTGTTCAGAGAAGGTTCACTAGGTTGATTCCGGGGATGAGAGGGTTGACTTATGAAGATAGGTTGAGTAGGTTGGGCCTATACTCATTGAAGTTCAGAAAAATGAGAGGTGATCTTTGATATGTCCTTACTATACAGTATAAATGCACATGAGGCCCATACTTGAGAGAAGGTCACTCTGTGACCAGTTACCTTTATTACCAAGACCTCAAGTGATGAAGGTGGGTGGAGCTTCCCCTTTTATACCTGAACGTCCAGGTTAGGAGTGTCTCCCACAAGTTCACCCCGTTGTGGTCAATGTTCTCAAGGTGTACAACTTAGGTCAGCTTATACATGGGTTACAATGATAGTTGAATACATGACAATCTTATCGAAACATATAAGATAATGAGGGGGCTCGACAAGGTGGATGCGGAGAGGATATTTCCACTCATAGGGGAAACTAAAACTAGGGGACATAGTCTTAGAATAAGGGGCTTCCCATTTAAAACTGAGATGAGGAGGAATTTCTTCTCTGAGGGTTGTAAATCTGTGGAATTCTCTGCCCCAGAGAGCTGTGGAGGCTGGGTTATTGAATATATTTAAGTGGAGATCGACAGATTTTTTGAGCGATAAGGGAGTAAAGGGTTATGGGAAGCAGGCAGGGAAGTGGAGCTGAGTCCATGATCAGATCAGCCATGATTTTATTAAATGTCGGAGCAGGCTCGAGGAGCCAAATGACCTACACCTGCTCCTATTTCTAGGTTCTTATCTGAAAGACAGCACCTCCGATACTAAAATTAACAGGAGCGAACTTCACTGTTATTTGCAGGGGAGGAATTCTATTTTAAAGTGCACTTCATTTATTTGTAGGTGGGCCCTAATGTTAGTCCTGAAGGAGGAGAAGGGGAAAGAGTTGATTGGCACAGCAGATGTCAAGTCATTTCTCCAGAAGTGCCAGGACACGACAGCCCTGCTGCAGGAGAAGCTCACCCTGCTCTCTGTTACTGAGACCAGCAGCAGCATGAAGGCTGTGGACGATGCGAGGCGCAAGCAATTCATGTCTGACCGGGAGATCCAGGCACTGGAAACCAGAATCGAATACCTGACCAAAATGGCTGACTCGTATGTATCTGTTAATGACTATCATAGGCTGCATCGTGATGGTTTTGTGCATGGTTTTTTTCTCCAGCTTGTTTTTGCACTCATCCAGGAGAGGGATGTTCGTGTTGCAGAATATAATGCTGAGAGATTCAGGCACTCAGTGTTAGCATCAGGTACAGCTCAGGTTCGATACAGAGTAAAGTTCCCTCTACACCGTCCCATCAAACACTCCCAGGGCAGGTACTTCTCGGGTTAGATACAGAGTAAAGCTCCCTCTACACTGTCCCATCAAACGCTCCTCGGGCAGATATAGCACGGGATTAATACAGAGTAACGCTACCTCTACATTGTCTCATCAAACACTCCCAGGGCAGGTACTTCTCGGGTTAGATACAGAGTAAAGCTCCCTCTACACTGTCCCATCAAACGCTCCTCGGGCAGATATAGCACGGGATTAATACAGAGTAACGCTACCTCTACATTGTCTCATCAAACACTCCCAGGGCAGGTACAATTCAGGTTAGATACAGAGTAAAGCTCCCCCTACACCGTCCCATCAAACACTCCCAGGGCAGGTACAGCACGGGTTAGATACAGAGTAAAGCTCCCTCTACACTGTCCCATCAAACACTCCCAGGGCAGGTACAGCACGGGTTAGATACAGAGTAAAGCTCCCTCTACACTGTCCCATCAAACACTCCCAGGGCAGGTACAGCACGGGTTAGATACAGAGTAAAGCTCCCTCTACACTGTCCCATCAAACACTCCCAGGGCAGGTACAATTCAGGTTAGATACAGAGTAAAGCTCCCTCTACACTGTCCCATCAAACACTCCCAGGGCAGGTACAATTCAGGTTAGATACAGAGTAAAGCTCCCCCTACACCGTCCCATCAAACACTCCCAGGGCAGGTACAATTCAGGTTAGATACAGAGTAAAGCTCCCCCTACACCGTCCCATCAAACACTCCCAGGGCAGGTACAATTCAGGTTAGATACAGAGTAAAGCTCCCCCTACACCGTCCCATCAAACACTCCCAGGGCAGGTACAATTCAGGTTAGATACAAAGTAAAGCTCCCCCTACACCGTCGCATCATACACTCCCAAAGTAGCATGTGGTTCATCCAGGGCTCAAACCTCAGTGTTAGTGTCAAGATCTGAATAACAGTAGTATCCCACCGCATGGCACTCAGTTTGAGGCCCATCCTACAGTTTGTAATATCGTGATGTCAGTTAGTGCACAGTGTTGGAACTCAGTACCCGCTGTTCTCTATCTCTCTCTCTCCACAGATGCTGCCTGACCTGTTGAGTATTTTCAGCATTTTCTGTTTTTACTTCAGCATCCGCAGTATTTTGCTTTTGTTTTATGTCCTCTGTCTAATGACGTGCATCATTTCAGAATCCAGGACACAAATCCTGCAGAGAGTGCTGCGATCATGGTGCAGGTGCGTGAGATGGAGGCGGTGTTGCAGAGGGTGAAGACTCAGGCCTCAAGGAGGAAACAGCATCTGACCGACGCGTACAACCAGCAGCTGTACAACCAGGAGAGCAAAGAGCTGCTCCTGTGGGCCAGCACCATGAAGGACAAGCTGGACAGCAAGGAGATGGGATTTGACGTGGGCTCAGCTGAGAATCTTCTGAAGGAACATGGTGATCTGCTGTTGGAGATCAACGCACAGAAAATCAAGTAAGCAACACCCCAGTGAGGAGCAATCTCAGCTACCGCTGGGGCGACAGTGCAGGATGGGCCTGTACCTGAAGAGCAAAAGACCTGTTAATGTGTAGACCCAAAGTTAGAGCTGGAAGTTAGACCAAAACCAGGGCGGGAGGTGTGAGAGGGCAAGGTGGAGAACAACAAGTACGTCAGGTATACACACATTGTCACATGCACGCTTCTGAACTCTCTCTAACAACGTCTATCTATATTGTAGCTCTTCAATCCTCAGTTCCACATTCTCCCTTCAGGTATCAGGGACCAGAATACTTGGATGCCTCTGCCCCTTCAGAACTGATGATTTCAAGCTCTGACTCCAATCATTTTCTGTTGTCCCTTCCCTAACTCGCAGCACATCTCATTCGCCCAGCACCCCTGTGTCTGCTGACCTACATTAGCTCCCGGTCCGGCAACACCTCGATTATAAAATTCCCAACCTTGTTTTCAAATCCCTCCATGGCCTCATCCCTCCCAACCTCTGTAATCTCCTACAGCCTTCCGAGAGCGCTGTGTTCCTCCAATTCTAGCCTCTTGCCCATCCCTGGTTTTAATCGCTCCACCCTTGGCGACCAACTGTCTGGGCCCTAGGAATTCCCTCCCTGAACCTTTTCACCTCTCAACCTCTCTCTTTCACCAAGCTGTCAAAATATCTCCTTATATGGCTCAGTGTCAACTTTTATCAGCTAGCGCTCATGTGAAGCGCCTTGGGACAGTTTACTATGTTAAAGGCACTTTATAAGTGCAAGTTGTTGTTGCCCAGTCCCACTGCACCTCCATTCTTCACCAAGACAGCTTGCGAACCCTCCATCCACCACCACCTTCCTCCGTCTGCCTCTTCTCACCTTGAACAGCTTCTCTTTAACTACACTCACTTCCTCCAGATAAAAGGTGTTG
The DNA here is from genome assembly GCF_044704955.1 of Pristiophorus japonicus. NCBI lineage: Eukaryota > Metazoa > Chordata > Chondrichthyes > Pristiophoridae > Pristiophorus > Pristiophorus japonicus. Next base: position 153,487,785 of record NC_091980.1, on the reverse strand, counting down.
CTATTGGAACCCCAAAGGCCGTGGCTCTTTTTGAAGGTAATGTGGAGTGTTCTTTGTTTCAGGACCCGCTCTATGACCTCATCCTCGGCCTGTGTAGTTGCTGCTTCTAATCTCCACCATCCCTCACCTTCACATATCCGTCTCTGACTCATCCCTCCCCTTTCTGCACACCTCCCTCTCTGTCTCTGCTGATGGGCTTTCCACAGACATTTATTACAAGCCCACAGACCCCACAATTGCCTGTATTATCCTTCTTCCCACCCTGTTTCCTGTAAGACTCTATCCCTTTCTCCTAGTTTCTCTGTCACATTTGCTCTGATTTTTCAATTTTTCCCACCAAACCTCTGAAATGTCGTCTTCATTTCCTGCTTCTATGGTCCATTCCCTCTCCCTTCCCTCCCAGTGAAGATTATCACCACCCCACGCCCCCTCTCCCACCCACTCCGTTCTCTCCTTCTACCTCACTAGTCACTGCATTTGGCAGCTCATCCTTCACCGTTACCTCCAACATTATCCCACCCCATGTACGTCTTCCTTTCCCCATCCCCCTCTGCTTTCCACAGTGACTCTTCTCTTCAGTATACGCTTCGTCATTCATTCATCACCCTGGCCCTTTCCTGTCCTTTCCATTCATCTTCTCCTACACCCCTGTCCAGGGTACCAGACACCCACTCTGTGTGAGATAATTCACGTGTATTTCCTTGAATCTCGTGTACTGTAGTCTCTGTTCACGGTCCTGTTTCCATAGGCAACCACAGCTCTGAATATCTCCACTCTGTCTGGATGCGGGAACCTGACCCGACAGCCCTCCACCCCCCCTCCCCCCCTCCGCTCCGTGACCCAAAACAAGAAGCACCAGAGAAATGATGGGCCAAATGGCCTCCTTCCCTGCTGCACCAAACGTTCGATGGCTAGCACCATGGGTTAGCACCAGGGATTCCTTGCTCACTGAGCTACTGAGCAGTGAGCCATAGCAGGCACAGCATGAGGGCAGGGAGAATGCCCCCAGATCGCTCTGTTGCAGCATCTGGTTATAATGAACTCTTAAGAGGTCAGAGGGAAAGTTACCAGGCTGGGGAGAAAGAGTGAATCATAGATTCATAGAAAATTAACGACACAGAAGTAGACCATTCGGCCCATTGTGTCCGTGGAGGCCAACAAAGAACTACCCAGCCTCGTCCCACTTTCCAGCTCTTGGTCTGTAGCCCTGTAGGTTACGGCACTTTAAGTGCACATCCAAGTACTTTTTAAATGTGGTGAGGGTTTCTGCCTCTGCCACCCTTTCAGGCAGTGAGTTCCAGACCCCCAACACCCTCTGGGTGAAGAAATTTCCCCTCAAATCCCCTCTAAACCTCCCCCCAATTACTTTAAATCTATGTCCCTGGTTGTTGACCCCTCTGCTCAGGGGAATAGGTCCTTCCTATCCACTCCATCTAGGCCCCTCATAATTTTATACACCTCAATTAAATCTCCCCTCAGCCTCCTCTGTTCCAAGGAAAACAAACCCAGCCTATCCAATCTTTCCTCATAGCTGAAGTTTTCCAGTCCTGGCAACATCCTCGTAAATCTCCTCTGTACCCTCTCTAGTGCAATCACATCTTTCCTGTAATGTGGTGACCAGAACTGCACACAGTACTCTAGCTGCGGCCTAACCAATGTTTTATACAGTTCAAGCATAACCTCCCTGCTCTTGTATTCTTGCATTATAGAATGGGGGCGGTGGTGTGGCTGGCCAGCCTGGGGTTTATAATCGGCTGTGGGTAGGAAGTGTTGGCTGGAGTTAAAGTGCATCTTTTGTTTGTGATAGGTTCAAGGAGCTGAATGAGCTGGGGAATCGAGTGCTAAAGACAAGCTGTACCGGTGATGTTGAACAAATGATGCAGAAAATGATGGACATGCAGGCAAAGCTGGAGGATGTGTGGAAGGAACGCAATGCGAAGCTGCAGGAAGGACTCAAGCTGCAGCAGTTTAACCGGGAGGCAGATCGCATTGAGGCCACACTGTCTGGCCACGAAGCCTTCCTGAAGATCGACGATCTTGGGGTAACGTCCATTGTTCTGCACTTTCTGCTTTTTACACAATAGACCTCCAGCTGCACAGTCTATGGGCCTGGCGAGCCCGACATTGTGCATCATGTGGGAAACTGGGAGGCTATCCATTTTGGTAGGAAAAATAAAAAAGCAAATTATTATTTATGTGGGGAGACATTACAAAATGCTGCAGTACAGAGGGACCTGGAGGTCCTTGTACATGAAACACAAAAAGTTAGTGTGCAGGTACAGCAAGTAATCAGGAAGGCAAATGGAATGTTGGCCTTTATTGCAAGGGGGGTGGAGTATAAAAGTAGGGAAGTCCTGCTGCAATGGTACAGGGTATTGGTGAGGCCACACCTGGAGTACTGCGTACAGTTTTGGTCTCCTTATTTAAGGAGGGATATACTTGCATTGGAGGCAGTTCAGAGGAAGTTCATGAGGTTGATACCTGGGATGAAGGGGTTGTCTTATGAAGAAAGGTTGAGCAGGTTGGGCCTGTACACTTTGGAGTTTAGAAGAATGCGAGGTGATCTTATTGAAACGTATAAGATTTTGCAGGGACTGGACATGGTAGATGTGGCGAGGATGTTTTCCCTCATGGGGGAATCTAGAACTGCGGGCATAGTTTCAAAATAAGGAGTCACCCATTTACAACAGAAATGAGGAGGAATTTCTTCTCTCAGGGTCATGAATCTTTGGAATTCTCTGCCCCAGAGAGCTGTAGACGCTGGGTCATTGAATATATTTAAGGTGGAGATAGACAGATTTTTGAGCAATAAGGGAGTCAAGGGTTATGGGGAGCGGGCGGAGAAGTGGAGTTGAGGTCAGGATCAGATCAGCCATGATCTTATTGAATGACGGAGCAGGCTCAAGGGGCCAAATAGCCTACTCTTATGTTCTTATGTGGACTGGGCTCATACGGACTTTCCTTGAGAGTGTTTGAGCTGCTCAGTGTGAGGAGTGAGGATTTTCTCCTGCTAATGGCTGCTAGTGTTAGCACTGAACGCTGTATGTCCAGGTATAGCACAGGAGGGGACTGGATGGAGCAGTGCCCATTCATCCTTGGGACCTAGGTCCAGCACGAACTGCTGGTGTGCAAGTTTCCTTTCTCTGCTGACTGTAAGATTCCTGTGTGGACCGGGTTTAGGGTGCGGTAGCCTAGTTATCATACAGGACTCGTAACCCAGAGGTTCTGAGTTCAAATCCCACCATGGCAATAAATCTCATAATTTGCAGACTGATGGTATGAAAGTTGCCGGATTGTAAAAACCCAACCGATTCACTAATGTCCTCCCAGGTAAAGGAACCTGCCACTCTGACCTGGTCTGAACTACACACTACTCCAGTCCCACACGACTTGGTTGACTTTTAATGCCTTCAGGACCACAAGCGATGGACAATAAATAAACATTCCAAGAACAAGCCGAGTCGGGCTAAAATCAAATTAAAAATGTTTATTTTTAATTCGTTCATAGGATGTGGGCGTTGCTGGCAAGGTCAGAATTTATTGCCCATCCCTAATTGTCCTTGAGAAGTTGGTGGTGAGTTGCCGCCTTGAACCGCTGCAGTCCGTGTGATGAAGGTACCTCCACGTGCTGTTTGGGAGGGAGTTCTAGGATTTTGACCCAGCGACGCTGAAGAAACGGCAATATATTTCCAAGCCAGGATAGTGTGTGATTTGAAGGGGAACTTGGAGTTTATTGAGGGATAAATATTGGCCAGGACACCAGGGAGAACTCCCCTGCTCTTCATTAAAATAGTGTCATGGGATGTTTTAGGTCCACCTGAGAGAGCAGACGGGGCTTCGGTTTAAAGTCTCGTCGAGTGCTGGTCTGGATTATGTGTTCAAGTCTCAAGTGGGAGTTGAGTACACAACCTTCTGACTCTGGGGTGAGAGAGGTACCACTGAGCTATGCTGACACAATTCAAAGGAGACATTGAAGTGAGATGAGGCTGTGAGTCTGAGCCCCGAGAGCTGTAACAGTTTGAATTGTTTTTAAAGGACACCGTGGACTCTGTGAGCAGCCTGCTGAAGAGACAGGAAGACTTTGAGAATGTGCTGAAACTAACTGACCAGAGGATTCGAGGGATCCAGGACAGAGCCTCCAGACTCTCCCAGAACAGCAACTGCACCAACAGAACGTACGTATCAACAGCTTAGCCGCTGACTTGGAACTGCCCATATCTGTATTAGGTCAAATACGCATGCTGAAGTCTGTAAGCTCATTGCCATTGTCGTCAACGCAACTTCATTGAAAAGACACAGGGACAGCTAGTGGCCAACCTCCAAACTTGTCTGAGCCTTAATTCTGCTCACTCTGGCCCTGATGTATAATTGCTATCATCATCATCATCATCATAGACAGTCCCTCGAAATCAAGGCAGTCTTGTTTCCACTCTAAAAGTGAGTTCTTAGGTGACTGAACAGTCCAATATGGGAACCACAGTCTCTGTCACAGGTGGGACAGACAGTCGTTGAGGGAAGGGGTGGGTGGGACTGATTTGCCGCACGCTCCTTCCGCTGCCTGCGCTTGGTTTCTGCATGCTCTCGGCGACGAGACTTGAGGTGCTCAGCGCCCTCCCGGATGCATCACCTCCACCTAGGGCAGTCTTTGGCCAGGGACTCCCAGGTGTCGGTGGGGATGTTGCAATTTATCAAGGAGGCTTTGAGGGTGTCCTTGAAACGTTAATTGCTATACTTTCTGAGAGACAGCTGACTTTTTTGTAAACTAATTTTTCTCCCCCCATTAGAATCATAGAATGATACCGCACCGAAGGAAGCCATTCGGCCCGTCGTGCCTGTGTTGGCTCTTTGGTAGAGCTACCCAATAATCCAAATTGTGCCACTTAGTTCCTATTTCCTCTCATTCTTCCTATCAAAATATATCACTTCACACTTCTGTGGTAAATTTAATCTATCATGTATCTGTCCATTTTACCAGTCTGTCAGTGTTCTCCTGAAGTCGGTTACTATCCTTCTCATTATTTACTCTATTTCCAAGTTTTGCATCATCTGCAAATTTTGAAATAATGCCCTATATACCAGAGCCCAGGTCATTAATATAACAAAAAGAGCAGCGGTCTGACTACTGACCCCTGGGGAATACCATTGTATACCCGCTCCAGACCTACAAACAACCGTTTGCCACTACTCTCTGCTTTCTGTCCCAGCGCCAATTTTGTATCCATGCTGCCACTGTCCCTGGGCTTTAATTATGTGGCACTTTGTCAAATGCCTTTGGAAAGTCAATATGCACAACATCAACTGCACCAGCCTCATCAACCCTCTCTGTTACTTCATCAAAGAACTCCATCAAGTTGTTAACCTGTGGAATTCCCTGCCGCAGAGAGTTGTTGATGTCAGTTCATTGGATATATTCAAGAGGGAGTTAGATATGGTCCTTAGGGCTAAGGGGATCAAGGGGTATGTAGAGAAAGCAGGAAAGGGGTACTGAGGGAATGATCAGCCATGATCTTATTGAATGGTGGTGCAGGCTCGAAGGGCCAAATGGCCTACTCCTGCACCTATTTTAACAAATCCATGCTAAATTTCATTTATTAGTCCATACTTTTCCAAATGTCACTAAATTTTTTCCCAAATTATTGTCTCTAAAGTTTCTCCACCACCAACGTCAGGCTGATGGGCCTGTAGTTACCGGGTTTATCCCTCTCCCCTTCTTTAAACAGGGATGTAACGTTTGCAATCCTCCAGTGCTCTGGCACCACCCCCATATCCAAGGAGGATTGGAAGGTTGATGCCAAAGTTTCTGCAATTTCCATCCTAACTTTTCTCAGTTTCTTAGTTTGACTTTTTCATTTTACCCAGTTTGGGCATCTGGGCTCTGCATCAGGGGATGCAGTGCTAAGGGAGGCGTAGTTCGCATGCCCGACACAAGACTCCCAAAGCAAGCGTTCTACTCAGAACTCCTACACGGCAAGCGAGCCCCAGGTGGGCAGAGGAAACATTACAGGGACAACCTCAAAGCCTCCCTGATAAAGTGTAACATCTCCACTGACACCTGGGAGTCCCTGGCCAAAGACCACCCTAAGTGGAGGAAGAGCATCCGGGAGGGCACTGAGCACCTCGAGTCTCGTCGCCGAGAGCATGCAGAAATCAAGTGCAGGCAGCGGAAGGAGCGTGCGGCAAACCAGATTCCCCACCCTCCCTTACCCTCAACAACTGTCTGTCCCACCTGTGACAGAGACTGTAATTCCCACATTGGACTGTTCAGCCACCTAAGAACTCACTTTTAGAGTGGAAGCAAGTCTTCCTCAATTCCGAGGGACTGCCTTTGATGATGATGGTGTACACCTCTCTTAGGGCGTGAGCATGGGAAACTCCCGAGCTAAAGACCGGGCTGGGAGTACTCCGAGAGACGCTGGAGGGGTGGGTGGTGGTGGGGGGGTAGGAAACCTAAAAAAAAAATCCACAAAACCCTTCCCAAAACATTGCCCACGCCACCACAACACAAATCACAAAAAAATGTAAATAAAAAACAATCACATTGACCTTAGGAGTCTATTATCAACTCTTCGCTGTCGGCATTGTTGGAGCGCCCTGATTTCCCACGAGGTCACTGCGTGGCGTGCTTCGGGGCGGATGGGTCGAGCAATAGTCCAAACTCACGCCGATGTCACAACCAGGGGCGTAGCACACCAGGTGCTGCTCTTCCAGGTGGTGCTGCTCCGCGCCGCCGCTAAACCGGACCCGAGGATCGCTGCGGGGCACTGGAGGCTGACCGCCCGGACACAACACCTCATCGCCGCCGCTCCGGGGCGAAAAACAGAATGGTGAAAGCCCGAAAATCCGCCCCTTTGGGTTCCTATTTATGTTAGCCGCTAATTTATCCTCATTGCTCCCCTTGTTCTAATATAACTGAAACCGAGCTTTATCCTTGCTGTGTCTCTTGGATCCTCTGTGTTCCACACCCCAATAAAAGCTCTATGATACCAATTTGGGTTTTACCCTTATTTTAGCTCCTGTTTTATTTTCCGATTCTTAGATTACTCTCATAGGTGATCCTGTGACCTCAAGAGTATCTTCAGTGCCTCTAACTTCCAGGTCAGCTTTTGGTAACAGGCCCAATATAACAAACAAAGACCGTTGTTAACATTCCTGATTTCACTCCTGGAATGACCCTGTGCCTCCACTGGATCTGCCTCTGACAACAACAAGTAGCAGGGATTTGCAGATCTTGTTGTACAATTCAGGTTATTAAATAGTCCTGGAACAGTAGCTGGGGCTCCTTCCACTTAAGTAACCGATTAATTTAAAACTGAGCAGTCAGCATACATAACTGAACCAACCACACAGCATTGTTTATAAAAAGAAAGACTTGCATTTATATAGCGCCTTTCATGACCACTGGACGTCTCAAAGCGCTTTACAGCCAATGAAGTACTTTTGGAGTGTAGTCACTGTTGTAATGTGGGAAACGCAGCAGCCAATCTGCGCACAGCAAGCTCCCACAAACAGCAATGTGATAATAATCAGATAATCTGGTTTTTTTTTTAATTGATTGAGGGATAAATATTGGCCAGGACACCAGGGATAACTCCCCTGCTCTTCTTCGAAATAGTGCCGTGGGATCTTTTACGTCCACCTGAGAGAGCAGATGGGGCCTCGATTTAACGTCTCATCCGAAAGACGGCTCCTCCGACAGTGCAGCACTCCCTCAGCACTGCACTGAGTCTGTCAGCCTAGATTTTTATGCTTAAGTCCCTGGAGTGGGACTTGAACCCACAACCTCCTCACTCAGAGGCGAGTGTGCTGCCCACTGAGCCACAGCTGTTTGAATTATGTGTCTTGGTTCCTCTCTCAAGCCTTGAAGACAATTGAGCAGACCTTCCAACATTTTTATAGATTTGTGCCGGGAACAGAGGGGTGAAACGGGTCTTTGGCGAAAGTGTGAACCGGGCGAGAGTGTTGGCAGCCTGTTGTGCACCGCGCCAGATGATCTTTTCGATTGAAGTAATTGAAAACGAATATTGGGCGAGATGTAAAACAGGCTGCCGATTCACCAAAGTCCATTTTCATCCCGTGGAGATTAACTGCAGCTGGCTTTCAGACTCCTTGGATGAAATTCTCAGAGACTCTGAGCCACGGGCAGTGTCTCACCAGCACCGGGCGCCTTATCAGACGATCAAAACCCCTGATTTCCCATCCATTGATTTTGCCCTTTATGTTTTGTGACTGGATTTAAAGTGATTGCCATCAAGGCAAAACTAGGCTGGTCCTGATGATAGTCCTCCGGTCATCCTTGGGCTGCACACCTGTTAACTTATCCCAACAGCATGTGGTCTCCTCAAGTCTTTCTTACTTCCAGTCCCACTTTCCTCACTGGAGCTTTCCTCATGTTTGCACTGTCTGTAAGAAAGCTGATCCTTCTTGTATCTCGAGCTACATTAGTTCTCCCTGACGTTATGGGAAGCTGCTGTTAACTCTTTAATTAACCATCATGTTGGAAGTTCCAGCCTAACCCATGATGGGCTGTCTTCTATGTAGCATGATCAATGCATTGGCGATCTTGTCTGGAGCTCCACACTTCTACATCTCCTTCATTTCGCATTCTCTTGTAGACCTTTGCTGGCAGCGTGCAGATCTGCAGCATACCATGCCAAGAACTTGCACTTCTCAGCAGTATGTTGTCTGCCGCAACAGTGACTACACTTCAAGAGTGCTTCATTGGCTGTAAAGTACTTTGTTACATCCTGCGGTCGTGAAAGGCGCTATATAAATGCAAGTCTTTTTTCCCCATTTTTCTGCTGGGGTATGTTGTGAGAAAGAAAGACCTTGCATTTATTCAGCACCTTTTATATCCTCAGGATCTCCCAAGTTAATGCAGAGCCAATAAATGACTGTGGCAGTGTAGTCACTGCTGTCATGGAGGCAAACTCAGCAAGCACCTTGAGTGAGCCATGAGGTGGACGACCGGTTACTCTGTTCTGGTGGTGTAACGTGAGCTCTGAATTGTGCAGGTCGTGTTCTGCGCTGTTTAGCCGCAGCTGTGTATAATTTTTTTTTTATCTCTAGGATACAGAAGAGGGTGAATCTGATCAGGGACAAATGGAGTGACCTGAACCGGAGCAGTGCCCATCGGAGGAACAAGCTGTCACAGTCCCAGAAACTCCAGGTCTGGATTACGCTGGCAGGTTGATGGTTTTACTCATAATCAAGAATGAAGTTGCGTTTATGCAGTGAGTTTCAGACCATCAGGATGTCCCTAAGCACTTCACCGTCAACAGATTACTGCTTTTTTGAAGTGTAGTGACTGTTATTATGTAAGTAAAGCCAGCAGTCAGTTTGGTGGAGAGCTGTGTGAAACTAACAGCGCAGTGTGCAGCATCAGTGAGGAAAGTGAATGGGATCTCGAGATACAGCACAAATCTCAGGATTGGATAATGAGTCTGTACAAGGCACAGTTATGGCCACACCTGGAGTACTGGGTACAATCTGGGTACTGATACTCACAGCTGGAGTACTGGGTACAATCTGGGTACTGAAACTCACACCTGGAGTACTGGATACAATCTGGGTACTGATACTCACACCTGGAGTACTGGGCACAATCTGGGTACTGATACTCACACCTGGAGTACTGGGCACAATCTGGGTACTGATACTCACACTTGGAGTACTGGGTACAATCTGGGTACTGATACTCACACCTGGAGTACTGGGTACAATCTGGGTACTGATACTCACACCTGGAGTACTGGGCACAATCTGGGTACTGATACTCACACCTGGAGTACTGGGTACAATCTGGGTACTGATACTCACACCTGGAGTACTGGGTACAATCTGGGAACTGATACTCACACCTGGAGTACTGGGTACAATCTGGGTACTAATACTCACACCTGGAGTACTGTGCACAATCTGGGCACTGATACTCGCACCTGGAGTACTGGGTACAATCTGGGTACTGATACTCACACCTGGGGTACTGGGCACAATCTGGGTACTGACACTCACACCTGGAGTACTGGGTACAATCTGGGTAGTGATACTCACACCTGGAGTACTGGGTACAATCTGGGTACTGATACTCACACGTGTAGTACTGGGTACAATCTGGGTACTGATACTCACACCTGGAGTACTGGGCTCAATCTGGGTACTGATACTCACACCTGGAGTACTGGGCACAATCTGGGTACTGATACACCTGGAGTACTGGGCACAATCTGGGTACTGATACTCACACCTGGAGTACTGGGCACAATCTGGGTACTGATACTCACACCTGGAGTACTGGGTACAATCTGGGTACTGATACTCACAGCTGGAGTACTGGGCACAATCTGGGTACTGATACTCACATTTGGAGTACTGGGTACAATCTGGGTACTGATACACCTGGAGTACTGGGTATAATTTGGGTACTGATACTCACACCTGGAGTACTGGGTACAATCTGGGTACTGATACTCACACCTGGAGTACTGGGTACAATTTGGGCACTGATACTCGCACCTGGAGTACTGGGTACAATCTGGGTACTGATACTCACACCTGGACTACTGGGCACAATCTGGGTATTGATACTCACACCTGGAGTACTGGGTACAATCTGGGTACTGATACTCACACCTGGAGTACTGGGCACAATCTGGGTACTGATACTCACACCTGGAGTACTGGGTACAATCTGGGTACTGATAATCACACCTGGAGTACTGGGCACAATCTGGGTACTGATACTCACACCTGGAGTACTGGGTACAATCTGGGCATTGATACTCACACCTGGAGTACTGGGCACAATCTGGGTACTGATACTCACACCTGGAGTACTGGGTACAATCTGAGTACTGATACTCACACCTGGAGTACTGGGTACAATCTGGGCATTGATACTCACACCTGGTGTACTGGGCACAATCTGGGTACTGATACTCACACCTGGAGTACTGGGCTCAATCTGGTACTGATACTCACACCTGGAGTACTGGGCACAATCTGGGTACTGATACTCACACCTGGAGTACTGGGCACAATCTGGGTACTGATACTCACACCTGGAGTACTGGGTACATTCTGGGTACTGATACTCACACCTGGAGTACTGGGCACAATCTGGGTACTGATACTCACACCTGGAGTACTGGGTACAATCTGGGTACTGATACACCTGGAGTACTGGGTACAATCTGGGTACTGATACTCACACCTGGAGTACTGGGCACAATCTGGGTACTGATACTCACACCTGGAGTACTGGGTACAATCTGGGTACTGATACTCACACCTGGAATACTGGGTACAATCTGGGTACTGATACGCACACCTGGACTACTGGGTGCAATCTGGGCACTGATACTCGCACCTGGAGTACTGGGTACAATCTGGGTACTGATACTCACACCTGGAGTACTGGGCACAATCTGGGTATTGATACACACACCTGGAGTACTGGGTACAATCTGGGTACTGATATTCACACCTGGAGTACTGCATACAATCTGGGTACTGATACTCACACCTGGAGTACCGGGTACAATCTGGGTACTGATACTCACACCTGGATTACTGGGTACAATCTGGGTATTGATACTCACACCTGGAGTACTGGGCACAATCTTGGCACTGATACTCACATCTGATGTACTGGGTACAATCTGGGTACTGATACTCACACCTGGAGTACTGGGCACAATCTGGGTACTGATACTCACACCTGGAGTACTGGGCACAATCTTGGCACTGATACTCACATCTGATGTACTGGGTACAATCTGGGTACTGATACTCACACCTGGAGTACTGGGTACAATCTGGGTACTGATACTCACACCTGGAGTACTGGGTACAACCTGGGTACTGATACTCACACCTGGAGTACTGGGTACAATCTTAGTACTGATACTCACACCTGGAGTACTGGGTACAATCTGGGTACTGATACTCACACCTGGAGTACTGGGTACAATCTGGGTACTGATACTCACATCTGGAGTACTGGGTACAAGCTGGGTACTGATACTCACACCTGGAGTACTGGGTACAATCTGGGTATTGATACTCACACCTGGAGTACTGGGTACAATCTGGGTACTGATACTCACACCTGGAGTACTGTGTACAATCTGGTTATTGATACTCACACCTGGAGTACTGGACACAATGTGGGTAATGATACTCACACCTGGAGTACTGGGTACAATCTGGGTACTGATACTCACACCTGGAGTACTGGGTACAATCTGGGTACTGATACTCACACCTGGAGTACTGGGTACAATCTGGGTACTGATACTTACACCTGGAGTACTGGGCACAATCTGGGTACTGATACTCACACCTGGAGTACTGGGTACAATCTGGGTACTGATACTCACACCTGGAGTACTGGGCACAATCTGGGTACTGATACTCACACTTGGAGTACTGGGTACAATCTGGGTACTGATACTCACACCTGGAGTACTGGGTACAATCTGGGTACTGATACTCACACCAGGAGTACTGGGCACAATCTGGGTACTGATACTCACACCTGGAGTACTGGGTACAATCTGGGTACTGATACTCACATCTGGAGTATTGGGTACAATCTGGGTACTGATACTCACACCTGGAGTACTGGGTACAAGCTGGGTACTGATACTCACACATGGAGTACTGGGTACAATCTGGGTATTGATACTCACACCTGGAGTACTGGGTACAATCTGGGTACTGATAATCACACCTGGAGTACTGTGTACAATCTGGTTATTGATACTCACACCTGGAGTACTGGGCACAGTGTGGGTACTGATACTCACAACTGGAGTACTGGGCACAATCTGGGTACTGATACTCACACCTGGAGTTCTGGGTACTGATACTCACACCTGGAGTACTGGGTACAATCTGGATACTGATACTCACACCTGGAGTACTGGGTACAATCTGGGTACTGATACTCACACCTGGAGTACTGGGTTCAATCTGGGTACTGATACTCACACCTGGAGTACTGGGTACAATCTGGGTACTGATACTCACACCTAGAGTACTGGGTACAATCTGGTTACTGATACTCACACCTGGAGTACTGGGTACAATCTGGGTACTGATACTCACACCTGGAGTACTGGGTACAATCTGGGTACTGATACTCACACCTGGAGTACTGGGTACAATCTGGATACTGATACTCACACCTGGAGTACTGGGTACAATCTGGGTACCGATACTCATACCTGGAGTACTGGGTACAATCTGGGTACTGATACTCACACCTGGAGTACTGGGTACAATCTGGGTACTGATACTCACACCTGGAGTACTGTGTACAATCTGGTTATTGATACTCACACCTGGAGTACTGGACACAATCTTGGCACTGATACTCACACCTGATGTACTGGGTACAATCTGGGTACTGATACTCACACCTGGAGTACTGGGTACAATCTGGGTACTGATACTCACACCTGGAGTACTGGGTACAATCTGGGTACTGATACTCACACCTGGAGTACTGGGTACAATCTGGGTACTGATATTCACACCTGGAGTACTGCATACAATCTGGGTACTGATACTCACACCTGGAGTACCGGGTACAATCTGGGTACTGATACTCACACCTGGATTACTGGGTACAATCTGGGTATTGATACTCACACCTGGAGTACTGGGCACAATCTGGGTACTGATACTCACACCTGGAGTACTGGGCACAATCTTGGCACTGATACTCACACCTGATGTACTGGGTACAATCTGGGTACTGATACTCACACCAGGAGTACTGGGTACAATCTGGGTACTGATACTCACACCTGGAGTACTGGGTACAACCTGGGTACTGATACTCACACCTGGAGTACTGGGTACAATCTTAGTACTGATACTCACACCTGGAGTACTGGGTACAATCTGGGTACTGATACTCACACCTGGAGTACTGGGTACAATCTGGGTACTGATACTCACATCTGGAGTACTGGGTACAATCTGGGTACTGATACTCACACCTGGAGTACTGGGTACAATCTGGGTATTGATACTCACACCTGGAGTACTGGGTACAATCTGGGTACTGATACTCACACCTGGAGTACTGTGTACAATCTGGTTATTGATACTCACACCTGGAGTACTGGACACAATGTGGGTAATGATACTCACACCTGGAGTACTGGGTACAATCTGGGTACTGATACTCACACCTGGAGTACTGGGTACAATCTGGGTACTGATACTCACACCTGGAGTACTGGGTACAATCTGGGTACTGATACTCACACCTGGAGTACTGGGCACAATCTGGGTACTGATACTCACACCTGGAGTACTGGGTACAATCTGGGTACTGATACTCACACCTGGAGTACTGGGCACAATCTGGGTACTGATACTCACACTTGGAGTACTGGGTACAATCTGGGTACTGATACTCACACCTGGAGTACTGGGTACAATCTGGGTACTGATACTCACACCAGGAGTACTGGGCACAATCTGGGTACTGATACTCACACCTGGAGTACTGGGTACAATCTGGGTACTGATACTCACATCTGGAGTATTGGGTACAATCTGGGTACTGATACTCACACCTGGAGTACTGGGTACAAGCTGGGTACTGATACTCACACATGGAGTACTGGGTACAATCTGGGTATTGATACTCACACCTGGAGTACTGGGTACAATCTGGGTACTGATAATCACACCTGGAGTACTGTGTACAATCTGGTTATTGATACTCACACCTGGAGTACTGGGCACAGTGTGGGTACTGATACTCACAACTGGAGTACTGGGCACAATCTGGGTACTGATACTCACACCTGGAGTTCTGGGTACTGATACTCACACCTGGAGTACTGGGTACAATCTGGATACTGATACTCACACCTGGAGTACTGGGTACAATCTGGGTACTGATACTCACACCTGGAGTACTGGGTTCAATCTGGGTACTGATACTCACACCTGGAGTACTGGGTACAATCTGGGTACTGATACTCACACCTAGAGTACTGGGTACAATCTGGTTACTGATACTCACACCTGGAGTACTGGGTACAATCTGGCTACTGATACTCACACCTGGAGTACTGGGTACAATCTGGGTACTGATACTCACACCTGGAGTACTGGGTACAATCTGGATACTGATACTCACACCTGGAGTACTGGGTACAATCTGGGTACCGATACTCATACCTGGAGTACTGGGTACAATCTGGGTACTGATACTCACACCTGGAGTACTGGGTACAATCTGGGTACTGATACTCACACCTGGAGTACTGGGTACAATCTGGGTACTGATACTCACACCTGGAGTACTGGGCACAATCTGGGTACTGATACTCACACCTGGAGTACTGGGTACAATCTGTGTAGTGATACTCACACCTGGAGTACTGGGCACAATCTGGGTACTGATACTCACACCTGGAGTACTGGGCACAATCTGGGTACTGATACTCACACCTGGAGTACTGGGTACAATCTGGGTGCTGATACTCACACCTGGAGTACTGGGTACAATCTGGGTATTGATACTCACACCTGGAGTACTGGGCACAATCTGAGTACTGATACTCACACCTGGAGTACTGGGTACAATCTGGGTACTAATACTCACACCTGGAGTACTGGGCACAGTGTGGGTACTGATACTCACACCTGGAGTACTGGGTACAATCTGGGTACTGATACTCACACCTGGAGTTCTGGGTACTGATACTCACACCTGGAGTACTGGGTACAATCTGGGTACTGATACTCACACCTGGAGTACTGGGTTCAATCTGGGTACTGATACTCACACCTGGAGTACTGGGTACAATCTGGGTACTGATACTCACACCTGGAGTACTGGGTACAATCTGGGTACTGATACTCACACCTGGAGTACTGGGTACAATCTGGGTACTGATTCTCACACCTGGAGTACTGGGTACAATCTGGGTACTGATACTCACACCTGGAGTACTGGGTACAATCTGGGTACTGATACTCACACCTGGAGTACTGGGTACAATCTGGGTACTGATACTCACACCTGGAGTACTGGGCACAATCTGGGTACTGATACTCACACCTGGAGTACTGGGTACAATCTGTGTAGTGATACTCACACCTGGAGTACTGGGCACAATCTGGGTACTGATACTCACACCTGGAGTACTGGGCACAATCTTGGCACTGATACTCACACCTGGAGTACTGGGTACAATCTGGGTATTGATACTCACACCTGGAGTACTGGGCACAATCTGAGTACTGATACTCACACCTGGAGTACTGGGTACAATCTGGGTACTAATACTCACACCTGGAGTACTGGGCACAGTGTGGGTACTGATACTCACACCTGGAGTACTGGGTACAATCTGGGTACTGATACTCACACCTGGAGTTCTGGGTACTGATACTCACACCTGGAGTACTGGGTACAATCTGGGTACTGATACTCACACCTGGAGTACTGAGTTCAATCTGGGTACTGATACTCACACCTGGAGTACTGGGTACAAGTTGGGTACTGATACTCACACCTGGAGTACTGGGTACAATCTGGTTACTGATACTCACACCTGGAGTACTGGGTACAATCTGGGTACTGATACTCACACCTGGAGTACTGGGTACAATCTGGGTACTGATACTCACACCTGGAGTACTGGGTACAATCTGGGTACTGATTCTCACACCTGGAGTACTGGGTACAATCTGGGTACTGATACTCAAACCTGGAGTACTGGGTACAATCTGGGTACTGATACTCACACCTGGAGTACTGGGTACAATCTGGGTACTGATACTCACACCTGGAGTACTGAGTACAATCTGGGTACTGATACTCACACCTGGAGTACTGGGCACAATCTGGGTACTGATACTCACACCTGGAGTACTGGGTACAATCTGTGTAGTGATAGTCACACCTGGAGTACTGGGCACAATCTGGGTACTGATACTCACACCTGGAGTACTGGGCACAATTTGGGTACTGATACTCACACCTGGAGTACTGGGTACAATCTGGGTGCTGATACTCACACCTGTAGTTCTGGGTTCTGATACTCACACCTGGAGTACCGGGTATAATCTGGGCACTGATACTCACACCTGGAGTACTGGGTACAATCTGGGTACTGATACTCACACCTGGAGTACTGGGTACAATCTGGGCATTGATATCCATACCTGGAGTCGTGGGTACAGGTCTGGGCATGATACCCACACCTGGAGTAGCGGGTACAGGTCTGGGCATTGATATCCACACCTGGAGTAGTGGGTATGGGTCTGGGTACTGATACCCACACCTGGAGTACCGGGTACAGGTCTGGGTACTGATACCCACACCTGGAGTAGTGGGTATGGGTCTGGGTACTGATATCCACACCTGGAGAGTTGGTTGCTGATATCCACAACTGTAGTAGCGGGTACGGGTCTGGGCATTGATACCCACACCTGGAGTACTGAGTATGAGTCTGGGTACTGATACCCACACCTGGAGTAGTGGGTATGGGTCTGGGCATTGACACCCACATCTGGAGTAGCGGGTACGGGTCTGGGCATTGATACCCGCACCTGGAGTACTGGGCACAATCTGGGTATTGATACTCACATCTGGAGTAGAGGGTATGGGTCTGGGTACTGATACCCACACCTGGAGTAGTGGGTATGTGTCTGGGCATTGATACCCACACCTGGAGTAGCGGGTACGGGTCTGGGCATTGATACCCGCACCTGGAGTAGCGGGTACAGGTCTGGGCATTGATACCCACACCTGGAGTAGTGAGTATGGGTCTGGGTACTGATACCCACACCTGGAGTAGTGGGTATGGGTCTGGGCATTGATACCCACACCTGGAATAGCGGGTATGGGTCTGGGCATTGATACCCGCACCTGGAGTAGCGGGTACGGGTCTGGGCATTGATACCCACACCTGGAGTAGCGGGTACAGTTCAGCGTAGGAAAGGGAACCAAACTGATTCCAAGTGTCCGGTATCTGAGCTGTTCAGAGAAGGTGAGGAGCCCGGGGTCAGTAACTGTGGGGAAGAGACGACTCAGGGAGAGATTATTTAAGTTCTCAACATCCTGGAGAGAATAGATGAATTGAACCTGATGATATTTTGGGGATGGTCAGAAACTCGAGGCCCAGGTGATTTGAGCTGATGCTTAGAAGAAGGAAGATGCTCATAGGGATAGGTGGAAGCCATTCAGCCCCTCGATTCAATGAAATCATTTCTAGTCACAGATCTGCATCTCAGTCTCATCTACCCGCTTTGGTTCCATATCCCTTAATACCCATACCGAACAACTATCCAGCAACCTCAATCTTGAAATTTTCAATCGACCCTCAGCGTCAACAGCCTTTTGGGGGGGGAGAGTTCCAGATTCCCACTGCCCTTTGTGTGAAGAAGTGCTTCCTGACATCATCCCTGAATGGCCTGGCTCTAACTTTAAGGTTACACCCCCTTATTCTGGACTCCCACTACCAGGGAAAATAGTTTCTCTGTCAATCCACTATCTGTTGTGTATGCAATAACTCAAAAGACTGAATACTGTAAACTCCTAACAGGTACAACCTGGCTCTGTTTTATTAGGGCCCAAAGTGCACATTACAAGATGGTTGGCCTTTTATACCTGGGCCACACACATGTGCGCACAGCCCAATGACCTCTGACAGTGGCGCCACCTGGTGGCTAGTAAACCCAAACATACATACATGACAATATCAAATCCTTTTAATCATCTTAAACATCTCAAGCAGATCTCCCTTCAACCTAGTCTATGCAACCTGTCCTCACAATTTAACCCTTTAACCCTGGTACCTTTCTGGTGAATCGGCGCTGCTCCCCCTCGCAGGCCGATATATCCTGCCTGAGGTGCGGTGCCCAGAACTGGATGCAGTGCTCCAGACGAACAGTGACCAAGGCAGAACTCTTGCTTCACTCCTTTATTTCCTTTCCTCTAGGAATTTAACAGAGATGCTGCCGAGCTCCTGATGTGGATTGATGAGAAGTACGAGATTGCCTCGGATGAATCATACCGAGACCCCACGAACATCCTCCGCAAACTGAAGCGACATGAGGCCGTGGAGCAGGAAGTGATGGCAAACCAAGTCCGGGTGGAGGACCTGAAGCAGGTGCGTATGGCTACTCCTGTCCAGTTAACAGAGGCTCCCTTAAACCACAGCCCCAGGCCATTGCCAGCCTTTGACTCAGAGACTCCCAGGCAATGCACATTGCAGGTCCTAGCGGACACTCCGAACACCCACCGCTGGGGTCATGTAAGGTGGAGCTTTGTAATGCTGCTTGTAACCTTCCTGTCAGTGAGGCTGCTTCACCATTGTGTGATACTGGGATCATAGGTCAATGGGGTAACTGCACTGTGATACTGAGGTCATAGGTCATTTGGGTAACTGCACCCTGTTACTGAGGTCATAGGTCATTTGGGTAACTGCACCGTGTTACTGAGGTCATAGGTCAGTGGGGTAACTGCACCGTGTTACTGGGGTCATAGGTCACTGGGGTAACTGCACCATGATACTGGGGCCATAGATCAATGGGGTAACTACACCGTGTTACTGGGGTCATAGGTCAATGGGGTAACTGCACCATATGCTACTGAGGTCATAGGTCAGGATAAGAAGTCAGCCATTTAAGACAGAGATGAGAAGGAATTTCTTCACTCGGAGGGTAGTGAATCTTTGGAATTCTCTGCCACAGAGGGCTGTGGATGCTGGCTCTGTATATATTCAAGGCTGAGATTGATAGATTTTTGGACTCTAGGGGAATCGAGGGATATGGGAATTGAGCGGGAAAGTGGCATTGAGTCAAGGATCAGCCATGATCTTATTGAATAGCGGAGCAGGCTCGAGGGGCCATTTGGCTTATTCTTGCCCCTAATTCTTATGTTCTTAGAGGGTTGGTCAAGATAGTGCAGTCGATGTTGTATATATGGATTTTTGGAAAGTGGTTTGTTAAGAAGATGGAAGCCCATAGAATTAAGAGGAAAGTGATGGGTTGGAAAGGCCAGGGGAATGCAGCATCCTTGCCTCCACTTAGTTGCCAGGTTGCCCATGGTCCTAAAATGAAGAAAAATGTGAGGCACGCAGTCTGATTAAAATATTTAAATGAGCGACCCGTCTCCTGAAAGCGGGGATGGTCACACAGCTCCCGCCCCCCCACCTCACTCCATTAAAACCGCAAGTGGGCGGCTTGTTTTGGGATTTTTAACATTTAAACAACCCAGCTGACTCAAACCCCTCCCCCCCCCCCCGTCCCGTGTTTGGGGATTAAAATGCTCAAACTCTCTGGATAGGGCTCAGCTGGATATTGCGGACAATTGTGGGCCCCACACTCCAGGAAAGATGTAAAGGCCTGAGAGAGGGTACAGAGGAGGATGTTACCGGGGATGAGGGGCTGCAGTTATGAGGAGAGGTTGGGGAAGGTTCAGACTGTTCCCCTTGGAACAGAGAAGGGTAAGAGGTGACCTGATAGAGGTTTTCAATATGATGAGAGGGTTTGATAGAGTAGTTTGAGAAAAACTTTTCCCTCGGGTGAGTGGGTCAGTAACCAGCGGTCATAGACATAAAATTATTGGCAAAAGGTCTGGAGGGGACATGAGGAGAAACTTTTTCACTCAGAGAGTTGTGGGGATCGGGAAGGCTGTGCCTGGAACGGTGGCAGGAGCTGA
The DNA here is from genome assembly GCF_044704955.1 of Pristiophorus japonicus. Taxonomy (NCBI): domain Eukaryota; kingdom Metazoa; phylum Chordata; class Chondrichthyes; family Pristiophoridae; genus Pristiophorus; species Pristiophorus japonicus. Next base: position 153,467,084 of record NC_091980.1, on the reverse strand, counting down.
TTCCATCAATAATTTTAACAGGAAGTCGGACAGTTTCTTGAGGATGAGGAACTGGCCGGGTTACGGACAGAAAGCAGGGCTGTGGGACTGAGCACGACTGCTCTAAGTGTCGGCACTGACTCGACGGGCCGAATGGCCTCCTTCTGTGCTGCAAGTTTCTTTGATTCTATGATAAGTTGTGTAAAATTGTCTTGTCTGACAGTGATTGAAATGTTTAGGGTTGCGTGTGTTACTGTATCATCAAAGGCAGTCCCTCGGAATCGAGGAAGACTTGTTTCCACTCTTAAAATGAGTCCTTAGGTGGCTGAACAGTCCAATATGAGAACCACAGTCTCTGTCACAGGTGGGACAGATAGTCGTTGAGGGAAGGGGAGGGTGGGACAGGTTTGCCGCACGCTCCTTCCGCTGCCTGCGCTTGATTTCTGCATGCTCTCGGCGATGAGACTCGAGGTGCTCAGCGCCCTCCCGGATGCTCTTCCTCCACTTAGGGCGGTCTTTGGCCAGAGACTCCCAGGTGTCGGTGGGGATGTTATTGTATATGTTTCTATTGTATCTCAGCCATGGTTTGTGTGTTCACTATCAGACAGGAAATAAACTCATCCAGGAGAACCATTACGCCGGGGACAGCATCAAGTCCCGACTGGTGGCATTAAGGGAGAAGTGGACGGAGCTGCACCATAAGATGGTGGAACGCGGGGACAAAATGAGGCAAGCCGGACAACAGGAGCAGCTCATGGAGCTACTGCAGGTGGGCACCTATCCTTCCAGCCGGTGTGAGTGGGGGCATGGGTACCCATGGCCGGTATTGGCCATTGACTCTCGGGGTGAATGTAGCCCATCCAGGCGTTATGACCAGTGAGGAGTTGGCTTCCTTTCATAGAAACATAGAAAATAGGTGCAGAAGTAGGCCATTCGGCCCTTCGAGCCTGCACCACCATTCAATAGGATCATGGCTGATCATTCCCTCAATACCCCTTTCCTGCTTTCTCTCCATACCCTTGATCCCCTTAGCTTTAAGGGCCATATCTAACTCCCTCTTGAATATATCCAATAAACTGACATCAACAATTCTCTGCGGCAGGGAATTCCACAGGTTAACAACTCTCTGAGTGAAGAAGTTTCTCCTCATCTCAGTCCTAAATGGCCTACCCCTTATCCTAAGACTGTGTCCCCTGGTTCTGGACTTCCCCATCATCGGGAACATTCTACCCGCATCTAACCTGTCCCATCCCGTCAGAATCTTATATGTTTCTATGAGATCCCCTCTCATCCTTCTAAACTCCAATGTATAAAGGCCCAGTTGATCCAGTCTCTCCTCAAATGTCAGTCCTGCCATCCCGGGAATCAGTCTGGTGAACCTTCGCTGCACTCCCTCAATAGCAAGAACGTCCTTCCTCAGATTAGGAGACCAAAACTGAACACAATGTTCCAGGTGAGGCCTTACCAAGGCCCTGTACAACTACAGTAAGACCTCCCTGCTCCTATACTCAAATCCCCTAGCTATGAAGGCCAACATACCATTTGTCTTCTTCACCGCCTGCTGTACCTGTATGCCAACTTTCAATGACTGATGACCCATGACACCCAGGTATCGTTGCACCTCCCCTTTTCCTAATCTGCCGCCATTCAGATAATATTCTGTCTTCGCGTTTTTTCCCCCAAAGTGGCTAACCTCATATTTATCCACATTGTACTGCATCTGCCATGCATTTGCCCACTCACTTAACCTGTCCAAGTCACCCTGCAGCCTCCTAGCGTCCCCCTCACAGCTCACACCGCCACCCAGTTTAGTGTCATCTGCAAACTTGGAGATATTACACTCAATTCCTTCATCCAAATCATTGATGTATATTGTAAAGAGCTGGGGTCCCAGCACTGAGCCCTGCGGCACTCCACTAGCCACTGCCTGCCATTCTGAAAATAACCTGTTTATCCCGACTCTCTGCTTCCAGTTCTCTATCCACGTCAATATATTACCCCCAATACCATCTGCTTTGATTTTGCACACCAATCTCTTGTGTGGGACCTTGTCAAAAGCCTTTTGAAAGTCTAAATACACCACGTCCACTGGTTCTCCCTCGTCCACTCTACTAGTTACATCCTCAAAAAATTCCAGAAGATTTGTCAAGCATGATTTCCCTTTCATAAATCCATGCTGACTTGAACCGATCCTGTCACTGCTTTCCAAATGCGCTGCTATTTCATCCTTAATAATTGATTCCAACATTTTCCCCACTACTGATGTCAGGCTAACCGGTCTATAATTACCCGCTTTCTCTCTCCCTCCCTTTTTAAAAAGTGGTGTTACATTAGCTACCCTCTAGTCCATAGGAACTAATCTAGAGTCAATAGACTGTTGGAAAATGATCACCAATACATCCACTATTTCTAGGGCCACTTCCTTAAGTACTCCGGGATGCAGACTATCAGGCCCGAGGCATTTATCGGCCTTCAATACCATCAATTTCCCTAACACAATTTCCCGCCTAATAAGGATTTCCTTCAGTTCCTCCTTCTCACTAGACCCTCGGTCCCCTAGTACTTCTGAAGGTTATTTGTGTCTTCCTTCGTGAAGACAGAACCAAAGTATTTCTTCAATTGATCTGCCATTTCTTTGTTCCCCATTATAAATTCACCTGAATCCGACTGCAAGGGACCTACGTTTCTCCATGTTGCTCCATACAGAAACAGAAGAGCAGTGTTGGAATGTTGCTCATGTCACATTCATTCTGTTACTTACATAGCTGTATATGTGGCCATGGTATTGTGCTTCAGAGTGTGTATTTTTGTTATTGGTTGAGGGATAAATATTGGCCAGAACCCCACTGCTGTTCTTTGAATTGTGCCGTGAGATCTTTTACATCCACCTGAGAATCTCTTCCGAAACACAAACCCTATACCAGTGCAGCGCTCCCTCGGTACTGCCGCTCCAACAGTGCAGTACTCCCTCAGTACTGCCTCTCCGACAGTGCAGCGCTCCCTCGGTACTACACATCCGACAGTGCAGCATTCACTCAGTACTAATTCTCCAATAATGCAGCACTCCCTCACTACCATCCCTCCTATAATGCAGCATTCCCTCAGTACTGCCCCACCGACAGAGAGCAGCATCCCGTAGTACTGCCACACTGGGAGTGTCGGCCTGGATTATGTGCTGAAATCTGTGGAGTGGAACTTGAACCCATGACCGTCTGGCTCAGAGGTGAGAGAGTGACGCACTGAGCCATGTTGACCTGCGCCACCCACTGTGGAAATTCCAAGCAATGGGCTTAAATCAGCCTCGTATACTTTCATGGTCACCATTACTGATACTTTTTTTATTCCAGATTTATTTAATTAACTGAATTAAAATTCCACAGCTGTCATGGTGGGATTTGAACTTGCGTCTCTGGATCATTAACCCAGGCCTGTGGATTACTAGTCCAGTAATATAACCACTATGCTACCATACCTGAGCCAGAAGTTGGGGCTCTGGATGTGCTTAATTCAGCCTGATACCATCCCAGACTGCACTGTTCCTACTGCTTGCTTGGCCAGAGTGAAAATTCAACATCTTAAATTGTGTTGTGAGGTTGGATCGCGTGGGTGATGCAGTGGGAGAGGGGCCATGTATTTGAAGTATCTTGTAAACCAGCTACAAGCAGGAAAGCCCATTCTGTGTTGTGTGGGAGATTGATTGTGCTGCATACTGTGCTGCAGGGTCTGACCAACTCTATTCCCTATGATTCAGGGTTTGACTGTGGTTCTATTTCCTGACGCACTCTGTCTTTCTGTCTATTCTTCTAGGATGCCAAAGCAAAGCTTGAATGGATTGAGAAGATACTCCAGAACAACGACACGGGCCATGACCTGCGGTCCAGCAGACTGCTGCTGAAGGAGCACAAGTGGCTGGAGGGCGATATGCGTGAACTGGCAGAGAAAATGAACGGCATTGTAAACCGTGCCAGGAAGGTGGCAACAGACCACTTTGACTCGCAGAGGATACTGGAACAGACTCATAAACATCTGAAATGGTGAGACTGGTGCTTGGCTTGGCTGCGGGGGAGGGCAGAGGGAGAGTGGAGTGGAAGGGGGAGGCTGGTGCCTGGCCTGGGGGGAGTGGAGGGGGAGACTGGTGCTTGGCCTGGGGGTGGAGTGGAATAGGAGACTGAGGAGAGAAATGCTGAGAGACTTTTTCATTGAAGGAATAGGCCACGCAGGCATATTCTGAAAGCTCATAGAGACCAAGAACCTGACCTTAGAGGCAGCAGCACTGGTTGCACAGACATCTTGGTAGGGGAAGAAGAAACGAGGTTGATTTACAATGCAGGTACGACAACTAACGAAATATCGGAACAAGAAGTTCACAGCACTTAACAAGCTGCTACCGCCACAAACAGACAAAACCGGGAGAACAGGCTCTCGACAGCAGGCAGAAGTCATCAAGGGCCACAGGAACGGCCGTTCACACCTCATCAACCCACAATGCGAGCAATCAACTACAAACTGAGAGAAGCTCAAGAGAGATCAGCCAGACGCAGCTCATTCTTTGGGAACACTTTGAACAATGGAACCGGTCTGTGCTGGAGGTGTGGGGGTGGGCACTCGTCAAGAGGATGTCGATTTCAGCAGGCTGTTTGCAGAAATTGTGAATATACAGAGCATTTGGCCTGCATGTGCAAAAAAACGGCAACTCAGCTGGTATACGAATCGGATGGGTCGGAAAGCGGACCAGAAGATGGTGGGGACAGTACCCGGGACACCGATGTACAGCGGGTCAACACGATCAATGGCCACTGCTCCTACAACAGGACGCCTCCGATAATGATGAGGGTCCTACTCAACGGGATACCTGTCAACATGGAGCTGGATACAGGAGCGAGTCAATCTCTCATGGGCGCTCAACAATTTGAACAACTGTGGCCACATAAAAGAGACAGACCAAAACTCACAAGGGTCGACACCAAACTAAGGACCGATACCAAAGAAATCGTACCAGTCCTCGGCAGCGCCATGCTCTCTGTCACACACAAAGGGACAGTGAACCGACTTCCCCTGTGGATTGTCCCCGGAGACCCCGCAGCACTGCTGGGGAGAAGCTGGCTGGCAAAACTAAACTGGAAATGAGATGATGTCCATGCCATGTCATTAGAGGAACGGACCTCCTGCTCAACAGTTATAAAGCGATTTGAACATCTCTTTCAGCCAGGTGTGGGCACTTTCAAAGGGGCCAAAGTCAAAATCTGCATCACACAGGATGCTAGACCGGTCCACCACAAGGCCAGAGCTGTACCCTATGTGATGAGGGAAAAGATTGAACACTGCGGAAAGGCATTATATCACCTGTGTAATTTAGCGACTGGGCAAGTCTCATCGTCCCAGTCATGAAGCCTGATGGATCCGTACGAATCTGTGGAGACTACAAATCTACCATAAACAGAGTCTCCCTACAGGACCAGTACCCGCTGCCCAAGCGGAGGACCTATTTGCCACATTGGCTGGAGGTAGACTTTTCTCAAAATTAGACTTCACATCTGCGTATATGACGCAAGAATTGATCGAAGAATCCAAGCTACTCACCACCATCAACACACATCGAGGCCTTTTCATGTACAATCGATGCCCATTCGGCATCAGGTCGGCAGCTGCCATATTCCAGCGCAACATGGAGAGTCTGCTCAAGTCCATCCCGGGGACGGTTGTATTTCAAGACGACATACTTATCACGGGCAGGGACACCGACTCCCATCTCCGTAATTTGGAGGAAGTACTAAAGCAGTTGGATCGGGTAGGCCTAAGAGTCAAGAAATCCAAGTGCCTGTTTCTCGCACCCGAGGTTGAATTTTTGGGCAGAAGGATTGCCGCTGATGGAATCCGCCCAACAGAGTCCAAAACAGAAGCAATTCACCTGCCACCCAGGCCGTGGAATGTCTCAGAACTGCGCGCCTTTCTCGGGCTACTCAATTACTTTGGGAACTTTATGCAGAACTTAAGCATGCTGCTGGAGCCTCTCCACGTGCTACTCAGGAAGGGGTGCGATTGGTTTTGGGAGGACGCCCAGGAACGCACCTTCAATAAGGCATGCAACCTTCTGTGTTCCAACAGTGTTTTGACTTTCTTTGACCCAGGTAAAAAGCTAGTTCTCACATGCGATGTGTCAGCGTATGGGATCGGGTGCGTTTTGCAACATGTCAATAGTGCGGGCAAATTACAACCCATAGCTTATGCCTCCAGATCACTTTCGCGGGCGGAGCGCGGGTGCGGAATGGTAGAGAAGGAGGCGCTCGCGTGCGTGTACCGTGTCAAAAAGATGCACCAATACCTTTTCGGGGCCAAGTTCGCGTTAGAAACCGACCACAAGCCCCTATCCGAGAGCAAGGCAATAAACGGCAACGCCTCGGCGCGAATTCAACGGTGGGCACTCATGCTGGCGTCCTACGACTACACAATAAGGCACAGACCAGGCACAGACAACTGTGCCGACGCGCTCAGCAGGCTACCCCTGGCGACCACGGAAGGGTCTGAAGAACAGGACTGTGAGATAGTCATGGCAATCAATGCCTTTGAGTCCACAGGTTCGCCCATGACGGCTCGCCAAATCAGAGCCTGGACGGCCAGCGACCCCACGTTATCCTTAGTAAAAAGATGTGTCCTAACCGGTGACTGGGCAGAGGCTCGCGATGCCTGCCCCGAGGAATTAAAACCCTTTCACAGGCGCATGCATGAGCTATCACTACAAGCAGACTGCCTGATGTGGGGCAGCCGAGTAGTCATGCCTCTGCGAGGCAGAGAGGCATTTGTCCGGGAGCTCCACCGCGAGCACCCAGGGATCGTTCTCATGAAGGCCATAGCCAGATCCCACGTCTGGTGGCCTGGTATTGACGCGGACTTGGAGCTCTGCGTCCGAAGGTGCACCATTTGTGCCCAACTCAGCAATGCACCCAGGGAGGCTCCATTGAGCCCCTGGCCCTGGCCTACCAAACCGTGGTCGCGGGTGCACGTAGACCATGCGGGCCCATTCATGGGCAAAATGTTCCTCGTATTGTAGATGCATTTTCAAAGTGAATCGAATGCACTATTTTAAACTTGAGCACAACCTCCACCACTGTGAAGAGCCTTGCAACCATGTTTGCAACACATGGAATCCCTGACATATTGGTCAGTGACAATGGTCCGTGCTTCACCAACGCAGAATTCCAAGACTCTATTATTGATCACGGCATAAATCACGTCAAGACGGCACCGTTCAAGCCGGCCTCCAATGGCCAGGCGGAGAGAGCAGTGCAAATCATTAAACAAGGCATGCTTAAAATCCAAGGTCCCACGCTGCAGGGTCACCTGTCGCGACTACTGCTGGCATACAGATCTCGTCCGCACTCACTGACTGGGATCCCCCCCGTGCAACTGTTGATGTAAAGGACTTTAAAAACAAGGCTCTCATTAATCCTCCCAGACATGCACGAAATCGTTGAGGCAACGCGCCGCAAGCTGACTGAGTACCATGACAGAAATTCGAGGGGGGAGATGGAATGAGATAGGGGATAAAGCGTTTGTACTAAACTATGGCAGGGGTCCCAAATGGCTTGCAGGGACAGTAACGGGCAAGGAAGGAAACAGGCTACTGGTAGTACAAATGAACAATGGCAAAACCTGCCGGAGGCATGTAGACCAAGTCAAAAGCAGATTTACCAACATCACTGCGGAACCAGAGGCACACTACAATGTGGAACTCGCACCACACCTGGTGGACAGACAGAGGGAACAACCTGAGGAAAGGGCAATCCCAACAGACAGCCCAGGCGAGTCAACAACAATCACACCAATCGAAACAGACAGCCCAGGCAAGATACCAGCAACCACACCCAAAGAAAAACAGACACCAAGGCAAACAACTGAACCACAACTCAGACGCTCCACACGAGAGCGTAAACCACCTGAGAGACTGAACCTATAAAGACAATAAGACCTTGGGGGAGGTTGATATCATGTATCTTATATCATTATATATAACTGTATCCTAACATGCTATACATGACTGTAATAAGATATGACCTGTAACCACCAGCATACCTTACCAGGGGTGCACTTGCAAGAGACAGGTATATAAGGACAGGTCTCAGGCAAGTGCAGCATTCCAGAGCTGTGAAATAAAGGTGCAGGTCCAGAGTGACCTTGACTTCACTACATGCCTCGTGTGAATCTGTACTGAGGGGACAGGACTTTATAGTTAGTGTGGTAGAGCAGAGCACTGGGGGAGCAATCACTGATGGCTGGCATCGACAGACTTCCTGTTGAGATTAACTGGCCAAGGTCTGGAAGGTGTAACATTGGGAAATGACTTCCTACACCTTCCCAACACCAACACCTCCAGCCACTGACGGACAGTCCGTTTCCTGCTTGATATCCTACTCCTGTCTGAAATTCCGACTGTCGTTAAATGAAGTGCCGCTGGTTTTGAACAGTAGATGTGGATTCTGCTCCAACGTTGGATGGGCCTTCGCCCTGGGTCAAAGGATCAATTGTTTCAAAGTTCAATGACTATTCCCTCTCTATCCCTGCCGCCCCACCCCCCACCACAGGTTTGAATCTCTCCAGACCCCCCTGGAACAGAGAAAGAAAGTTCTGGAAGCGACGGTGGCTCTGTACGAGTTCTACCACTACAGTGACCTGGAGCTGAAGTGGGTGGCTGAGCGCACCCCAAGTGCCACGTCGAACAACTATGGCAAGTCTCTGGACACGGCACAGAGCCTGCTGCAGAAGCAGAAGGTAGGGCTCGTTCCTCTGTTAGTCTGGCCCCGCTCCCGGCAGGCGCTGCTCCTGAGTCCAGTACCTCGGGCAAGTTTGGATATTCTTGCAGACCGGGGTCTAGGCTCTGGAACCCACCCGGTGTTCGGGGGTTGGTGGACTTCTAATGCTCGGGTCCTGCAGCTGTTGGGTTGCACACCTCTGGTGGCATTCCTCAAAAATTAAAGTTCAAACACAGCTGGAGACTAACATGGGGCACAGTATTGTGCTGTATGATTGAGTGCTGGGATGGAGGGGTCGGTTCAGTATTGTGCTATATGATTGGACACTGGGATGGAAAGGTCGGTACAGTATTGTGCTGTAAGATTGGGTGCTGGGATGGAGGGGTCGGAACAGTATTGTGCTGTATGACTGGACACTGGGGTGGGAAGGTCGGTACTGTATTGTGCTATATGATTGGGTCTTGGAATGGAGGAGTCAGTATAAGAACATGAGATATAGGAGCGGGAGTCGGCCATTTGGCTCCTCGAGCTTGCTCCGCCATTTAATAAGATCATGGCTGATCTGATCTTGGCCTCAACTCCACTTTCCTGCACTATCCTCATAACCCTTGATTCCCTTCATAGCCAAATGTCTATCGATCTCTGTCTTGAATATACTCAACGACTGAGCTTCCACAGCTCTCTGGGGTAGAGAATTCCAAAGAATTCTCTTCATTTCAGTCCTAAATGGCTAACCCCTTATTCTGAGACTGTGACCCCTAGTTCAAGCCCTGTAAGAATTTTGTGTGTTTCAATGAGATCACCTCTCATTCTTCGAAACTCTAGACAACATAGGCCTAGTCTACTCAATCTCTCCTCATTGGACAATCCCCCATCCCAGGGATCAGTCTATTGAACCTTCGTTGCACTCTCTCAATGGCAAGTAATTGCTTTCTTAATTGCTTGCTGTAGCTGCATGTTAACGTTCAGCGATTGGTGTACAAGGTCACCCAGGTCCCTCTGAACACCAACATTTCCCAATCTCTCACCATTTAAAAAATACTCTGCTTTTCTATTTTTCCTACCAAAGTGGATAACTTCACATTTCTCCACATTATATTCTATTTACCATGTTCTTGCCCACTCACTTAGCCTGTCTTGTAGCCTCTTTGCATCCTCCTCACAACTTACATTCCCACCTAGCTTTATATCATCAGCAAACTTGGATATATTACATTTCCAAATCATTGATATAGATTGTGAATAGCTGGGGCCGAAGGACCAATCCTTGCGGCATCCCACTAGTTACAGCCTGCCAACCCGAAAATGACCCATTTATTCCTACTCTCAGTTTTCTGTCCATTAGCCAATCCTCAATCCATTCTATTATATTACCCCCAATCCCGTGAGCCCTAATTTTGTTTAATAACTTCTTGTGTGGCACCTTATCAAAGCATTCTGAAAATCCAAATATACCACATCCACTGGTTCCCCCTTATCTATTCTACTAGTTACAACCTCAAAAAACTCTAACAGATTTGTCAAACAATCTGCCCAATCCTGTTATTTTCCAAGTGCCCTATTACCACGACCTTAATAATAGATTTGAGCATTTTCCCTACTACTGACATCAGGCTAACTGGTCTGTAGTTCCCTGTTTTCTCTCTCCTTCCTTTCTTAAATAGCAGGGTTTCTTTTCATTACGTTACAATCTGGGGCATCCACTATCTCTATAGCCACCTCTTTCAAAACCCTAGGATGTAGGCCATCAGGTCCAGGAGATTATTGGCTTTCAGTCCCATTAATTTCTCTAATACTAGTTTTTTACTCATACTAATTTCTTTCAGTTCCTCATTCTCTTGGTTCTCCATTTCTGGGAGTTTTTTTCCCGTCTTCTTCTGTGAAGACAGACACAAAGTATTTGTTCAATTTCTCTGCCATTTCCTTATTCCTCAGTATAATTTCTCCTGTCTCAGCCTGTAAGGGACCCACATTTACTTCCGTATAATATTATGCTATGTGATTGGACGCTGGGTTGTGGGTCGGTATAGTAAGATGCTGTGCAATGGGATCCTGGAATGGAGGATGGTCGAGTCTTGCCTCCCTCTTCCTCCCTCCCCTCTCTCTCCCTTCCTCCCTCCCCCTCTCTCTCCCTTCCTCTCCCCATGCCCCCTACTTATCTCTCCTGGAGGCTTGTTATTGGGTTTTTGCAGTAACCATCAAGCTTCTCCCTGGTGCAGGAGCTGCAAGTTGAAGTGAACAATCACAAGCAGCAGATCCAGAAGGTGCTGGAGATCGGAAGGCGTATGATCAGCTCCAAGCACCACATGGCCCCGGGCATTGAGGGCAAGTGCAAGGAGGTGCGGACTGGCTGGGAGGAGCTGGAGGGGGCCTGTGATGACAGGAGAGAAAAACTACAGCATTCAGTGCGGTTCCACCAGGTAGGTTCCGTGCACGGAGAGCAGATTGCGATGGGGTACGCGTGACTGGGGCAGTTAGCCCCTGTAGGAATCATCATAGGCAGTCCCTCGAAGTCGAGGAAGACTTGCTTCCACTCCTAAAGTGAGTTCTCAGGTGACTGAGCAGTCCAATACGGGAACCACAGTCTCTGTCATAGGTGGGACAGATAGTCGTTGAGGGAAGGGGTGGGTGGGGCAGGTTTGCCGCACGCTCTTTCTGCTGCCTGCGCTTGATTTCTGCATGCTCTCGGCAATGAGACTCGAGGTGCTCAGCGCCCTCCCGGATGCTCTTTCTCTACTTAGGGCGGTCTTGAGCCAGGGACTCCCAGGTGTCAGTGGGGATATTGCACTTTATCAGGGAAGCTTTGAGGGTATCCTTGAAACATTTCCTCTACCCACTAAACATCCGTAAGACAAAGGTCCTCCACCAGCCTGTCCCCGCCACACAGCACCACCCCCCAGTCATCCAGATCCACGACACGGCCCTGGACAATGAGGACCACTTTCCATACCTCGGGAGCCTATTATCAGCAAGGGCAGACATCGACGATGAGGTTCAACACCGCCTCCAGTGTGCCAGCACAGCCTACGGCCGCCTGAGGAAAAGAGAGTTCACAGATCAGGCCCTCAAATCTACCACCAAGCCCAGTAGAAATGCACGGGTGCTGGATATGGAAATCCTGGTGAAAAGCAGTCAGGGCCACTCGCATCCAGTGTGGGATTGTTCTTTCGAGGTCTCCAACCTGTGAGGGGCACTGGCCAGGTACTTCCACTACACAGGAGGTGATCAGCAAAAGGCTCTGTGGAGTGAAGTAAAGTGCTCTGGGTACTGTAATTAATCGGGACCGTTCTGCACACAGGGATAGCGACGGGGCACTAATTCACGGATAACGTGGCACATGCTTTGCCAAATTGCTCTGGTTACCTTTAACCATCTATCCACAGCCTGAACTGTTAGCAAAGAGCACTGCCTTGGAAACTGATTCCTCCCCGATGAGTGTGCTTTGACAGACATCATTGCTTGGCACTTTGGAAAATGGCAATGCCCGTTGATCAGCACATTCCATGATAGTCTATTAGGAGGGCTGTGGAAACTGGGTTTACATTTTCCACATGTCTGCCATGGTGGAAATACACCTCCCTCCCCACCCCAGCCAATATACACTCCCCTGCAGCAGGTAGCCCTCTCCCCCAACCCCAGCCAATATACACTCCCCTGCAGCAAGTACACCTCCCTTGGTCAGAGAGGTAGGTTTTAAGGAGCATCTTAAGGAAGGGAGGACGGGTAGAGAGGCGGAGAGGTTTAGGGAGGGAGTTCCAGAGCTTGGGACCCAGGCAACAGAAGGCAACCGATGGTTGTGCGATTATAATCAGGGATGCTCAAAAGGGCAGAATTAGAGGAGCACAGGGATCTCGGGGGTTTGTGGGGCTGGAGGAGATTACAGAGATAGGGAGGGGCGAGGCCATGGAGGGATTTGTAAACAAGAAGGAGAATTTTGAAATCGAGGCGTTGCTTAACCAGAAGCCAATGTAGGTCAGCGAGCACAGGGGTGATGGATGAGCAGGACTCGGTGCGAGTTAGGACACGGGCTGCTGAGTTTTGGACCACCTCTAGTTTATGTAGGGTAGAATGTGGGAAGCCAACCAGGAGTGCATTGGAGTAGTCAACTCTAGAGGACGAGGGTTTCAGGGGCAGATGAGCTGAGGCAGAGGCGGAGACAGATAATGTTACGGAGGTGGAAATAGGCGGTTTTAGTTATGCTGCGGATATGTGGCCAGAAGCTCATTTCAGGGTCAAATATGACACCTAGGTTGTGAACAGTCTGGTTCAGCCTCAGACAGATGCTAGGGAGAGGGATGGAGTCAGTGGCTAAGAAACGCAGTTTTTGGCGGGGACCGAAGACAATGGCTTTGGTCTTCCCAATCTTCAATTGGAGAACATTTCTGCTCATCCAGCACTGGATGTCGGACAAGCAGTCTGACTATTTAGAGACCGAGGTGGGGTCAAGAGAAGTGGTGGTAATACACCTCACTCCCCACCGCAGACAATATACACTCCCCTGCAGCAGGTGCACTGCCCTCGCCACTGCAGATATAGTTCCGAATGACAATAACTGAAAGCTGACGTTTAATTTAGTTCCTCGCAGATGCTTCAGAGCTGGAAGCCTGGGCAGCAGAAAAACTTCAGCTTGTCTTGAGCGAGGATTATGGGAAGAATGAAGCCATCACTCTGACACTACTGAAGAACCATAAGGTAGGTGTAATTGCCAATGTTACTGAAAGTGCGTCTCGGAATCTACATCTCGTCTAATCAGGCATTCATTATCCACATGCTTTGCTTCAATGCACAACCGGAGAGAGCCTGTTCAAGCTAATTGTAGAGTATATGCAACAAAACAGAAAGTAAATATACTCTCTAACTTGCAGCCGCTGTAGTTTATGTGTTAGCTACAGAGGGTCTCCTGTGGTCTTGCTCACAGGAAGTTGCTGGATTCAGTCTCACTTCCCTGTCTCTGCCCCTTGTGTTCTGTCTCTAGTTTCTGCCTATATCTCTTTTCTTCTCATCTTAGTTATCAGGAGAGGCTAAAAAAGCAGGGACTCTGCACTTTAGAGAAGCGTTGACCTAGGAGTGATCTGATTGAGGTTTATTAGATGATGAAGGGACTAGATTGTATTTGTACAAACACGACAGCTGCAGCTGCTGATACTGCCGTCTGGAGCTGACCTTTTAAATCAAAAGTAACTTGGAAGGGCTTGGAGAGCCCTTGAGAAGTTGCAATGCGGTGCAAGAAGTTGACGAGAGAGCCTCCCAACAAGGAGACAATGCTTGGGCCGCTCAAAACACATCTCTTGTACCCATTCTGCCAGCGCAGAAAGTCATGTGATGTTAAAATGACCCGCGCGTGGAATAAGGGGAACATATTTTGCATCATGTCAGAAACTTAGCTCGGGGTCAAATACGACGCTGAGGTTGCGAACGGTCTTGATCAACTTGAGACAGTAGTTTGGGAAGGGAGTGAACTCAGTGGCAAGGGTATGGAGTTTGTGGTGGGAGTTGAAGACAATTCGGCGTTGCTGATTTCAGGGGCGGTAAAGTCTGCGCCCGGGAACAGTTTGCGCCTCAGGCAGCAAAATTGGTCAGCTGGGCCCTGAGTTTGGGGCGGGGCGCTAAGGGAGGCGTTACACACCTCTCTCAGAGTGCTAGGCCGGCTGAGCAAGTGAAAATCCCGAGCTAAACAGCCGACCTGGGAGCACTCTGAGAGAGGCCTAGGGAGAGAAAAACCTGAATAACACCCGAAACATTCCCAATACATAGCCCACACCGCACAACATAAATCGCAAAATAAAAACCAACCACACTTACCTGAGGTGGACATTACTGACCTCACTGCGGCCGGTATAGGTCAGACTGCCCGCTTTCCCAGGCGGTCCCACTAGGGGGCGCTGCGGGGCGTACGGGTCGGGCGGAGTCACAAACCAAGCCGGCATCACAACCAGGGGCATTGCACACCAGCTCGCCTCTCCCGGGCGGTAATGCTCCGTGCCCCGCCGACACCGGCCCCGAAAACCCCGGCGTGGGGGGGGCGCCGGAAGCTGGCCGCTCGCCCGGAACAGCTCACCGCCACCATTGCCGCCCCACTGGGGCACAAACAGGGGCGGACAGGACCAGCAAATCCAGCCCAGTGGCTTTGGGCTTCCGACATGTAACTGAAGGAAATTATGGCTCATCCAAGACTGGACGTTGGACAAGCACTCTGACAAAACAGAGATGGTGACTATTGTGTATGGAGAAAGAGTCAGATTGAACATTCTGAGCTCAAGGTAAAGTGTGACCTTGGTCTTCTATTGCAGGTCTTCAGAGTGCCTCTCCAACCTGTGAAGCTTCCTGAAATACCTGTGCTCCCAAGGGATTATGGGATCCCTTGGAACTCCAGCGGATGAGCCTTCTGTTGGCTGTACAGAGTAAATACAAGTTCACATATATAACAACACTCCGCCCCCCCAAAGTCAATCGTGTAACAATTTACAATGTGAGTCGATCTGGGGCCCTTCTTGCCCTGGTTGATCATCTCGGTGTGAAAGCTGGTGTTGTTGAATCATTTGTTGGGCCCTCGCTGGGCTGCTGTACAGCTGGCCTTGCTGGGCTGCCTGGTGTGTTGGGCTCTGCTGGACTGCTGTGGATAATGGGTTCTGCTTCGTGGTCAACCGTGGTGCCGGTTGCCACTGGTGAGTGTGTTGGGGGATTAAAAAAGGTAGGGTCCAAGGTGGGTTGCTCAGGATAGTCCGTGAATCTGAGTTTGATTTGGTCCAAGTGTTTCCGGTGAATGAGTGAATGAGTGCATTTGAAAGTTTGACCCGAAACACCCTGCTCCCCTCTTTGGTCACGACAGTGCCGGGAAGCCACTTGGGACCTTGTCCATAATTTAATACAAATACAGGATCATTGACTTCAATCTCGCGTGACACATTTGCGCTATCATGGTATACACTTTGTTGAAGCCGCCTGTTCATGTAGATCAGGGTGAACTAACGAGAGCCTTGTCTTAAGTGCTCTTTTCATGAGCAGTTCAGCAACTGGGATCTCAGTGAGTGAGTGGGGTCTCGTGCGGTAGCTAAGCAGGACGCGGGATAAGCGAGTCTGCAGTGAGCCTTCAGTTACCCTCTTCAAGCCTTGCTTGATGGTTTGCACTGCTCTCTCTGCCTGACCATTGGACGCTGGTTTAAATGGGGCAGATGTGACATGTTTGATCGCGCTACGGGTCATGAATTCTTTGAACTCAGTACTGGTAAAACATGGCCCGTTGTCGCTCACCAGGACATCGGGTAGGCCGTGTGTGGCAAACATGGCCCGCAGGATTTCAGTAGTGGCAGCGGACGTGCTAGCCAACATTATCTCACATTCAATGCACTTGGAGTACGCGTCTACAACCACAAGGAACATTTTACCCAAGAACGGGCCTGCATAGTCGACTTGTACCCTAGACCACGGTTTGGGGGGCCAAGACCATAAACTTAGCGGTGCCTCCCTGGGTACATTGCTTAACTGCGAACATGTATTACATCTGTGAACGCAGGACTCTAAGTCCGCATCGATACCGGGCCACCACACGTGGGATCTGGCTATCACTTTCATCATTACGATGCCTGGGCGGGTACTGTGGAGGTCATTGATGAAGGTGTCTCTGCCCTTCTTGGGGACCACTACTCGATTGCCCCACAGAAGGCAGTCTGCTTGTATAGACATTTCAGCTTTGCGCCGCTGGAACGGCTTTATCTCTTCCTGCATTTCCACTGGAACACTGGACCAGCTCCCGTGAAGCATTCAGCTTTTGACTAGAGATAATAAGGGGTCCTGGCTTGTCCAGGTTTTGATCTGCCGGGCAGTGACGGGTGATTGCTCACTCTCAAATGCTTCCATAACCATGGCTAGATCTACGGGCTGCGCCATTTCCACCCCCGTGGTGGGCAATGGCAGCCTACTGAGAGCATCAGCGCAGTTTTCTGTGCCTGGCCTGTGGCGGATGGCGTAGTTGTATGCAGACAATGTGAGCGCCCATCTCTGGATGCGGGCCGATGCGTTGGTATTTATCCCTTTACTCTCGGAGGACAAGGATGTAATTGGCTTATGGTCAGTTTCCAATTCGAATTTTAGCCCAAACAGGTATTGATGCATTTTCTTTACCCCATAGACTGCCGATTACAGGAATCAGTTCTTTTGTGTAAGTTCTTAGTTTCGTGCAAACTGGAGTTAAGACTGGCCTTGAAGCCTTGTTGCACCACAACCTTTCGAAAGTCTTTTTGCCCATGATGGACTGGCTCGCGCCCGTTTCCAGCTTCATTGACACCGGGAGTCCATTTAGTTCAACATTCAGCATTATCGGGGGACAATTAGTGATGAATGTGTGCACCCCATGTATCTCCTCTAACTGAGGCTCTGGTTCGTCGTGGTCCTTCATGGATCGGTCCTCCTCTGCAGGTTGGTGGTTTGCAGGTTTAACAGGATTTGCAGCTTTGGAGGTGTCCCATTGTTCCTCAGCCCTTGCAAACGTACTCTTTGTATCGGCATGAATGGAAACGATGATGACATCCGCAGCGCCAACAAGGTGTTAATGGCCTTGCATTCATCACCCTTGATGGTGGACTCTGAGACATCTGCGGACGTGTAGCTGCAGGTATGTGTGACCTGCCCTGTATGTTACGATTCGAAAACAACATCACTTTGTTCACAGTACTTGTAGCAGCACTTGTGTGCTGAGAGATTTACTTAGTATTGTCACTGGTGGCAATAAACGTCTGGGCTATTGCTATGGGCTTACTCAAGGTTGGGGTCTCTACAGTCAAAAGTTTGCGAAGTATGGTTTCATGGCCAATGCCAAGTACAAAAAAGTCTCTGAGCATGTGCTCCAAATGTCATTTAAATTCGCAATGTCCTGCAAGGCATCTTAGCTCGGTGACATAATTCGGCACTTCTTGGCCTTCAGTCTTTTTGTAGGTGTAGAATCGGTACCTCACCATCAGAACGCTTTCCTTCGGGTTCAAATGCTCACAAATCATCGTACAATTTCTCCGTGGGTTTCGCTGGAGTGAGCAGATTCTTCATGAGGCCATACGTTGGTGCCCCACAGACGGTGAGGAGGATCGCTCTCCGTTTGGCAGCGTTCTCTTCCCCATCTAGCTCGTTGGCCACAAAGTATTGCTCCACAAAAGTTTCCCAATCATCTCCCTCCGAGAATTTCTCCAGGATGCCCACTGTTCTTTGCATCTTTGGGTTCACTATCTGTATCTCGTCGCCAGTTGTTGTGTATGGAGAAAGAGTCAGACTGAACACTGTGAGCTCAAGGTAAAGTGTGACCTTGGTCTTTTATTGCAGGTCTCCAGAGTGCCTCTCCAACCTGAGAAGCCTCCTTAAATACCTGTGCTCCCAAGGGATTATGGGATCCCTTGAGACTGCAGGGGATGAACCGTCTGGTGGCTGTACAGAGTAAATACGAGTATACATATATAACAACGACGAGGTAGAGTTCGGTGTTGTCATCGTACATGTGGTAGTAGACAGTTTGTTCCAATTAAATTAGGTTTGGGAGGACCAGAATTAAGATACAGATCAGCCATGAATGGCAGAACAGGCTCAAGGGGCCGAATGGCCTACACCTGTTCCCGTGTTCCTTTATAGATTTCAGAAAATAATTGTTGTGTGAAGTAAACAAGGTGCAGTAAACACAAAGAACATGGGCTAGAGTAGAAGATAACATTCTACAGCTCTGCAGCACAAACCATGGAATTCGATTGTCGGGGCAGTCTCTGCCCAGCATGGTTTTTAAAAAAAGAAAGGCGTAAATGGTTCCTGACTTTACATTTGTAAAAGCATAGCTGTAACCCGTGTGCAGATAGAAAGAAAAGGTACGAGTGCTGGCGATGCAGAGCGGGTCAGTCAACACGTGACGGAGGAAAGATGTGTTCATGTTTTGGTTGTGGCCCCTAGTGAATGGCCAACCCCAAACATCAGCCTGTCTTCCTCACTCAGATGCCGACAGCCTGTAATGTATGCACCGGTGAGAATGCTCATAGGTACATCCGAGCCAGGGTGTCCCTGGAGATGGAGCATGCGGTGTCCACCGGTATGTTCGTGGCCTTCCGCGAGAGGTGGGCGCCGGAAGGACTGGTCCAGTGGCAAGGGTTAACCAGGAGGACTGGAGACCCGCTCTGCTACACGGGCCTAGTGCGCACACATATCGCAGTGTGGGCTGGCCCGTGCTGCCCCTGGGTTTACCTCCCGCACGGTGACAGGGCCTCTGCTGGGGGTCACTGCGTTTCATTGTATACTATGTGGAATGATGGAGATGTCTGTTGCAACTTTTAATCTACCCAATCTTCTGCAGGCTCTGGAGCGGCAGATCCAGGATTATTATGGCCTTGCGGGGGAACTGCATCGGATTACCCAGGACCTCCCGCTCCGAGGGCTCATCACCTTCGACATGGTGGATGAGCCTCAGGAGCAGATTCGTAAGCGGTTGAAGGAACTGCAAGAACGTTCGACTGTCAGGTACATGGACTGAGGGCTCAGTGTACTCTGAGCCCCGCCTCACTTCATGGCTTCTATCCGACTGGAAGCTGGGTTATCAGCTTTGAAGTGTTGCCCTTTTACAACGGTTATAAACAATGGGTGTTGAGCAGTTCTGATTAAATACACTGAATTCAAGGTTAATCCTGAGGCAGTGACCCTCTGCGCTGTATCACCCTCCAGAGAGATTTATGAACGTGATTTGTACATGTACACCTCCGTTCTATGGTTTGTACACAGAATCGTTATGTGTGTGTGTGAGATTTGTACAAGATTGCATATGTGTCAATCAATGCTATGTGTGCAAGGGCACCATGTAGAGTCTTGGGGGCCGAAATAGCCATCCGCTTGGGGCGGATAATTGGAATTCGATGGATAATTACCACCGGGATCCATGGGGCGGGGAATGGAGCGAAATTGCTCTCTTTTCCCGGAAAAAATCATCAGGGCGATGTTGTGGGCGGAAGGCGGGCAGTGTCATCAGTGCCACACTGAGCACATCAAGTGAAGGGGAGGGACACTGTGAGGTCTACTTGGCACCCATTGGGCCACCAGGGAGGACTTCGGCCATGCCAGCAGCCCGGTACCCAAGAGGGGGTGCCGGGCTGCCTGTAGGCGGCCCAGTAAAACCCGTGGCCGCCATTGTCGGGCCGACTGCAGAGTCAGCTGACAATTAAAACAAAATGGCAGCCGCGGCGTCCAGCCACTGGCCAGGGACAGCTGTCGGGGGCACCGACGGGCAGCGACTGCGCTCCCACGGAGCTATTAATCTCGCGGGACGGAAAGGGGTCGCCGCCGGGCAGGAAGGGGTCGGCGTGCCGGGCGGAACGGAAACACAGGGCGCGGCGGAAACCCGCTCCCGGCCCAGGGGAAATTCCGCGTAGGTTGGACCATCCGGCTGCCCCTGGTCAGAAAGGCCTTACAGCCCCATTACCGCCTCTGTGGAATAAGTACGTGTTTGAAGGTTTGAGGCTAATTTGGTGGGAAATGTTTTTAATTCACAGGATGCAGAAGTTGGAAGAAACATTGGGGTTCCATGAGTATCTGCGGGAAATAGGGGAACTTGAGGAGTGGATCAGACAGCAGCTACAAACCGCCAGTTCCGAGGATTACGGGAACGATTACCAACACGTGCTGGTAATGATGGCCATAACTCTCTGCAGACGTGAATCTCCTGCCTGGCCCCATGACTGATGTTGCTTCCTTCCTGTAACATTAACCCTACTCACAACTCCCTCAAAGACAACTTATATTTACATAGTGCCTTTACCACAATAAAACGCCCAATGAGCTTCACAGGAGTCTTATCATAAAATAAATTTGACACCAAACCATGCAATGAGATGTTAGGCCAGATGACCAAAAGCTTGGCCAAAGAAGCATGTTATAGGAGGAATGAGAGATGGAGAGAGGAGAAACAGAGGGAGGAAATTGCAGAATTCTCTCCACCGACCTGATGAACAGTCAGTAAAGGGAAAGCTTCAACTCTCCATCATGCTGGTTACCAACCTCCTTTCCCGACCTCTAAACTATTGTCCGTATCTAAATCTGCATCATTCCAACCATCACTGAAATACTCAACTATCTCTCTGTTACCTCTCGCTTCAACCTCTATAATGTTCACCTATCCATCCTCCTGAGCTTCACCCCATAGGAGCCGCAAATCACTCAAACTCTGCTCCACGATCCAACCCCACACTACCTCAACTCAGCCCTTGCTAAATATCATCTACTTCCCATCTAAAGGCTCATCCTAATGCCTCGGCAAACCCCTTCTGCCCTCTCCCCAGTTCACCCTCTTCCCCCCACCCCGCTTACACCCTCTCTCCCCCCTCACACTCTCTCCCCGCGCCTCCACCCTCTCTCCCCGCGCCTCCACCCTCTCTCCCCCAGCTCACCCTAATTCCCCCATCTCACACACTCTCTCTCCCCCAGCTCACCCTCTCTACCCGCCGTCACCCTCTCTCCCTCAGCTCACCCTCTCTACCCCCTCACACCCTCTCTCCTCCCTCACACCCTCTCTCCACCCTCAAACCCTCTCTCCCCCTTCACACCCTCTCTCCTCCCTTACACCCTCTCTCCCCCTCACACCCTCTCCCCCCTCACACCCTTTCTCCCCCCTCACACCCTCTCCCCCCTCACACCCTTTCTCCCCCAGCTCACCCTCTCTCTCCCCCTCACACCCTCTCTCTCCCCCTCACACCCTCTCTCCCCCCTCACACCCTCTCACCCCCCTCACACTCTCTTTCCCCCCTCACACTCTCTCCTCCTCCCCCCTCACACCCTCTCTCCCCCCTCACACCCTCTCTCCCCCCCTCACACCCTCTCTCCCCCCCACACCCTCTCTCCCCCCTCACACCCTCTCTCCCCCCTCACAACGTCTCTCCCCCTCACACCCTCTGTCCACCCTCACCCCCCTCACACCCTCTCTCCCCCTCACACCCTCTCTCCCCTCACACCCTCTCTCCCCCACCTCACACCCTCACACCCTCTCTCCCCCCTCACACCCTCTCTCCCCTTCACACCCTCTGTCCACTCTCACACCCTCTCTCCCCCTCACACCCTCTCTCCCCCTCACACCCTCTCTCCCCCTCACACTCTCTCTCCCCCTCACACCCTCTCTCCCCCAGCTCACCCTCCCTCCCCCCTCACACCCTCTCTCCACCCTCACACCCTCTCTCCACCCTCACACCTCTCCCCCCCTCACACCCTCTCTCCCCCAGCTAACCCTCTCTCCCCCCTCACACCCTCACCACACCTCACACCCTGCTCACACCCCCTCTCCCCCTGCTCACGCCCTCTCTCACAGCTCACTCTCACCCCCTCCCTCACACCCTCTCTCCCCCCCACACCCTCTCTCCCCCTCACACCCTCTCTCCCCCCCTCACACCCTCTCTCCCCCCCCCACACCCTCTCTCCTCCCCCTCACACCCTCTCTCCCCCCTCACACCCTCTCTCCCCCCTGCTCACACCCTCTCTCCCCCCCACATCCTCTCTCCCCCCTCACACCCTCTCTCCCCCCTCACACCCTCTCTCCCCCCACACCCTCTCTCCCCCCCTCACACCCTCTCTCCCCCCTCACAACTTCTCTCCCCCTCACACCCTCTGTCCACCCTCACACCCTCTCTCCCCCTCACACCCTCTCTCCCCTCACACCCTCTCTCCCCCACCTCACACACTCACACCCTCTCTCCCCCTCACACCCTCTCTCCCCTTCACACCCTCTGTCCACTCTCACACCCTCTCTCCCCCTCACCCTCTCTCCCCCTCACACTCTCTCTCCCCCTCACACCCTCTCTCCCCCACTCACCCTCCCTCCCCCCTCACACCTCTCTCCCCCCTCACACCCTCTCTCCACCCTCACACCTCTCCCCCCTCACACCCTCTCTCCCCCAGCTAACCCTCTCTCCCCCCTCACACCCTCACCACACTCACACCCCGCTCACACCCCCTCTCCCCCTGCCCCTCTCACCCCCTCTCACAGCTCACTCTCACCCTCCCCCACCACACCCTCTCTCCCCCCCCACACCCTCTCTCCCCCCACACCCTCACCCTCTCTCCCCCCCACACCCTCTCTCCCCCCACACCCTCTCTCCCCCTCACACCCTCTCTCCCCCCTCACACCCTCTCTCCCCCCCCTCACACCCTCTCTCCCCCCCTCACACCCTTTCTCCCCCCTCACACCCTCTCTCCCCTTCACACCCTCTGACAACTCTCACCCCCCTCACACCCTCTCTCCCCTCACACCCTCTCTCCCCCTCACACTCTCTCTCCCCGCTCACACCCTCTCTCCCCAGCTCACCCTCCCTCCCCCCTCACACCCTCCCTCCCCCCTCACACCCTCTCTCCCCCATCACACCCTCTCTCCCCCCTCACACACTCTCTCCCCCTCACACTCTCTCTCCCCCTCACACTCTCTCCCCCTGCTCACACCCTCTCTCACAGCTCACTCTCACCCCCTCCCTCACACCCTCTCTCCCCCCCACACCCTCTCTCCCCCCCCCCCCCACTCGCTCTCCCCTCCTCACACCCTCTCTCCCCCCTCATACCCTCTCTCGCCCTCCTCACACCCTCTCCCCCCCCTCACACCCTCTCCCCCATTCACACCCTCTCCCCACCCTCTCCCCCCCCTCACATCCTCTCCCCCCCCTCACATCCTCTCCCCCACCTCACACCCTCTCCCCCCCTCACACCCTCTCTCAACCCGCTCACACCCTCTCTCCCCCACCACACCCTCTCTTCCCCCCTCACACCCTCTCACCCTCTCTCGCTCCCGCTCACACCCTATCGCCCCCTGCTCACCCTCTCTCTCCCCCCTCACACCTCTCTCCCCCCCTCACACCCTCCCCCCCTCACACCTCTCCCCCCCTCACACCCTCTCTCTCGCCCCTCACACCCTCTCTTCCCACTCACACCCTCTCTCCCCCCCTTACACCCTCTCTCCCCCCCTCACACCCTCTCTCCCCCCTCACACCCTCTCTCCCCCCCTCACACCCTCTCTCCCCCCCTCACACCCTCTCTCCCCCCTCACACCCTCTCTCCCTCACTCACACCCTCTCCCCCCCTCACACCCTCTCTCCCCCGCACACCCCCTCTCTCTCGCCCCTCACACCTCTCTCTCACCCCTCACATCCTCTCTCTCCCCTTCACACCCTCTCTCCCCCAGATCACCCTCCCTCCCCCCTCACACCCTCCCTCCCCCCTCACACCCTCTCTCCCCCATCACACCCTCTCTCCCCCCTCACACACTCTCTCCCCCTCACACTCTCTCTCCCCCTCACACTCTCTCCCCCTGCTCACACCCTCTCTCACAGCTCACTCTCACCCCCTCCCTCACACCCTCTCTCCCCCCCACACCCTCTCTCCCCCCCCCCCACTCGCTCTCCCCTCCTCACACCCTCTCTCCCCCCTCATACCCTCTCTCGCCCCTCCTCACACCCTCTCCCCCCCCTCACACCCTCTCCCCCATTCACACCCTCTCCCCACCCTCTCCCCCCCCCTCACATCCTCTCCCCCCCCCTCACAT